>NC_084572.2:9912500-10052500 GCF_033978685.3 Nerophis lumbriciformis | reverse complement strand
GCCTCTCCTGTCTTCCTCCAGACTCTGGGAACTCGATTTCCAAAGGAAATGCAAAATTTGCATGGTTGGGTGATGGTTTGGGGTGCCATGTCATCTGCTGGTGTCGGTCCACTCTGTTTCCTGAGATCCAAGGTCAACGCAGCCGTCTACCAGCAAGTTTTAGAGCACTTCATGCTTCCTGCTGCTGACCTGCTCTATGGAGATGGAGATTTCAAGTTCCAACAGGACTTGGCGCCTGCACACAGCGCAAAATCTACCCGTGCCTGGTTTACGGACCATGGTATTTCTGTTCTAAATTGGCCCGCCAACTCCCCTGACCTTAGCCCCATAGAAAATCTGTGGGGTATTGTGAAAAGGAAGATGCAGAATGCCAGACCCAAAAACGCAGAAGAGTTGAAGGCCACTATCAGAGCAACCTGGGCTCTCATAACACCTGAGCAGTGCCAGAAACTCATCGACTCCATGCCACGCCGCATTAACGCAGTAATTGAGGCAAAAGGAGCTCCAACCAAGTATTGAGTATTGTACATGCTCATATTTTTCATTTTCATACTTTTCAGTTGGCCAACATTTCTAAAAATCCCTTTTTTGTATTAGCCTTAAGTAATATTCTAATTTTGTGACACACGGAATTTTGGATTTTCATTTGTTGCCACTTCAAATCATCAAAATTAAATGAAATAAACATTTGAATGCATCAGTCTGTGTGCAATGAATAAATATAATGTACAAGTTACACCTTTTGAATGCAATTACTGAAATAAATCAAGTTTTTCAAAATATTCTAATTTACTGGCTTTTACCTGTATAAAGATGTGTATTTACAACATTAATAATATATACATACTATGCAAATATAAAAAGCTTGTTGTGAAAATAAAATAATGCTCAACGCAAGTCAAAATATTATGATAAAAGTTGGGATTTTACTCTATGACAGTCACAATTTTAAAAGAAAAGCTTAAAATTTTGGCAATATTATACTAATAATCGGAATTTAGCTTCGCAAAATGATGACAAAAGTCATAATTTTACTATAAAAAAAAATGTCAATATTTTACAAGAACAACAAAAAAATGTGCAAAATTGTGATTAAAGTCTGAATTTTATATGACAAATGTCACCATTTTGCATTAAAAAGTAATAATTTTACATAAAAAAGTAAAAACATTTACATGAAAAAATTATAATTTTTTAAGCAAATAATGCAATATTACATATTGTGAGAAAAAGACTGCTTTTATTTTTTATTTTTTTGTGTGTAATTGGTTTTTAATCTTCATTATTTACTTCAAGTTATTAAAAATGTGTCTGGGGTCCGGTATTTCTTATCCATCTACTTTTACAAATATATATATATATATATATATATATATATATATATATATATATATATATATATATATATATATAATACATACATACACACACACACACTCTTGTATTAGTTACCTTCTTGAGACCTGAGAAAAAAGCCTCCCTCTTTAGGACCAGCCTTTCTAGATATATAAAGATGTGTATTTACAACATTAATAATATATACATACTATGCAAATATAAAAAGCTTGTTGTGAAAATAAAATAATGCTCAACGCAAGTCAAAATATTATGATAAAAGTTGGAATTTTACTCTATAACAGTCACAATTTTATAAGAAAAGCTTAACATTTTGGCAATATTATACTAATAATCGGAATTTAGCTTCGCAAAATGATGACAAAAGTCATAATTTTACTCAAAAAAAAATGTCAATATTTTACAAGAACAACAAAAAAATGGGCAAAATTGTGATTAAAGTCTGAATTTTATATGACAAATGTCACCATTTTGCATCAAAAAGTAATCATTTTACATAAAGTAAAAACATTCACATGAAAAAGTAATAATTTTATGAGTAAATATTGCAATATTACATATTGTGAGAAAAAGACTGCTTTTAGTTATTTTTATTTATTTTTTGTATGTAATTGGTTTTTAATCTTCGTTATTTACTTCAAGTTATTACAGTATGTCTCTATATGCATATTTATTTATTTTTTAATTAATTTTGGCCAGAGGGGGCGCATTTCAATTTCGTACACACACTTGTTATTTCATATGTTGACCAGAGAGGGAGCACTTTTAAAAGCGACACACAGTCAATTTGAAAAATCCCTCCTTTTTGGGACCACCTTCATTTTGATAGATGTCACCAGCAGGGGTGCAAATGAGACATTCTCTATTAGATGCAATGTTATTGGGACCATGATTTATGTCATCACTTGTTCACACCTCCTCATATGCAAGATACTTTTTCTTCTTGGTGTATCAAGAAGGGTAGAAATACAAGAACACACACACACACACACACACACATTCTTGTATTTGTTACCTTCTTGAGGCTTCTGAAAAATGCCGCCCTCTTTAGGACCAAATGTTCTAGATATATAAAGAAGTGTATTTGCAACATTAATAATATATACATACTATGCAAATATGAAAAAGCTTGTGAAAAATCAGTTGGAATTTCACAAGAAAAACTTTGAATTTTGGCAGTATTATAATAAAATTTGTGATTTTGCTCAACGCAAGTCAAAATATTATGATAAAAGTTGGAATTTTGCTCAATAACAGTCGCAATTTTACAAGAAAAGCTTACAATTTTGGCACTTTTTTGAGAAGTCGTAACTTTATTCGACAAAAGTCACAATTTTCCAAGAAAACTTTAACTAAAAATGTCACTATTTTACGAGAACAACAAAAAAAAATTGGCAGTATTGTGATAAAAGTCATAATTTTATATGACAAATGTCACCATTTTGCATTAATGGGTAATAACTTTACAAGAAAATATTGCAATATTACAGAAGCAGAAAGAATATGAGAAATTGTTCCCAATTTTATAAGGAAAAAGTCGACATAATGTGAGAAAAAGACTGCTTTTAGTTATTTTAATTTTTTGTTTGTGTGTGTAATTGGTTTTTAATCTTAATTATTTACTTCAAGTTATTACAGTATGTCTCTATATACATATTTAGACACACACATACATACACACACACACACACACACACACACACTCACACATTCTTGTATTTGTTACTTTCTTGAGGCCTGAGAAAAATGCCTACCTCTTTAGGACCACCCTTTCTAGATATATAAAGATATGTATTTACAACATTAATAACAGTCGCAATTTTATATATATCATACTATGCAAATATAAAAAAGATTCTTCTGAAAAATGAGTTGAAATTTCACAAGAAAAAGGTCACAATTTCACAATAAAAACTTTGAATTTTGGCAGTATTATAATAAAAGTCGTAATTTTGCTCAACGCAAGTCAAAATATTATGATTTAAGTTGGAATTTTACTCAATAACAGTCACAATTTTACAAGAAAAGCTTAAAATGTTGGCACTTTTTTGAGAAGTCATAACTTTATTCACCAAAAGTCACAATTTTCCAAGAAAACTTAAAAATGTTGGCAATATAATAATAATAATCGTAATTTTACTCGGTAACATTATGACAAAAGTCCTAATTTTACTCAAAACATTTCACTATTTTACGAGAACAACAAAAAAAATTGGCAGTATTGTGATAAAAGTCTGAATTTTATATGACAAACGTCACCATTTTGCATTAATAGGTAATAATTTTACAAGAAAATATTGCAATATTACAGAAGCAGAAAGAATATGAGAAATTGTTCCCAATTTTATAAGGAAAAAGTCGACATATTGTGAGAAAAAGACTGCTTTTAGTTATTTTAATTTTATTTTTTTGTGTGTGTAATTGGTTTTTAATCTTCATCATTTACTTAAAGTTATAACAGTATGACGCTATATGCATATTTAGACACGCACACACACACACACACACACACACACACACACACACACACACACACACACACACACACACACACATTCTTGTATTTGTTGGTTTCTTGAGACCTGAGAAAAATGCCTCCCTCTTTAGGACCAGCCTTTTTAGATATATAAAGATGTGTATTTACAACATTAATAATATATACATGCTATGTAAATATAAAAAAGGTTCTTCTGAAAAATGAGTTGAAATTTCACAAGAAAAGGGTCACAATTTCACAAGAAAAACTTTGAATATTGGCAGTAATATAATAAAAGTCGTAATTTTACTCAACGCAAGTCAAAATATTATGATAAAAGTTGTAATTTTACTCAATAACATTCTTAATTTTACAAGAAAAGCTTAAAGTTTTGGCACTTTTTTGAGAAGTCATGACTTTATTCGACAAAAGTCACAATTTTCCAAGAAAACTTAAAAATGTTGGCAATATAATAATAATAATCGTAATTTTACTCGGGAACATTATGACAAAAGTCATAATTTTACTCAAAAAATGTCACTATTTTACGAGAACAACAAAAAAAATTGGCACTACATGCTTCCATCTGTTGAAAAGCTCTATGGAGATGATGATTTCATTTTCCAGCATGATCCAGCAGTGCCAAAACCACCAGTAACTGGTGTACTGACCATGGCATTACTGTCCTCGATTGGCCTGCCAACTCCCCTGACCTGAACCCCATAGAGAATTTGTGGGGTATTGTGAAGAAGAAGCTGAAAGACACCAGACCCAATAATGCAAATGAGCTAAAGGCCGCTATTGAAGCATCCATAACACCTCAGCAATGCCACAGGCTGATTGCCTCCATGCCACGCCGCATTGATGCAGTAATCCGTGCAAAAGGATTCCCAACCAAGTACTGAGTGCATTCATTGACATTTTCAAATGTTTGATTTTGTTTTGCTGTTATAAATCTTTTTTCTCTTACTTGGTCTGAGGAAATATTCTAATTTTTGAGTTTTCTTAAGCTGTATGCCATAATCAGCAATATTAAAATAATAAAAGGCTTGCAATATTTCAGTTGATGTGGAATGAATCCAGAATGTATGACATTTTTGTTTTTTTAATTGCATTACAGAAAATAAAGAACTTTATCACAATATTCTACATTTCTGAGACAGTCCTGTATGTGCATTTTCATGAAAGGAACAAAAAGAAATGATGATGATGATGATGATGCAGTGAACCACATAGCTTGATAGTTGCAACTACATTTGGTCCCCACTTACCCTTCCTGGGTCCCTTAGGGGCCGGGGGGGGGGTCAGACCTTTTGAAGGAGGTGTCCAAAGTTGAAAAGCTTCAAGCATATTGACCAGGGTGAATCAAATGCTGCCAACATATTGTGCAGCGTGTCAAAGGGCCGAGGTGACAGATTGATGAGAGGAGGAAGCCGGGGGTACATCTCAGCATGGTAACTGGGGTTTGGACCGGGCGCGGCGCTCCCCCTGGAGGCCTGCCGGGCCTGGCCGGCGCAGGTCAGCGCTCTTTGATTGTGCGGGGCAGCAAAGGGCGGCACCCGGTGTGCAGGAACGCCTGCCTTAAAAAGCCAGCATGGAGGCCGTAGTAATGAAGATTTGATACTTTGTACGCCTCTGAGCGCTGAGATACGTGTTTATTCTGCTGTGTCAGCACCTTTTTGTCTTTTTAAGGACTCAAATGTGAAAGAAAGTCAGCGCTTTCCACATCATTGTGATATATGTATATATATATATATATATATATATATATATATATATATATATATATATATATATAAATTTTTTCATCACCACACCTCCAATAAAACTTGTTAAAAGGCATTATTAGCAACATCTCTGAGCAACCGTGTCACCTGAACTACTCATTACTGAATTACAAATGTAATAAAAAAAGGGCCACTCCACCTAATCTTTGCTGTTTGTGTCCCCAGAAAATAAAAAAGGAATACATACACAACAAAATTAACAATACAATGTATGTTTTTTTATTAATCAAAGTGCCCTGCACAATGATTTAATTGTTTATTTAGTAAAAACAATTGAAAAGATCCATTTAAAGTACCGTAAAGACTGGAAAAATAGCACGTTTTCTGTACCTAAAAACATATTAACATACAGTATACATATATAAATATATGTGTAATTTCATGGGAATTTTGGGGAAAAAAAGGGAAGTTTTTGAAAAATGCTAAAAAAAAAAAATGTGAATGAGTTGAAATGGGTGGTGTTGGAATTTTTCAAATCGGTTGAGAAATGTTGAAGTAGTAACATTTCTAATTGAGAAATGGTGTTACGGAATTCCTGGAATTTCGGGAAAACCGGGAATGTTTCCAGTTCAAAAAACAACTTTTTTTTTGTCCTGAATAATAGGAATGTTTTGTCGGTGAAACGGTTGAAAAATGTGGAAGGAGTAGTGGACAGAAAAAAGAGTGAAAAATGGGTTTGAAAAAACGGGAATTCCTGGAAATGTTTTGACTTGAAGGAATGTGCAGGATGAGTGGAATATGTTGAAGGGGTAAAGGTTTGAATCGGTTGAAAAATGTGGAAATGGTGGAAGTGTGAAAAATGGATAATTCATTTTGAATATGGTAATTGTCCCTGAAAACTGGGAATTCTAGGAAATCCGGGAATTTTTTTTACAATTGTTGAAAGGGAGCACACAATTCCTGAACAGGCTGAATATTTTGAAGTTAAAACGGTTTGAATCGGATAAAAAATGTGGGAGTTATGAGACTCTGACAAATGTCCCATTCTTTTCAATGGAAATGTCATGGAAATTTGGGAATTTTGGGAAAAGAGGGATTTTTTGGAAAAATGCTAAAAAAAAAAAAAAAAAAAGAATGTTCTGAATAAGTTGAAATGGTTGGTGTTGGCATTTTTGTAATCGGTGGAAAAATGTTGAAGTAGAAACATTTTTAATTGAGAAATGGTATTATGGGATTCCTGGAATTTCGGGAAAACCGGGAATTTTTCCAGTTCAAAAAACAACTTCGTTTTTTGTCCTGATTAAGAGGGATGTTTTGATGGTGGAACGGTTGAAGTGGGTTGAAAATGTGGAAGGAGTAGTCGACAGAAAAAAAGGTGTAAAAGGGGTTTGAAAAAACAGGAATTCCTGGAAATTTTTTGACTTGAAGAAATTATAGTTTAAATGTCCAGAATGGGTGGAATATGTTGAAGGGGGAATGGTTTGAATAGGTTAAAAAATGTGCAAATGGTGGAAGTTTGAAAAATGGCCGATTCATTTTGAATGAGAAAAATGTCCCGGAAAACCCGGAATTGTGGGAAATCTGGGAATTTTTGGAATTTGTCAAGGGAAAGCTCGCCATTTCTTAGTAGGCTGAACAGTCTGAAGTTGGAACGGTTTGAATCGGGTGAAAAATGTGCAAGGTAGAGCGCGCCAAAATCTGGAGAAGAAGAAGAATAAATAGATGCATTTTAGTGTAGAAAAGCATGTGTGAATGTTTTGGAGCATTCACACAATTATATAAATTGTTTTAAGTAGACTGTCCATTTTACAGTAAAAACTTTACATTTACACAATTTTACTGTAAAATAATGTTTTATTTTTTATTTTTTACAACATTTTATGGCAAATATAAAAACAGTACCACTGTTTTTTTGGAGGTTTTACAGAAAAATCTGTCAGTTTAGTTGCCAGAATGTTTGTGTTAAATGTACATTGTTTTTACAACATGATATTGTTCATGGAAAAACAGTACAAGTTATTTTCTTATTCCAGCAACTTAGCTGACAGTTTTTCTAGCGTAAAAACAAATGTAGCGTCTTTCCATTTACAGTAATACACCGTTAAAAACAAGATTTTACAGTAAAAATATGGCAGCTCAGTCAACAGAATTTTAAGGCAAAAAAAATTGTAGTTTTTTTTTCAATTGACAGTAATATGCTGTTTAGAAAACACTGTACAATGTATTGTCATTTTTATTATTATTATTATTGATGGGTAGTTTGCTGTAAAATCAAAAGTCAAGCAGATATTTAAATATTTATATTTATTTAGACAAAAAAAATTTTGGAAAGTATGACAATATACTGTAATATTTGTCGCAATAATGGATACTATTAAAGTTTAAAAGTCATGCAATTTCAAGCAGTACATATATTTTTTGTATGTTTTTTATTAATCAAAGTGCCCTGCACAATGATTTAATTGTATATTTAGTAAATACAACTGAAAAGATCAATTTAAAGTACCGTAAAGACTGGAAAAATAGCATGTTTTCTGTACCTAAAAACATATAAACATACAGTATATATATATATGTATATATATATTTATATAAATATATGTGTGTGTGTGTATATATACGTATATATATGTGTGTATATATACGTGTATATATACATATATCTATATATATATATACATATATACACATATATAAATATATACATATATACACACATATATACATATACATACACACATATATACAGTATATCCCTCAGTCCTGTACCCTAACACATTGGAATATTCCACAATCCCCATGCTTCGCAGGAAGTTGCATCATTCACATCCTCCACAGGCCCTGGGAGGAAATAAAGTTTGTTCACTTATTTATTTTTTTCTGTTATTCATGTTTTTTTTTAAAGTTGTGATATTTGATCATTCAATGGTTAAAAAAAAATCACTCTTGTTACTTGTTATTAAAAAGAGTCATCTTCATCTTAGAATCTTTGTATAATAGGATATAAAGTAGTCTGAGATGAAACTATAGACATTTTAAATCATATTTAATACATGAATAATTTACTCAACTTTTAATGTTATCAGATTTAGAGTTAGTTTAGTTCTAGAGTAGACAAATTGAAGATTACTGTGAGAGCCAATGGCCAGTGTTGGGACTGTAACACCGTTAGTTTCGGCGGTAACTAGTAATCTAACGCGTTATTTTTTATATTCAGTAACTCAGTTACCGTTACTACATGATGCGTTACTGCGTTATTTTACCTTATTTTTCATGTAGTATCGGCTAGAAACAGAAGATCTGAGTGTGTTTTATTGGAGCGCTGCGGTAGAAAAGAAGAGGCGTGCGTTCTGTGGGTGGGGGCGGGGGGGGCTCCCAGACCGTAGTTGAGGAGCGCAGGGGAGACGTTCCTCCAGGGCCTATGTACTTTGGGGCTAACAACCTTCACTTTACCCAGAAGTGGGTCTTTACAGCTGAGGGTGAATGACGAGGCCGGCGGTTTGTTGCAACTTTGTGACTTTATTGGACGCAGCCATCCACCAAGCTAGAGCACCTGCACGCACTCACTGTCGCCGCTCGCTCACCTCTCTCGCCCACTCACTCACTGACGTCACTCACCTCACATGCTGTCATATCTTAAAGGGCCACACACACACACACACACACACACATACGCTACTCTCATAACAACTAACAAGACATCATGGTGAAGCCAGAAGTCGAGTTTCTTAACATGGAGACATTCTCAATACTTTTCTTTTGTCGAGCACAAAGAAAAGAACATTTTAGTTAAATGTAAGTTGTATCTTGGATCAAAGATCCTATCTACTTAAAGTTAAAGTTAAAGTGCCATTATGTTAAAAAAAAAAAAAAAGGGGGGGGGAAAAGAAGTAACTAAATAGTTACTTTTCACAGTAACACATTCCTTTTTGGTGTAAGTAACTGAGTTAGTAACTGAGTTACTTTTGAAATAAAGTAACTAATAACTGTAACTAGGTACTGGTTTTCAGTAATTACGCCAACACTGCCAATGGCACAGGCTCGTTGGAAGGATCCAAAACATTTCTTTTCTTTTTTGTTGTTTACAAATGTCAGCAGCGGAGTGAGGTTTTTTTTTTTTTTTTGAGAGAGAGAGTAGATATCTGCTTTTGCTCGTGTTTGTTGTGGTCGCCGTGGCAACCCACTCCTCACTGTCCACAGGCCGGGTTAATATGACACCAGCTTGGCATTTAACTGGATTTGACCGCTTTGCAGATCAGAAGATGAAGAAGCTGAAGCTGGAGACGCACTCTAGATAATAAGCTTTCCACACACACACACACACACACACACACACACACGCACACACACGCGCACACACGCACACACACGCACACACAAACACACACACACACACACACACACACACACACACACACACACACATTCTTGTATTTGTTACCTTTTTGAGACCTCCGAAAAATGCCTCCCTCTTTAGGACCACCCTTTCTAGATATATAAAGACTAATAATATATACATACTATGCAAATATAAAAAAACTTGTTGTGAAAAATGTGTTGGGATTTCACATGAAAAAGGTCACAATTTCACAAGAAAAACTTTGAATTTTGGCATTATTGTAATAAAAGTTGTAATTTTACTCACAATTTTGCAAGAAAAACTTAAAGATGTGTGCAAAACTTTGATACAAGTTGGAATTTTACTCAATAACAGTCGCAATTTTACAACAAAAGCTTAACATTTTGGCAACTTTATGAAAAGAGTCGTAATTTTACGCGACAAAAGTCACAATTTTATAAGGAAACTTAAAAATGTTGGCAACATTATAATAATAATAGGAATTTTACTTGGCAAAATCATGACAAAAGTCATCGTTTTACTCAAAAAATGTCACTATTTAACGAGAACAACAAAAAAATTGGCTCTATGGTGATAAAAGTCTGAATTTTATATGACAAATGTCGCCATTTTGCATTAAAAAGTAATCATTTTGTATTAAAAAAGTAATAATTTTACAAGAAAATATTGCAATATTACAGAAACAGAAAGAATATGAGAAATTGTTCCCAATTTTATAAGAAAAAAGTCGACACATTGTGAGAAAAAGACTACTTTTAGTAAAAAAAAAAAAAAATTTTGTTTGTAATTGGATTTTAATCTTTATTATTTACTTCAATTTATAACAGTATGTCTCGATATACATATTTATTTATTTATTTTATTAGTTTTGACCAAAAGGGGCGCATTTCAATTTCTTACACACATTTGTTATTTCATATGTTGGCCAGAGGGCACATGAGACATTCTCTATTAGATGCAATGTTATTGGGACCATGATTTATGTCATCACTTGTTCACACCTCCTCATATGGAAGATAGTTTTCCTTCTTCATGTCTCAAGAAGGGTAGAAATACAAGAACACATACACATTCTTGTATTTGTTACCTTCTTGAGACCTCCAAAAAATATAAAGATATATAAACATATGTATTTACAACATTAATAATATATGCATACTAGGCAAATACAAAAAAGCTTGTTCTGAAAAATGAGTTGAAATTTCACAAGAAAAAGGTCACCATTTCACAAGAAAAACTTTGAATTTTGGCAGTGTTATAATAAAAGTCGTAATTTTACTCAAAATTTTACAAGAAAAACTTAAGATTTCTGCAAAACTATGATAAAAGTTGGAATCTTGCTCAATTACAGTCGCAATTTTACAAGAAAAGCTTAACATTTTGGCAACTTTATGAAAAGAGTCGTAATTTTACGCGACAAAAGTCACAATTTTATAAGGAAACTTAAAAATGTTGGCAACATTATAATAATAATAGGAATTTTACTTGGCAAAATCATGACAAAAGTCATCGTTTTACTCAAAAAATATCACTATTTAACGAGAACAACAAAAAAATTGGCTCTATGGTGATAAAAGTCAGAATTTTATATGACAAATGTTGCCATTTTGCATTAAAAAGTAATCATTTTGTATTAAAAAAGTAATAATTTTACAAGAAAACATTGCAATGTTACAGAAACAGAAAGAATATGAGAAATTGTTCCCAATTTTATAAGAAAAAAGTCGACACATTGTGAGAAAAAGACTACTTTTAGTAAAAAAAAAAAAAAAAAATGTTGTAATTGGTTTTTAATCTTTATTATTTACTTCAAGTTATAACAGTATGTCTCTATATACATATTTATTTATTTATTTTATTAGTTTTGACCAAAGGGGGTGCATTTCAATTTCTTACACACACTTGTTATTTTATATGTTGGCCAGAGGGCACATGAGACATTCTCTATTAGATGCAATGTTATTGGGACCATGATTTATGTCATCACTTCTTCACACCTCCTCATATGGAAGATACTTTTCCTTCATGTCTCAAGAAGGGTAGAAATACAAGAACACACACACATTCTTGTATTTGTTACCTTTTTGAGACCTCCGAAAAATATAAAGATTTGTATTTACAACATTAATAATATATACATACTAAGCAAATATAAAAAAGCTTGTTCTGAAAAATGAGTTGAAATTTCACAAGAAAAAGGTCATAATTTCACAAGAAAAACTTTGAATTTTGGCAGTATTATAATAAAAGTTGTAATTTTACTCAAAATTTTACAAGAAAAACTTAAGATTTCTGCAAAACTATGATAAAAGTTGGAATCTTGCTCAATTACAGTCGCAATTTTACAAGAAAAGCTTAACATTTTGGCAACTTTATGAAAAGAGTCGTAATTTTAAGGAAACTTAAAAATGTTGGCAACATTATAATAATAATAGGAATTTTACTTGGCAAAATCATGACAAAAGTCATCGTTTTACTCAAAAAATGTCACTATTTAACGAGAACAACAAAAAAATTGGCATCATTGTGATAAAAGTCAGAATTTTATATGACAAATGTCGCCATTTTGCATTAAAAAGTAATCATTTTGTATTAAAAAAGTAATAATTTTACAAGAAAATATTGCAATATTACAGAAACAGAAAGAATATGAGAAATTGTTCCCAATTTTATAAGAAAAAAGTCGACACATTGTGAGAAAAAGACTACTTTTAGTAAAAAAAATAATACAATTTTTAGTTTGTAATTGGTTTTTAATCTTTATTATTTACTTCAAGTTATAACAGTATGTCTCGATATACATATTTATTTATTTATTTATTATTATTTTTAGTTTTGACCCAAGGGGGCGCATTTCAATTTCTTACACACACTTGTTGTTTCATATGTTGGCCAGAGGTTGAGCACTTCAAATTTTTTACACACACTTGTTATTTCATATGTTGACCAGAGGGCACATGAGACATTTTCTATTAGATGCAATGTTATTGGGACCATGATTTATGTCATCACTTGTTCACACCTCCTCATATGGAAGATACTTTTCCTTCTTCATGTCTCAAAAAGGGTAGAAATACAAGTACACACACACACACAGACACACACACACACGCTTCCGCACACACACATTCACAGCTAAGCTCTGATTAGTGCAGTTGATAGGCCAGCTAGTTTCCACACAGCTCGCCACTTTATGACCTGTAATGTAATTAAGAGCAGGACATTTGTGCTATTGTACTGACAGCCAGAACCTGACCCATGTTTTGTCTCTTCACCTTTGACCTCTGCTGCCATTTGACTGAAAGCTGCATTTTATTATATTGCAGGAAAACAAGCAATGGCTTGTCTGCCCGCCAGAAGAAAACGATTACTTTGTGGTTCTGTGTTATGTACAAAACATTTTGAAGGATGGATCACTATTCAACTATTATTAATGATGTTGTATGTCAGGGATGTCAAAGTGGTTTTCATTGAGGGCCACATGGCAGTTATGGCTGCCATCAGAGGGCTGCTTGTAACAGTGAAGATGATTTTATTATTAACTATATGAGATCATTCCTGAAGGAATGATGTGTGAATGCTCCAATGCTGAAGTTGAAGTGAAATGTAGTATGAATGTAAGAATAGTTTGAATGTTGGAATGGTTTGAATTTTGAAGAGTTTGAATTTCCAGGAAAAACTGAATTTGGTTTGGAACTTGGGAAAGTGTTAGTTGGATGAGTGGAATGTGTTGATGTTGGAATGCTTTGAATCGGTTGAAAAATGTGGAAATGGTGGAAGTGTGAAAAATGGATGATTCATTTTGAATGAGGAAAATGTCCCTAAAAACTGGGGAATTCTAGGAAACCTGGGACATTTTTTTACAAATGTTGAAAGGGAGCACACGATTCCTGAACAGGCTGAATATTGTGAAGTTGAAACGGTTTGAATCGGGTGAAAAATGGAGGAGTTTTTTGAACTTGGAAAAAGGGTAGTTTGGATGTCCAGAATGGTGGAACGTGACGAAGGTGGAATGGTTTGAATTGATTGAAAAATGTGGAAATGGTGGAAGTTTGAAAAATGGCCAATTCATTTCAAATGGGAAAAATGTCCCGAAAAACCTGGAATTTTCCGGGAAATCTGGGAATTTTTTGAATTTGTCAAAGGAAAGCCCGCCATTCCCGAAGAGGCTGAACAGTTTGAAATTGGAACGGTTTGAATCGGATAAAAAATGTAGGAGTTGTGGAAAAAATAGTAAAAAATAGGAATGTTCTTGAATGAGTTACAATAGTTGGTGTTGGAATTTTTTCAAAACGGTCGAGAAATGTTTAAGGAGTAAAATGTTTGATTCAGAAATGGTTTTACGGAATTTCTGGATTTTCGGGAAAACCGGGAATTTATCAAGTTTAAAAAACAACTTCATTTTTGTCCTGATTAAGAGGAATGTGGAAGGAGTAGTTGACAGAAAAAAGGGTCAAAAAAGGGTTTGAAAAAAAGGGAATTCTGGGAACTCCTTGAATTTTTGTGAACTTGGAAATTTTTTATTTTGAATGTCCAGGATGGTGGAATATTTTGAAGGTGGAATAGTTTGAATAGGTTGAAAATGTGGAAATGGTGGAAGTTTGAAAAATGGCCAATTCATTTTGAATGGGAAAAATGTCCCTGAAAACTGGGATTCCTTAGAAATCCGGGAATTTTTTTTTATTGTTGAAGGAGAACACACTTTGAAAATTGACCCATTCATATTAATGGCAATTTCTTGGAAATTTGGGAATTTCGGGAACATTTAGTACTTGTGAACTAGGAAAAATGATAGTTTGAATTTCCAGGATGGTGGAATATGTTGAAAAAAGTTTGAAAAATGGACAATTCATTTTGAATGGGAAAAATGTCCCGGAAAACCTGGAATTTTCTGGGAAATCTGGGAATTTTTTGAATTTTTCAAAGGAAAGCCTGCGATTCCCGAATAGGCTGAATAGTTTGAAGTTGGAATGGTTTGAATCGGATAAAAAATGTAGGAGTTGTGGGAAAAAATAGTAACAAATGTGAATGTTCTTGAATGAGTTACAATAGTTGGTGTTGGAATTTTTTCAAAACGGTCGAGAAATGTTGAAGGAGTAACATTTTTATTTGAGAAATGGTTTTACGGAAGATGGGACTCTGACAAATGTCCCATTCATTGCAGTGGGAATTTCATAGGAAAAGAGGGAATTTTTTTGAAAAATGTTAAAAATGTTCTGAATGAGTTGAAATGGTTGGTGTTGGAATTTTTCAAATCGGTGAAGAGATGTTGAAGTAGTAACATTTTTAATTGAGAAATGGTATTATGGAATTCCTGGAATATCGGGAAAACTGGGAATTTTTCCAGTTCAAAAAACAACTTTGTTTTTCGTCCTGATTAAGAGAATGTTTTGACGGTGGAACGGTTGAAGTGAGTTGAAAAATGTTGAAGGAGTAATCGACAGAAAAAGGGTTTGAAAAAACGGGAATTCCTTAAATTTTTTTAACTTGAAAAAATTATAGTGTGAATGTGCAGGATGAGTGGAATGTGTTGATGTTGGAATGCTTTGAATCGTTTGGAAAATGTGGAAATGTTGGAAATTTGAAGAATGGATAATTCATTTTGAATGGGGAAAATGTCCCTGAAAACTGGGAATTCTAGGAAATCCAGGAATGTTTTTTTTTACAATTGTTGAAGAAGAGCACACAATTCCTGAACAGGCTGAATATGTTGAAGTTGGAACGGTTTGAATCGGATAAAAAATGTGGGAGTTATGGGACTCTGACAAATGTCCCATTCTTTTCAATGGGAATTTAATGGAAATTTCGGGAAAAGAGGGATTTTTTTGAAAAATGCTGAAAAAAATATGAATGTTCTGAATGAGTTGAAATGGAGTAGTGTTGGCATTTTTCAAATTGATGGAGAAATGTTGAAGTAGTAAAATTTTTTAATTGAGAAATAGTATTATGGAATTTCGGGAAAACTGGCAATTTTTCCAGTAAAAAAACAACTTTGTTTTTTGTCCTGATTAAGAGGAATGTTTTGTTGGTGGAACGGTTGAAGTGGGTTGAAAATGTTGAAGGAGTAGTCGACAGAAAAAAAGGTGAAAAAGGGGTTTAAAAAAACGGGAATTCCTGGAAATGTTTTGACTTGAAGAAAGTATAGTTTAAATGTCCAGGATGAGTGGAATATGTTGAAGGTGGAATGGTTTGAATCTGTTGAAAAATTTGGAGATGGTGGAAGTGTGAAAAATGGATCATTCATTTTGAATATGGTAATTGTCCCTAAAAATTGGGAATTCTAGGAAATCCGGGAATTTTCTTTACAATTGTTGAAAGGGAGCACACAATTCCTGAACAGGCTGAATATTTTGAAGTTAAAACGGTTTGAATCGGACAAAAATGTGGGAGTTATGAGACTCTGACAAATGTCCCATTATTTTCAATGGAAATTTAATGGAAATTTCGGGAAAAGATGGATTTTTTTGAAAAATGCTGAAGAAATTATGAATGTTCTGAATGAGTTGAAATGGAGTAGTGTTGGCATTTTTCAAATTGGTGGAGAAATGTTGAAGTAGTAAAATTTTTAATTGTAAAATGGTATTACGGAATTTCGGGAAAACCGGCAATTTTTCCAGTTAAAAAACAACTTTGTCTTTTGCCCTGAATAAGAGGAATGTTTTGTCAGTGGAACGGTTGAAGTGGGTTGAAAAATGTGGAAGGAGTAGTTGACAGAAAAAAAGGTGAAAAAGGGGTTTGAAAAAATGGGAATTCCTGGAAATTTTTTAACTTGAAGAAAGTATAGTTTAAATGTGCAGGATGAGTGGAATATGTTGAAGGTGGAATGGTTTGAATCTGTTGAAAAATTTGGAGATGGTGGAAGTGTGAAAAATGGATCATTCATTTTGAATATGGTAATTGTCCCTAAAAATTGGGAATTCTAGGAAATCCGGGAATTTTTTTTACAATTGTTGAAAGGGAGCACACAATTCCTGAACAGGGTGAATATTTTGAAGTTAAAACGGTTTGAATCGGATAAAAATGTGGGAGTTATGAGACTCTGACAAATGTCCCATTATTTTCAATGGAAATTTAATGGAAATTTCGGGAAAAGATGGATTTTTTTTGAAAAATGCTGAAAAAATTATGAATGTTCTGAATGAGTTGAAATGGAGTAGTGTTGGCATTTTTCAAATTGGTGGAGAAATGTTGAAGTAGTAACATTTTTAATTGTAAAATGGTATTACGGAATTTCGGGAAAACCGGCAATTTTTCCAGTTAAAAAACAACTTTGTCTTTTGCCCTGAATAAGAGGAATGTTTTGTCAGTGGAACGGTTGAAGTGGGTTGAAAAATGTGGAAGGAGTAGTTGACAGAAAAAAAGGTGAAAAAGGGGTTTGAAAAAATGGGAATTCCTGGAAATTTTTTAACTTGAAGAAAGTATAGTTTAAATGTGCAGGATGAGTGGATTATGTTGAAGGTGGAATGGTTTGAACCGGTTGAAAAATGTGGAAATGGTGGAAGTGTGAAAAATGGATAATTCATTTTGAATCTGGTAATTGTCCCTGAAAACTGTGAATTCTAGGAAATCCGGGAATTTTTTTTTACAATTGTTGAAGGGGAGCACACACAATTCCTGAACAGGCTGAATATTTTGAAGTTAAAACGGTTTGAATCGGATACAAAATGTGGGAGTTATGAGACTCTGACAAATGTCCCATTCTTTTCAATGGGAATTTCATGGGAAAAGAGGGAATTTTTTTGAAAAATGCTAAAAAAAAATGTGAATGTGCTGAATGAGTTGAAATGGTTGGTGCTGGAATTTTTCAAATCGGTGGAGAAATGTTGAAGTAGTAACATTTTTAATTGAGAAATGGTATTCCAGAATTCCTGGAATATCGGGAGAACCGGAAATATTTCCAATTCAAAAAACAAATGGTTTTTTGTCCTGATTAAGAGGAATGTTTTGTTGGTGGAACGGTTGAAGTGGGTTGAAAATGTTGAAGGAGTAGTCGACAGAAAAAAAGGTGAAAAAGGGGTTTAAAAAAACGGGAATTCCTGGAAATTTTTTGACTTGAAGAAAGTATAGTTTAAATGTCCAGGATGAGTGGAATATGTTGAAGGTGGAATGGTTTGAATCTGTTGAAAAATTTGGAAATGGTGGAAGTGTGAAAAATGGATCATTCATTTTGAATATGGTAATTGTCCCTGAAAATTGGGAATTCTAGGAAATCCGGGAATTTTTTTTACAATTGTTGAAAGGGAGCACATAATTCCTGAATAGACTGAATATTTTGAAGTTAAAACGGTTTGAATCGGATACAAAATGTGGGAGTTATGAGACTCTGACAAATGTCACATTCTTTTCAATAGAAATTTAATGGAAATTTCGGGAAAAGATGGATTTTTTTGAAAAATTCTGAAAAAAATGAATGTTCTGAATGAGTTGAAATGAAGTAGTGTTGGCATTTTTCAAATTGGTGGAGAAATGTTGAAGTAGTAACATTTTTTAATTGAGAAATGGTATTATGGAATTTCGGGAAAACCGGCAATTTTTCCAGTTAAAAAACAACTTTTGTTTTTTGTCCTGATTAAGAGGAATGTTTTGATGGTGGAACGGTTGAAGTGGGTTGAAAAATGTGGAAGGAGTAGTTGACAGAAAAAAAGGTGAAAAGATGATTTGAAAAAATGGGAATTCCTGGAATTTTTTTAACTTGAAGAAATGATAGTTTAAATGTGCAAGATGAGTGGAATATGTTGAAGGTGGAATGGTTTGAATCTGTTGAAAAATTTAGAAATGGTGGAAGTGTGAAAAATGGATAATTCATTTTGAATATGGTAATTGTCCCTGAAGACTGTGAATTCTAGGAAATCCGGGAATTTTTTTTACAATTGTTGAAAGGGAGCACACAATTCCTGAACAGGCTGAATATTTTTAAGTTAAAACGGTTTGAATCGGATACAAAATGTGGGAGTTATGAGACTCTGACAAATGTCCCATTCTTTTCAATTGGAATTTCATGGGAAAGGAGGACATTTTTTGAAAAATGCTGAAAAAAATGTGAATGAGTTGAAATGGTGTAGTGTTGGCATTTTTCAAATCGGTGGAGAAATGTTGAAGTACCGTAGTAACATTTTAAATTCAGAAATGGTATTACGGAATTCCTGGAATTTCGGGAAAACCGGGAATTTTTCCAGTTAAAAAAACAAATTGTTTTTTGTCCTGATTAAGAGGAATGTTTTGACGGTGGAACGGTTGAAGTGGGTTGAAAAATGTTGAAGGAGTAGTCGACAGAAAAGAAGGGTGAAAAAGGGGTTTGAAAAAACGGGAATTCCTGGAAGTTTTATAACTTTAAAAAATTATAGTTTAAATGTGCAGGTTGAGTGGAATGTGTTGAAGGTGGAATGCTTTGAATCTGTTGAAAAATGTGCAAATGATGGAAGTGTGAAAAATTGATAATTCATTTTGAATATGGTAATTGTCCCTGAAAATTGGGAATTCTAGGAAATCCGGGAATTTGTTTACAATTGTTGAAAGGGAGCACACAATTCCTGAACAGGCTGAATATTTTGAAGTTAAAACGGTTTGAATCGGATACAAAATGTGGGAGTTATGAGACTCTGACAAATGTCCCATTCTTTTCAATGGGAATTTCATGGAAATTTCGGGATTTTTTTGAAAAATTCTGAAAAAAATGAATGTTCTGAATGAGTTGAAATGGAGTAGTGTTGGCATTTTTCAAATTGGTGGAGAAATGTTGAAGTAGTAACATTTTTTAATTGAGAAATGGTATTACAAAATTTCGGGAAAACTGGCAATTTTTCCAGTTAAAAAACAACTTTGTCTTTTGTCCTGATTAAGAGGAATGTTTTGATGGTGGAACGGTTGAGGTGGATTGAAAACTGTGGAAGGAGTAGTTGACAGAAAAAAAGGTGAAAAAGGGGTTTGAAAAAATGGGAATTCCTGGAAATTTTTTAACTTGAAGAAATGATAGTTTAAATGTCCAGGATGAGTGGAATATGTTGAAGGGGGAATGGTTTAAATCGGTTGAAAAATGTGCAAATGGTGGAAGTTTGAAAAATGGATAATTCATTTTGAATGGGAAAAATGTCCTGGGAAATCTGGGAATTTTTGGAATTTGTCAAGGGAAAGCCCGCCATTCCTTAGTAGGCTGAAGAGTTTGAAGTTGGAACGGTTTGAATCGGGTGAAAAATGTGCAAGGTAGAGCGCGCCAAAATCTGGAGAAGAAGAAGAATAAATAGATGCATTTTAGTGTAGAAAAGCATGTGTGAATGTTTTGGAGCATTCACACAATGATATAAATTGTTTAAGTAGACTGTCCATTTTATAGTAAAAACTTTACATTTACAAAATTTTACTGTAAAATAGTGTGGGTTTTTTTTTTTTTTACAACATTTTACGGTAAATATAAAAACAGTACCACTGTTTTTTTGGGAGGTTTTACAGAAAAATCTGTCAGTTTAGTTGCCAGAATGTTTGTGATAAATTGACATTGTTTTTTACAACATGATATTGTTCATGGAAAAACAGTACAAGTTATTTTCTTATTCTGGCAACTTAGCTGACAGTTTTTCTAGCGTAAAAACAAATGTAGCGTCTTTCCATTTACAGTAATACATCGTTAAAAACAAGATTTTACAGTAAAAATATGGCATTTTTTAAAGTTTTTTTCAATTGACAGTAATATGCTGTAAAGAACACTGTACAATGTATTGTCATTTTTATTAATTTGATGGGTAGTTTGCTGTAAAATCATAAGTCAAGTAGATATTTAAGTATTTATATTTATTTAGACAAAACAATGTTTAGAAAGTATGATAATATACTGTAATATTTGTTGCAATAATGAATACTATTAAAGTTTAAAAGGTATGCAATTTCAAGCAGTACATATATTTTTTCTGTCAAAATGAAAAAAATCCATTACACAGGCCTTGAGTGTGACACCTGTGTTGGATGTCAACAGGTGTCACACATCAACATAAGAAGGATTTATCCAAGGGAATGACTCTATGGAAGTCGCTTTCTTCCGGGTTCTTAGGGCCACCAAGCACAGACATCACCGCTCCTTTTCAGGGCTTTCCTTCCCGACTGCTGCCTTTAACAGAACGACAGGTGATTAGATAAACGCGCCCAGGTGGACCATCTACTCACCTGTCGCTGATCTCGAAGCCGGTCCTGGCACATCCCGCTTTGCCGCAGGCCCGCAGGCCACGCCCCTCCACAGACTCCATTTGGAAAATGAAGGAGTCTTGTTGGACGTATAAAATGCTTACATGTAAAGTTCTGGGGTTGTTATTTATTAGATAGATTTGGTGATGTCTTTTCACCATCGCCCATAAACACTTTATAACGGGACTGTCTGTCGATGTAGCCGGTCCCTCTCAGATTTGGCAATGTTGCAATCGCGCCAGTCCACGCAAGTTCAACGATGTACAGTACAGGCCAAAAGTTTAGACACACCTTCTCGTTCAATGTGTTTTCTTTATTTCCATGACTATTTACATTGTAGATTGTCACATCAAAACTATGAATGAACACATGTGGAGTTATGTACTTAACAAACAAAATGACTGAAAACATGTTTTATATTCTAGTTTCTTCAAAATAGCCACCCTTTGCTCTGATTACTGCTTTGCACACTCTTGGCATTCTCTCCATGAGCTTCAAGCACACCTGTGAAGTGATACATCCTTTCAGGTGATTACCTCTTGAAGCTCATTTTGGCTCAAAAAGTAAAGATGAGGGTGAAGTTATAACACTGAAACGCCCTCAGGGAGAGGTGCTTTAAGACATGGCTTGTGCAGCCCTTTGAGACATTTGTGATTAAGGGCTATATAAATAAACTTTGATTGATTGATTGATTGATTGATAGCAAGCTCGCGGATAACGTCCATCCGCAGTCGGCAGTGTTTTAGCTCCTTCTAAATCACTAATCCTCGCCTCCATGGTGACAAATAAAGTAAGTTTCTTACAAGTATCATTATCACTGGAGGACGAGGAATAGCTAAACATGCTTCACTACACACCGTAGGAGGATACAATAGCTCACCGGCGTCACAATGTAAACAAATATCATATGATAACACCTGACATCCACTGTAATGATACCAAGTCGATAGTCGATACTACTATGATTACATCGATATTTTTATCGTCACAAAATCTTTTTTCTTTAAAAAAAAATTCATATTATGTTTATAAACTCAGTAAATATGTCCCTGGACACATGAGGACTTTGAATATGAGCAATGTATGATCCTGTAACTACTTGGTATCGGATCAATACCTAAATGTGTGGTATCATCCAAAACTAATGTAAAGTATCAAAGAAGAGAAGAATAAGTGATTATTACATTTTAACAGAAGTGTAGATAGAACATGTTGAAACAGAAAATAAGCAGATATTAACAGTAAATGAAGAAGTAGATTAATAATATTTTTTTACAGTTTGTCCCTCATAATGTAGACAAAATAATAGGGACACAATATGTTACTGCATAGACTAATTAGGAGTCTTTGTTTGTTTACTTACTACTAAAAGACAAGTTGTCTAGTTTGTTCACTATTTTATTTAAGGACTAAATTACAATAATAAACATATGTTTCATGTACACTAAGATATTTTGTTAAAATAAAGCCAATAATGCCATGTTTTGTGGTCCCCTTTATTTAGAAAAGTATCGGAATACATTTGTTGATATGGGGACAACACTAGTGGACACTTCTGGAGACTGTGACATAAAAGCACATATTATTCCTCAACGGCTACGTTTTTATTTCATGTTTTTTTTTTTTTTTTGCTCACTTCCTCTCCCCTGGTGTAGCGGCCATAAAAATGACCTGCACATGCGTCACAGGCAATTATGCAAATGAGAGGATGAGGTCATTCCTGTAAAAATGAGAGAGGCAACACTATATTCTTCTCTTCATGTTTTAAAGATTAAGAACACTTTGTGACAAAAGTCATATGAGTGAGGCGTCCATGCAAGCCCCGGCTCGTCCGTGTAGTTGCAGAGGTGAAGTGCATGCATGGAGGAGTTTGCTCCTGGAGGTGATGTGCTAATAATTAACAAGTGTGAGCTATTTAACCAGGCTTCACCTCCCACAGAGAAGCACTTGTTTGGTCATGACTTTGTCCCGGGAGATTATAGTTGCTTTTGGACATGTCTTCTGTGCAGCGTCCTTCCAGAAACCTGGACCGCACCCGTCTTCGGAGGTTGTCGGCCGGCCCCCGGCGTCCCGTCCACACGCTTGGGGTGAGTCACTCCAGTTCTGGTCACATCCGTGCCACTAGGGCAGGGGTCGGCAACCCGCGGCTCTAGAGCCGCATGCGGCTCTTTAGCGCCGCCCTAGTGGCTCTCTGGAACTTTTTCAAAAATGTATGAAAAATAGAAAAAGATGAGGGGAAAACATACTTGCCAACCCTCCCGAATTTTCCGGGAGACTCCCGAAATTCAGCGCCTCTCCCGAAAACCTCCCGGGACAAATATTCTCCCAAAAATCTCCCAATTTTCAGCCGGAGCTGGAGGCCACGCCCCCTCCAGCTCCGTGCGGACCTGAGTAAGGACAGCCTTTTTTCACGACGGGAGGACAACAAGGTGACAAGAACTAGATCTAAATCATCCAGACTAGAGATAAATTGTATTATTATGTTTATCTTACCTAAAAATAAATATATTTATTAATTTTTTTTTAAAAACTAAATAAATTTTCACTATATTTTGCTAAAAACATCATAATTAATTGTATTTTTATTTGTATTTTTTCTCACTCCTTATTACATACAGTCATAGAATTATACAATAAAATAAACTTATTTGAAATAATTAATTTTAAATGATCATGATAATTCATTTAAAATGACCATATTTAATTATTAAAATAATTGCTTGTTTATTGACAACTTTAGCATTTTATTGATTACATTTTGAAGCTCTCAGAAGCCAAGTTATGTTATATTCCTTAATATTTATTTATGAAAGTTTGAAGTATCAATTATCTAAACACAGTTTTGTTTGCATATTTTCAGGATGTAGATATATATATATATATATATATATATATATATATATATATATATATATATATATATATATATATATATATATATATATATAAATATATATATAAATAATAATGATAAATGGGTTGTACTTGTATAGCGCTTTTCTACCTTCAAGGTACTCAAAGCGCTTTGACACTACTTCCACATTTACCCATTCACACACACATTCACACACTGATGGCGGGAGCTGCCATGCAAGGCGCTAACCAGCACCCATCAGGAGCAAGGGTGAAGTGTCTTGCTCAGGACACAACGGACATGACGAGGTTGGTACTAGGTGGGGATTGAACCATATGTATGAAATACTTGACTTGGTGAATTCCAGCTGTCAATATACTCCTCCCCTCTTAACCACGCCCCCAACCACGCCCCCACCTCCCACCTCCCGAAATCGGAGGTCTCAAGGTTGGCAAGTATGGGGGAAAAAAACATATATTTTTTGTTTTAATATGGTTTCTGTAGGAGGACAACCATGGCACAAACCTCCCTAATTGTTACAAAGCACACTGTTTATATTAAACATGCTTCACTGATTCGAGTATTTGGCGAGCGCCATTTTGTCCTACTAATTTTGGCGGTCCTTGAACTCACCTTAGTTTGTTTACATGTATAACTTTCTCCGACTTTCTAGGACGTGTTTTATGCCACTTCTTTTTCTGTCTCATTTTGTCCACCAAACTTTAAACGTTGTGCGTGAATGCACAAAGGTGAGTTTTGTTGATGTTATTGGCTTGTGTGGAGTGCTAATCGGACATATTTGGTCACTGCATGACTGCAAGCTAATCGAGGCTAACATGCTATTTAGGCTAGCTATATGTACATATTGCATCATTATGCCTCATTTGTAGCTATATTTGAGCTCATTTAGTTTCCTTTAAGTCCTCTTAATTCAATTTATATCTCATGACACACTATCTGTATGTAATATGGCTTTTATTTTTTTGCCGGCTCCAGACAAATTTGTTTTTGTATTTTTGGTCCAATATGGCTCTTTCAACATTTTGGGTTGCCGACCCCTGGACTAGGGTATACCGGTACTAGTATAGTATCGCGGTACTAATGAATATAAAACGGTGCTATACTCTGTTTGAAAAGTACCGGTTCTTGACGTCATGTGGTGACATTGCTGCTTTTACGAGCAGAGGAGCATGTTCGGCAGCGCACACACACAGAGTACTTACAAGCAGACACAGTGTGTAGACAGAAAAGGGAGAATGGACGCATTTTGGTGTAAAAGTGACGATAAAGGTGAAGTTATAACACTGAAACACCCTCAGGTAGAGGTGCTTTAAGATATCGGTAGTGTTTTAGCTACTTCTAAATCACTAATCCTGGCCTCCATGGCGACAAATAAAGTAAGTTTCTTACAAGTACCATTATCACTGGAGGACGAGGAATAGCTAAACATGCTTCACTACACACCGTAGGAGGATACAATAGCTCACCAGCGTCACAATGTAAACAAAAGCCATGGGTGGATCTACACCTGACATCCACTGTAATGATACCAAGTCGATTTTTTATCATCACAAAATCTTTTTTCATTTAAAAAAAAATCATATTATGTTTATAAACTCAGGAAAATACGTCCCTGGACACATTGAGGACCTAAATTATGACCAATGAATGATCCTGTAACTACTTGGTATCGGATCGATACCTAAATGTGTGGTATCATCCAAAACTAATGTAAAGTATCCAAACAGAAGAATAAGTGATTATTACATTTTAACAGAAGTGTAGATAGAACATGTTGAAACAGAAAATAAGCAGATATTAACAGTAAATGAACAAGTAGGTTTATAATCCATTTTTCACAGCTTGTCCTTTATAATGTGTACAAAATAATAGGTGTATAAATGACACAATATGTTACTGCATAGACTAATTAGGAGTCTTTTTTTGTTTACTTACTACTAAAAGACAAGTTGTCTAGTATGTTCACTATTTTATTTAAGGACTAAATTACAATAATAAACATGTGTTTTTTTTTAAGATTTTTTGTTAAAATAAAGACAATAATGAAATTTTTTTGTGGTCCCCTTTATTTAGAAAAGTATCAAAATACGTTTAATTTCAACATCCATCCACAGTCGCCAGTGTTTTAGCTACTTCTAAATCACTGATGTTCGCCTCCATGGCGACAAATAAAGTAAGTTTCTTACAAGTAGCATTATCACTGGAGGACGAGGAATAGCTAAACATGCTTCACTACACACCGTAGGAGGATACAATAGCTCACCGGCGTCACAATGTAAACAAATATCATGGGTGGATCTACACCTGACATCCACTGTAATGATACCAAGTCGATAGTCGATACTACTATGATTACATTGATATTTTTTAGCATCACAAAATCTTTTTTCATTTAAAAAAAATTCATATTATGTTTATACAGTGAGGAAAATACGTCCCTGGACACATGAGGACTTTGAATATGACCAATGTATGATCCTGTAACTACTTGGTATCGGATCGATACCTAAATGTGTGGTATCATCCAAAACTAATGTCAAGTATCAAAGAAGAGAAGAATAAGTGATTATTACATTTTAACAGAAGTGTAGATAGAACATGTTGGAACAGAAAATAAGCAGATATTAACAGTAAATAAACGAGTAAGATTAATAATCAATTTTTACAGTTTGTCCCTCATAAAGTGCACAAAATAATAGGTGTATAAATGACACAATATGTTACTGCATAGACTAATTAGGAGTCTTTGTTTGTTTACTTACTACTAAAAGACAAGTTGTCTAGTATGTTCACTATTTTATTTAAGGACTAAATTACAATAATAAACGTGTTTTTTTTAAGATTGTTTGTTAAAATAAAGGCAATAATGACATTTTTTTGTGGTCCCCTTTATTTAGAAAAGTATCAAAATACATTTCATTTCAACATCCATCCACAGTCGCCAGTGTTTTAGCTACTTCTAAATCACTGATGTTCGCCTCCATGGCGACAAATAAAGTAAGTTTCTTACAAGTAGCATTATCACTGGAGGACGAGGAATAGCTAAACATGCTTCACTACACACCGTAGGAGGATACAATAGCTCACCGGCGTCACAATGTAAACAAACGCCATGGGTGGATCTACACCTGACATCCACTGTAATGATACCAAGTCGATTTTTTAGCATCACAAAATCTTTTTTCATTTAAAAAAGATTCATAGTATGTTTATACACTCAGGAAAATACGTCCCTGGACACATGAGGACTTTGAATATGACCAATGTATGATCCTGTAACTACTTGGTATCGGATCGATACCTAAATGTGTGGTATCATCCAAAACTAATGTAAAGTATCCAAACAGAAGAATAAGTGATTATTACAATTTAACAGAAATGTAGATAGAACATGTTAAAACAGAAAATAAGCAGATATTAACAGTAAATGAACAAGTAGATTAATAATCCATTTTTTACAGCTTGTCCTTAATAATGTGTACAACATAATAGGTGTATAAATGACACAAGATGTTACTGCATAGACTAATTAGGAGTCTTTGTTTGTTTACTTACTACTAAAAGACAAGCTGTCTAGTGTGTTCACTATTTTATTTAAGGACTAAATTACAATAATAAACATGTGTTTTTTTAAGATTTTTTGTTCAAATAAAGCCAATAATGACATTTTTTTGTGGTCCCCTTTATTTAGAAAAGTATCAAAATACATTTCATTTCAACATCCATCCACAGTCGCCAGTGTTTTAGCTACTTCTAAATCACTGATCTTCGCCTCCATGGTGACAAATAAAGTAAGTTTCTTCCAAGTAGCATTATCACTGGAGGACGAGGAATAGCTAAACATGCTTCACTACACTCCGTAGGAGGATACAATAGCTCACCGGCGTCACAATGTAAACAAACGCCATGGGTGGATCTACACCTGACATCCACTGTAATGATACCAAGTCGATAGTCGATACTACTATGATTACATCGATATTTTTTAGCGTCACAAAATCTTTTTTCATTTAAAAAAAATTCATATTATGTTTATACACTTAGGAAAATACGTCCCTGGACACATGAGGACTTTGAATATGACCAATGTATGATCCTGTAACTACTTGGTATCGGATCGATACCTAAATGTGTGGTATCATCCAAAACTAATGTAAAGTATCAAAGAAGAGAAGAATAAGTGATTATTACATTTTAACAGAAGTGTAGATAGAACATGTTGAAACAGAAAATAAGCAGATATCAACAGTAAATGAACAAGTAGATTAATAATCATTTTTTACAGCTTGTCCTTTATAATGTTGACAAAACAATAGAATGATAAAAGACACAATATGTTACTGCATAAAGTTAAGTTAAAGTACCAATGATTGTCACACACACACTAAGTGTGGTGAAATGTGTCCTCTGCATTTGACCCATCCCTTTGTTCACCCCCTGGTAGGTGAGGGGAGCAGTGAGCAGCAGCGGTGGCTGCGCCTGGGAATCATTTTTGGTGATTTAGCCCCCAATTCCAACCCTTGATGCTGAGTGCCAAGCAGGGAGGTAATGGCTCCCATTTTTATAGTCTTTGGTATGACTCGGGGTTTGAACTCACAACCTAACCACTAGGCCACTGAGCATAGACTAATTAGGAGTCTTTGTTTGTTTACTTACTACTAAAAGACAAGTTGTCTAGTATGTTCACTATTTTATTTAAGGACTAAATTACAATAATAAACATATGTTTCATGTACACTAAGATTGTTTGTTCAAATAAAGACAACAATGCCGATTTTGTGGTCCCCTTTATTTAGAAAAGTATCAAAATACATTTTGGCACCGAGTACCAAATTATTGGTATGGATACAACTAGAGATGTCCGATAATGGCTTTTTTGCCGATATCCGATATTGTCTAACTCTTAATAACCGATTCCGATATCAAGCGATACCGATATATACAGTGGTGGAATTAACACATTATTATGCCTAATTTTGTTGTGATGCCCCGCTGGATGCATTAAACAATGTAACAAGGTTTTCCAAAATAAATCAACTCAAGTTATGGAAAAAAATGCCAACATGGCACTGCCATATTTATTATTGAAGTCACAAAGTGCATTATTTTTTTTAACATTCCTCAAAACAGCGGGGTTGAGGTGGGGGGGGGGGTATATTGTAGCGTCCCGTAAGAGTTAGTGCTGCAAGGGATTCTGGGTATTTGTTCTGTTGTGTTTATGT
Organism: Nerophis lumbriciformis; assembly: GCF_033978685.3. Classification (NCBI taxonomy): domain Eukaryota; kingdom Metazoa; phylum Chordata; class Actinopteri; order Syngnathiformes; family Syngnathidae; genus Nerophis; species Nerophis lumbriciformis. Next base: position 10,023,312 of record NC_084572.2, on the reverse strand, counting down.
TGTGTTACGGTGCGGATGTTCTCCCGAAATGTGTTTGTCATTCTTGTTTGGTGTGGGTTCACAGTGTGGCGCATATTTGTAACAGTGTTAAAGTTGTTTATACGGCCACCCTCAGTGTGACCTGTATGGCTGTTGACCAAGTATGTAATGCATTCACTTGTGTGTGTGAAAAGCCGTAGATATTATATGACTGGGCCGACACGCAAAGGCAGTGAGTGCCTTTAAGGTTTATTGGCGCTCTGTACTTCTCCCTACGGCCGTGTACACAGCGGTGGTTTAAAAAGTCACACATTTGACTTTTTGAAACCGATACCGATAATTTCCGATGTTACATTTTAAAGCATTTATGGGACGATAATATCGGGCTGCCGATATTATCGGCCGATAAATGCTTTAAAATGTAACATCGGAAATTATCGGACATCTCTCGAGACAACCCTACTAATAAATGTTGACCAAAGAACTGCTCCCCCCCAAATCCTCCACGTGACACCTCCTCCAACCTCCGAGCACAAAGCTACGAACAATGGGAGACCGGGCTTTCTGCTCCGCCGGTCCCAGTCTGTGGAACGATCTCCCTGACCACTTGAGGGTACCACAGACTGTGGATGTTTTTTAAAAAAGGCTTAAAAGCCCTTCTTTTTTTTAAAAAAACCTTGTTTTAGATATATGCATACTAGTTATAGCTATTTGGCTATTCTAGTTTTTATTTTTATTTATTTCTTTATTATCTTTTTATTTTATTTTTTATTTTTTAATGCACTGTAGCACTTTGAGATTGTTTACTCAATATAGAGTGCTTTTTACAAATAAAATCTATTATTATTATAGGTTAGCTGCTGTGTGACCTATTGTGAGCTGGCTCACCCCTGCACACACCAATAGTTGCCATATTGATCCCCTTCGCTGCAGTTTAAAGCAGCTCTGTTGCACCAGCAGGGAGCCTCACTCACTCCCGGAGCTCGTTTCAGGGTCACAGGGTCCTTGCAGACCCCTGACCTGGACTGGACCCCGACGTGAGCAGGCTGGAGAGGCGGTGCAGGCGTAAAGAGGACCGGTGTGACGCTCATTCAGGCCTCATTACGGCTGACCTCTGCATCCACGTCTGCCCTGAGCGGGCCAGAACCATGCCGGCCTGCTCCTTTTGTCCACTCTGAGCCTCACCACGGCACCGCGGGGGGTCCCGCCGTGCGCTTTTTTAAGTTCTGGTCGGCAAGTGTGCGTGGCCCTTTTGTCTCAGCGCTGGTGTCTTTGTGTGTTGTTGTGAGCGTGACCTCCCCCAGGGCAGCAGCACCAAGTCAGCCTTTAAGCGCCGGCCCCCATAATCAAACCTCGATGAAATGCCTATTAATGGGGCCCCGAGCCGCAGACTGGAGGTAATCAGGTGAATTAATAAAACATCCCCAAGTGGAGGTTGACGCTCCCCGAGGAGGCCAAACAGATGGCGGCAGGAGTCATCAGGGTAGCAGACACCACTTTGGTGATTCGCTGCAAATTGGTAATTTGATCAGGCCGACTCCTCCTACTTGTACGTATGTATTGATTGGGCTCAGGAAGTACCTGGAGGTGGACTGGGAGGGGTGTCCATGCTGGGGACTGGATGGAAACACACCATCTGCCGGGAATCGCTTTAATCTCATCATGCTGGACTGAAGAAGTCGAAGAGGAAAAAGCAATCATGAGACAAAACACTTGACCTTTTATTGTCTTTTCAGAAGGCATTGTGGGACATTCCCTTGCAGAAAATGACATGAGATGACATTTTCTGTACATATATACATGCATGTGCTATGTATGTACATGAGCCAACACCAGTGAAGTTGTCACGTTGTGTAAATGGTAAATAAAAAGAGAATATAGCAAATCCTTTTCAACTTATATTCAATTGAATAGACTGCAAAGACAAGATATTTCATGTTCACACTGAGAAACTTTGTGCAAATAATCATTAACTTAGAATTTAATGGCAAAGAAGTTGTCACAGGGGCATTTTTACCATTGTGTTACATGGCCTTTCCTTTTAACAACACTCAGTAAACGTTTGGGAACTGAGGAGACACATTTTTGAAGTGGAATTCTTTCCCATTCTTGCTTGATGTACAGCTTAAGTTGTTCAACAGTCCGGGGGTCTCCGTTGTGGTATTTTAGGCTTTGTAAAGCACCATACATTTTCAATGCGAGACAGGTCTGGACTACAGGCAGGCCAGTCTAGTACCTGCACTCTTTTACTATGAAGCCACGTTGATGTAACACAGGGGTCGGCAACCCGCGACTCCGGAGCCGCATGCGGCTCTTTGATCACTCTGATGCGGCTCAGCAGCTTACTTGCTGAACCCCTCAATTTTCCCGTGAGACTTCCGGATTTCAGTGCCTCTCGCAGAAAACTCCCGGGATTAATATTCACCGATTTACACCCTTACGGCTATAATAAGGGCGTGCCATGATGGTACAACATTTGACACCCTATACAATCTGTATTAACAGCGTGCCAGCCCAACACTTGTTAAACAATATACATCTTTTGCTTGCCCACGTACGTGACAGCAAAGCATGCTTGGTCAACAGCCTTTTAACAACACTCAGTAAACGTTTGGGAACTGAGGAGACACATTTTTGAAGTGGAATTCTTTCCCATTCTTGCTTGATGTACAGCTTAAGTTGTTCAACAGTCCGGGGGTCTCCGTTGTGGTATTTTAGGCTTCGTAAAGCACCATACATTTTCAATGCGAGACAGGTCTGGACTACAGGCAGGCCAGTCTAGTACTGACGGTGGTCATATAAAACAACTTTAACACTCTTACTAATAATGCGCCACACTTTGAACCAAAACCAAACAAGAATGACAAACACATTTCGGGAGAACATCTGCACCTTAACACAACATAAACACAACAGAACAAATACCTAGAATCCCATGCAGCCCTGACTCTTCCGGGCTACATTATACACCCCTGCTACCACCAAACCCCGCCCCCACCCCAACCCTGCTCCCCCACACATCAACGCCCCTCCGTGCGTCGGTTGAAGTGCGCGAGGTTTGGTAGCGGTGGGGTGTATAATGTATCCCTGAAGAGTTAGGGCTGCATGGGATTCTGGGTATTTGTCCTGTTGTGTTTATGTTGTGTTACGGTGCAGATGTTCTCCCGAAATGTGTTTGTCATTCTTGTTTGGTGTGGGTTCACAGTGTGGTGCATTATTAGTAAGAGTGTTAAAGTTTTGTTTTTTTATACTGCCACCGTCAGTGTGAGCTGTGTGGTTGTTGAGCAAGTATGCCATGCTGTTGCTTACGTGAGCAAAGCGGGAGCCCCACACAACGTGTGGCTGATCAGGCACGCTGACTGTAGTGGGTGCTATATGCTGTACCATCACGGCACGCATGACGCTGACAAGCGCCATTAAATAAAAACCCGCGTGCCGCACCAGCTTTCAAATTCCACATAAAAGTGTGGGCAGCGTGTCTGAGACCCCTGGCTATACATAGCACAAAGCAAAAAAAAAAAAAACTTCGTATGCAGTGTTATTTCATTTAAAATTTCAAAAAAATTTTGCGGCTCCCATTGTTTTCTATAATTTGTGAAATTGGTCAAAATGGCTCTTTGACTGGTAAGGTTGCCGACCCCTGGTGTAACATGTGGCTTGGCATTGTCTTGCTGAAATAAGCAGGGGCGTCCATGGTAACGTTGCTTGGATGGCAACATATGTTGCTCCAAAACCTGCATGTACCTTTCAGCATTAAAGGGGAACATTATCACCAGACCTATGTAAGCGTCAATATATACCTTGATATTGCAGAAAAAAGACCATATATTTTTTTAACCGATTTCCGAACTCTAAATGGGTGAATTTTGGCGAATTAAACGCCTTTCTATTATTCGCTCTCGGAGCGATGACGTCACAACATCAAGAAGCAATCCGCCATTTTCTCACTTTCGTCGGTGTGTTGTCGGAGGGTGTAACAACACGAACAGGGACGGATTCAAGTTGCACCAGTGGCCCAAAGATGCGAAAGTGGCAAGAAATTGGACGAAATTTGTTCAAAATACGAGGCTGTGGGGAAAGCCGACGAAATGGTCAGTCGTTTGTTCCGCACACTTTACCGACGAAAGCTATGCTACGACAGAGATGGCAAGAATGAACCGAAGATGATCAAGAGAAGAATATCGACCCTAGCTTCCCTGGCCTGCTGACATCAACTCCAAAACTGAACAGATCAGCATTCAGGAAAAGAGCGCAGATGAGGGTATGTCTACAGAATATATTAATTGATGAAAACTGGGCTGTCTGCACTCTCAAAGTGCATGTTGTTGCCAAATGTATTTCATATGCTGTAAACCTAGTTAATAGTTGTTAGTTTCCTTTAATGCCAAACAAACACATACCAATCGTTGGTTAGAAAGCGATCGCCGAATTCGTCCTCGCTTTCTCCCGTGTCGCTGGCTGTTGTGTCGTTTTCGTCGTTTTCGCTTGCATACGGTTCAAACCGATATGGCTCAATAGCTTCAGTTTCTTCTTCAATTTCGTTTTCGCTACCTGCCTCCACACTACAACCATCCGTTTCAATACATGCGTAATCTGTTGAATCGCTTAAGCCGCTGAAATCCGAGTCTGAATCCGAGCTAATGTCGCTATAGCTTGCTGTTCTATGCGCCATGTTTGTTTGTATTGGCATCACTATGTGACGTCACAGGAAAATGGACGGGTGTATATAACGATGGTTAAAATCAGGCACTTTGAAGCTTTTTTTAGGGATATTGCGTGATGGGTAAAATTTTGAAAAAACTTCGAAAAATAAAATAAGCCACTGGGAACTGATTTTTAATGGTTTTAACAATTCTGAAATTGTGATAATGTTCCCCTTTAATCAACTTTTACCTTGAAAATCAACTTTTACCTTGAAAATGTGAAGTGGATTATATTTATATAGCACTTTTTTCTAGTGACTCAAAGTGCTTTTACATATTGAAAGCCAATATCTAAGTTACATTTAAAGCAGTGTGGGTGACACTGGGAGCAGGTGGGTAAAGTGTCTTGCCCAAGGACACAACTGTAGTGACTCGGATGGCGGAAGCGGGGATCGAACCTGGAACCCTCAAGTTGCTGGCACGGCCACTCTACCAACCGAGCTATACCGCCTATAATGGCTGTTAAGGCTATAGCAATGTATTGGTTCAGGTTTTCTCTTGTTTTGTTGCATATTTGAAATAAAAATACATCAAATCAAATCAAACAGTACTTTTTTTACTGTAATGAACTGTGTTGCCGTTTTGGCATTTACAGTAATACACTGAAAAATACACACTTGTTGATTTGTGGTAGAAAAGAACAAACTGGCAGCTCAGGTGCCAAAATTTTACTGTAAAATTGCATTTTTTTTTTTTATTTCCGGTAAAACAAAAATCTACGAATAAAATGCATTACAAATGGTGTAATAATAGTATTCTCTGTTAGAAGCGGCCCTCTGGGGCCAAACATAATAGCGACATGGCCCTCAGTGACTAAGACCAGGTGTTTTCATCGTATCTAACAGGGTCTGATTTTTCTCGTCGAGTTTTATGCTTTCTTTGCAGGGAAATGTTTTCACAATTCAGCCTATCCCTTCTTCTTTACGCCATTTTTTAAAAATAAATTTGACAGAATTTTACTGTAAAATGTGTTTTTTTTTACAGGAAATAAAAAAAAACCCTGCAATTTTACAGTAAAATTTTGGCAGCTGAGCTGCCTTTTTTTGCAATTTACCATATTTTTTTTACATTTTAGTTAAAAACAAAAATCTACTAATAAAATGCATTAAAAATGGTGTAATAATAGCTGTTAGAATTAAAAACAGTACTGCTGTTTTAATGGTTAAAAAAAAGGCAGCTTAGTTGCCAGAATTTCACTGTAAAATTAGGTTTTTTTACTGCAAATTAAAAAAAAACTGCAATTGTACAGTAAAATTTTGGCAACTAAGCTGCCTTTGTTTGTTTTTTTACCATAAAAACAACAGTACTGTTTTTCCATTTACAGTAAAATACACTACATTTTGAGGTGAAATTATTACAACTTACCATATTTTTTTTTACATTTTAGCTTAAAAAAAATCTACTAATAAAATGCATTAAAAATGGTGTAATAATAGTATTCACTGTTAGAAGCAAAAACAGTACTGCTGTTTTATGGTTTAAAAAAAAGTCAGCTCAGTTGCCAGGATTTTACTGTCATTTATTTTTCACTGCAAATAAAAAAAAACCCTGCAATTTTACAGTAAAATTTTGGCAACTGAGCTGCCTTTTTTTTTACTATAAAAACAGCAGTACTGTTTTTCCATTTACAGTAATATACACTACATTTTGAGGTGACATTATTGCAACTTACCATTTTTTTTTTTACATTTTAGTTTAAAAAAAATCTACCTATAAAATGCATTAAAAATGGTGTAATAATAGTATTCACTCTTAGAAGCAAAAACAGTACTGCTGTTTTATGGTTAAAAAAAGGCAGCTCAGTTGCCAGAATTTTACTGTAAAATTGTTGTTTTTTACTGTAAATAAAAAAAACCTGCAATTTTACAGTAAAATTTTGGCAACTGAGCTGCCTTTTTTTTTTTTTACCATAAAAACAACAGTACTGTTTTTCCATTTACAGTAATATACACTACATTTTGAGCTGACATTATCACAACTTACCATATTTTTTTTACATTTTGGTTTAAAAAAAATCTACCTATACCATTAAAAATGGTGTAATAATAGTATTCACTGTTAGAAGCAAAACAGTACTGCTGTTTTATGGTTTAAAAAAAAAAGGCTGCTCAGTTGGCAGGATTTTACTGTAAAAATTTTTTTTACTGTAAATAAAAAAAAAAACTGCAATTTTACAGTAAAATTTTGGCAACTGAGCTGCCTTTTTTTTTTACCATAAAAACAGCATTACTGTTTTTCCATTTACAGTAATATACACTACATTTTGAGGTTAAATTATTGCAACTTACCATATTTTTTTTTACATTTTAGTTTAAAATAAATCTACCTATAAAATGCAGTAAAAATGGTGTAATAATAGTATTCACTGTTAGAAGCAAAATCAGTACTGCTGTTTTATGGTTAAAAAGGCAGCTCAGTTGCCAGGATTTTACTGTAATTTTTTTTTTACTGTAAATAAAAAAAAACTGCAATTTTACAGTAAAATTTTGGCAACTGAGCTGCCTTTTTTTATTTTATTTTTTTTTTACCATAAAAACAGCAGTACTGTTTTTCCATTTACAGTAATAAACATTACATTTTGAGGTGACATTATCACAACTTACCATATATTTTTTGACATTTTAGCTTTAAAAAAATCTACTAATAAAATGCATTAAAAATGGTGTAATAATAGTATTCACTGTTAGAAGCAAAAACAGTACTGCTGTTTTATGGTTTTAAAAAAAGGCAGCTCAGTTGCCAGGATTTTACTGTAAAATGTGTTTTTTTTATTGTAAATTAAAAAAAAACTGCAATTTTACAGTAAAATTTTGGCAACTGAGCTGCCTTTGTTTGTTTTTTTACCATAAAAACAACAGTACTGTTTTTCCATTTACAGTAAAATACACTACATTTTGAGGTGAAATTATTGCAACTTACCATATTTTTTTTTACATTTTAGCTTAAAAAGAATCTACTAATAAAATGCATTAAAAATGGTGTAATAATAGTATTCACTGTTAGAAGCAAAAACAGTACTGCTGTTTTATGGTTTAAAAAAAAGTCAGCTCAGTTGCCAGGATTTTACTGTCCTTTTTTTTTTCACTGTAAATAAAAAAACCCTGCAATTTTACAGTAAAATTTGGGCAACTGAGCTGCCTTTTTTTTTTTTACCATAAAAACAGCAGTACTGTTTTTCCATTTACAGTAATATACACTACATTTTGAGGTGACATTATTGCAACTTACCATTTTTTTTTTTTACATTTTAGTTTAAAAAAAATCTACCTATAAAATGCATTAAAAATGGTGTAATAATAGTATTCACTCTTAGAAGCAAAAACAGTACTGCTGTTTTATGGTTAAAAAAAGGCAGCTCAGTTGCCAGATTTTTACTGTAAAATTGTTGTTTTTTACTGTAAATAAAAAAAACCTGCAATTTTACAGTAAAATTTTGGCAACTGAGCTGCCTTTTTTTTTTTACCATAAAAACAACAGTACTGTTTTTCCATTTACAGTAATATACACTACATTTTGAGCTGACATTATCACAACTTACCAAATTTTTTTTACATTTTCGTTTAAAAAAAATCTACCTATACCATTAAAAATGGTGTAATAATAGTATTCACTGTTAGAAGCAAAACAGTACTGCTGTTTTATGGTTTAAAAAAAAAAGGCTGCTCAGTTGCCAGGATTTTACTGTAAAAATTTTTTTTACTGTAAATAAAAAAAAAAAACTGCAATTTTACAGTAAAATTTTGGCAACTGAGCTGCCTTTTTTTTTACCATAAAAACAGCAGTACTGTTTTTCCATTTACAGTAATATACACTACATTTTGAGGTTAAATTATTGCAACTTACCATATTTTTTTTTACATTTTAGTTTAAAATAAATCTACCTATAAAATGCATTAAAAATGGTATAATAATACTATTCACTGTTAGAAGCAAAAACAGTACTGCTGTTTTATGGTTAAAAAGGCAGCTCAGTTGCCAGGATTTTACTGTAATTTTTTTTTTACTGTAAATAAAAAAAAACTGCAATTTTACAGTAAAATTTTGGCAACTGAGCTGCCTTTTTTTATTTTATTTTTTTTTACCATAAAAACAGCAGTACTGTTTTTCCATTTACAGTAATAAACATTACATTTTGAGGTGACATTATCACAACTTACCATATATTTTTTGACATTTTAGCTTTAAAAAAATCTACTAATAAAATGCATTAAAAATGGTGTAATAATAGTATTCACTGTTAGAAGCAAAAACAGTACTGCTGTTTTATGGTTTTAAAAAAAAAGGCGGCTCAGTTGCCAGGATTTTACTGTAAAATGTGTTTTTTTTATTGTAAATTTAAAAAAAACTGCAATTTTACAGTAAAATTTTGGCAACTGAGCTGCCTTTGTTTGTTTTTTTACCATAAAAACAACAGTACTGTTTTTCCATTTACAGTAAAATACACTACATTTTGAGGTGAAATTATTGCAACTTACCATATTTTTTTTTTACATTTTAGCTTAAAAAGAATCTACTAATAAAATGCATTAAAAATGGTGTAATAATAGTATTCACTGTTAGAAGCAAAAACAGTACTGCTGTTTTATGGTTTAAAAAAAAGTCAGCTCAGTTGCCAGGATTTTACTGTCATTTTTTTTTCACTGTAAATAAAAAAAAACTGCAATTTTACAGTAAAATTTGGGCAACTGAGCTGCCTTTTTTTTTTACCATAAAAACAGCAGTACTGTTTTTCCATTTACAGTAATATACACTATATTTTGAGGTGACATTATTGCAACTTACCATATTTTTTTTTACATTTTAGTTTAAAAAAAAATCTACCTATAAAATGCATTAAAAATGGTGTAATAATAGTATTCACTCTTAGAAGCAAAAACAGTACTGCTGTTTTATGGTTAAAAAAAGGCAGCTCAGTTGCCAGAATTTTACTGTAAAATTGTTGTTTTTTAATGTAAATAAAAAAAAAACTTCAATTTTACAGTAAAATTTTGGCAACTGAGCTGCCTTTTTTTTTTTTTTACCATAAAAACAACAGTACTGTTTTTCCATTTACAGTAATATACACTACATTTTGAGCTGACATTATCACAACTTACCATATTTTTTTTTACATTTTCGTTTAAAAAAATCTACCTATACCATTAAAAATGTTGTAATAATAGTATTCACTGTTAGAAGCAAAACACTACTGCTGTTTTATGGTTTAAAAAAAAAAAAGGCTGCTCAGTTGCCAGGATTTTACTGTAAATTTTTTTTTACTGTAAATAAAAAAAAAAACTGCAATTTTACAGTAAATTTTTGGCAACTGAGCTGCCTTTTTTATTTTATTTTTTTTTACCATAAAAACAGCAGTACTGTTTTTCCATTTACAGTAATAAACATTACATTTTGAGGTGACATTATCACAACTTACCATATATTTTTTGACATTTTAGCTTTTAAAAAATCTACTAATAAAATGCATTGAAAATGGTGAAATAATAGTATTCACTGTTAGAAGCAAAAACAGTACTGCTGTTTTATGGTTTTAAAAAAAAGGCAGCTCAGTTGCCAGGATTTTACTGTAAAATGTGTTTTTTTTATTGTAAATAAAAAAAAAACTGCAATTTTACAGTAAAATTTTGGCACCTGAGCTGCCTTTTTTTTTTTTTTACCATGAAAACAGCAGTACTGTTTTTCCATTTACAGTAATATACACTACATTTTGAGGTGAAATTATTGCAACTTACCATATTTTTTTTACATTTTGGTTTAAAAAAAATCTATGTATAAAATGCATTAAAAATGGTGTAATAATAGTATTCACTGTTAGAAGCAAAAACAGTACTGCTGTTTTATGGTTTAAAAAAAAGGCAGCTCAGTTGCCAGAATTTTACTGTAAAATTTTTTTTTTTTTACTGTAAATAAAAAAAAAACTGCAATTTTACAGTAAAATTTTGGCAACTGAGCTGCCTTTGTTTTTTGTTTTTACCATGAAAACAACAGTACTGTTTTTCCATTTACAGTAATATACACTACATTTTGAGCTGACATTATCACAACTTACCATATTTTTTTTTTACATTTTAGCTTAAAAAAAATCTACTAATAAAATGCATTAAAAATGGTGTAATAATAGCTGTTAGAATTAAAAACAGTACTGCTGTTTTAATGGTTAAAAAAAGGCAGCTCAGTTGCCAGAATTTCACTGTAAAATTAGTTTTTTTTACAGTAAATAAAAAAAAAACTGCAATTGTACAGTAAAATTTTGGCAACTGAGCTGCCTTTGTTTGTTTTTTTACCATAAAAACAACAGTACTGTTTTTCCATTTACAGTAAAATACACTACATTTTGAGGTGAAATTATTGCAACTTACCATATTTTTTTTTACATTTTAGCTTAAAAAAAATCTACTAATAAAATGCATTAAAAATGGTGTAATAATAGTATTCACTGTTAGAAGCAAAAACAGTACTGCTGTTTTATGGTTTAAAAAAAAGTCAGCTCAGTTGCCAGGATTTTACTGTCATTTTTTTTTCACTGTAAATAAAAAAAAACTTCAATTTTACAGTAAAACTTTGGCAACTGAGCTGCCTTTTTTTTTTTTTTTTTTTTACCATAAAAACAGCAGTACTGTTTTTCCATTTACAGTAATATACACTACATTTTGAGCTGACATTATCACAACTTACCATATTTTTTTTACATTTTCGTTTAAAAAAAATCTACTAATAAAATGCATTAAAAATGGTGTAATAATAGTATTCACTGTTAGAAGCAAAAACAGTACTGCTGTTTTATGGTTTAAAAAAAAGTCAGCTCAGTTGCCAGGATTTTACTGTCATTTTTTTTTCACTGTAAATAAAAAAAAACTGCAATTTTACAGTAAAATTTTGGCAACTGAGCTGCCTTTTTTTTTATCTTTTTTTTTACCATAAAAACAGCAGTACTGTTTTTCCATTTACAGTAATATACACTACATTTTGAGGTGACATTATTGCAACTTACCATATTTTTTTTTACATTTTGGTTTAAAAAAAAATCTACCTATAAAATGCATAAAAAATGGTGTAATAATAGTATTCACTGTTAGAAGCAAAAACAGTACTGCTGTTTTATGGTTAAAAAAAAGGCAGCTCAGTTGCCAGAATTTTACTGTAAAATTGTTGTTTTTTACTGTAAAAAAAAAACCTGCAATTTTACAGTAACATTTTGTCAACTGAGCTGCCTTTTTTTTTTTTTTACCATAAAAACAGCAGTACTGTTTTTCCATTTACAGTAATGTACACCACATTTTGAGCTGACATTATCACAACTTACCATATTTTTTTTACATTTTCGTTTAAAAAAAATCTACCTATACCATTAAAAATGGTGTAATAATAGTATTCACTGTTAGAAACAAAACAGTACTGCTGTTTTATGGTTTAAAAAAAAAAGGCTGCTCAGTTGCCAGGATTTTACTGTAAACATTTTTTTTACTGTAAATAAAAAAACAACTGCAATTTTACAGTAAAATTTTGGCAACTGAGCTGCCTTTTTTTTTTACCATAAAAACAGCATTACTGTTTTTCCATTTACAGTAATATACACTACATTTTGAGGTTAAATTATTGCATCTTACCATATTTTTTTTTACATTTTAGTTTAAAATAAATCTACCTACAAAATGCATTAAAAATTGTGTAATAATAGTATTCACTGTTAGAAGCAAAAACAGTACTGCTGTTTTATGGTTAAAAAGGCAGCTCAGTTGCCAGGATTTTACTGTAATTTTTTTTTTACTGTAAATAAAAAAAAACTGCAATTTTACAGTAAAATTTTGGCAACTGAGCTGCCTTTTTTTATTTTATTTTTTTTTACCATAAAAACAGCAGTACTGTTTTTCCATTGACAGTAATAAACACTACATTTTGAGGTGACATTATCACAACTTACCATATATTTTTTGACATTTTAGCTTTAAAAAAATCTACTAATAAAATGCATTAAAAATGGTGTAATAATAGTATTCACTGTTAGAAGCAAAAACAGTACTGCTGTTTTATGGTTTTAAAAAAAAGGCAGCTCAGTTGCCAGGATTTTACTGTAAAATGTGTTTTTTTTATTGTAAATAAAAAAAAACTGCAATTTTACAATAAAATTTTGGCACCTGAGCTGCCTTTTTTTTTTTTTACCATAAAAACAGCAGTACTGTTTTTCCATTTACAGTAATATACACTACATTTTGAGGTGAAATTATTGCAACTTACCATATTTTTTTTACATTTTGGTTTAAAAAAAATCTATGTATAAAATGCATTAAAAATGGTGTAATAATAGTATTCACTGTTAGAAGCAAAAACAGTACTGCTGTTTTATGGTTTAAAAAAAAAAGGCAGCTCAGTTGCCAGAATTTTACTGTAAAATTGTTTTTTTTTTACTGTAAATTAAAAAAACCCTGCAATTTTACAGTAAAATTTTGGCAACTGAGCTGCCTTTGTTTTTTGTTTTTACCATGAAAACAACAGTACTGTTTTTCCATTTACAGTAATATACACTACATTTTGAGCTGACATTATCACAACTTACCATATATTTTTTTTTACATTTTAGCTTAAAAAAAATCTACTAATAAAATGCTTTAAAAATGGTGTAATAATAGTATTCACTGTTAGAAGCAAAAACAGTACTGCTGTTTTATGGTTTAAAAAAAAGGCAGCTCAGTTGCCAGAATTTTACTGTAAAATGTGTTTTTTACCGTAAATAAAAAACCCTGCAATTTTACAGTACAATTTTGGCAACTGAGCTGCCTTTTCTTTTTACCATAAAAACAACAGTACTATTTTTCCATTTACAGTAATATAAACTACATTTTGAGGTGAAATTATTGCAACTTACCATATTTTTTTTACATTTTAGTTTTAAAAAGATCTACCTATAAAATGCATTAAAAATGGTGTAATAATAGTATTCACTGTTAGAAGCAAAAACAGTACTGCTGTTTTATGGTTTTTAAAAAAAGGCAGCTCAGTTGCCAGAATTTTACTGTAAAATTGTTGTTGTTTTTTACTGTAAATAAAAAAACCTGCAATTTTACAGTAAAATGTTGGCACCTGAGCTGCCTTTTTTTTTTTTAACCATAAAAACAGCAGTACTGTTTTTCCATTTACAGTAATATACACTACATTTTGAGGTGAAATTATTGCAACTTACCATATTTTTTTTACATTTTGGTTTAAAAAAAATCTACGGATAAAATGCATTAAAAATGGTGTAATAATAGTATTCACTGTTAGAAGCAAAAACAGTACTGCTGTTTTATGGTTTAAAAAAAAAGGCAGCTCAGTTGCCAGAATTTTACTGTAAAATTGTTTTTTTTTTTACTGCAAATAAAAAAAAACTGCAATTTTACAGTAAAATTTTGGCAACTGAGCTGCCTTTGTTTTGTTTTTTTACCATAAAAACAGCAGTACTGTTTTTCCATTTACCGTAATATACACTACATTTTGAGCTGACATTATCACAACTTACCATATTTTTTTTACATTTTCGTTTAAAAAAAATCTACCTATATAATGCATTAAAAATGGTGTAATAATAGTATTCACTGTTAGAAACAAAAACAGTATAGCTGTTTTATGGTTTAAAAAAAAAGGCAGCTCAGTTGCCAGGATTTTACTGTAATTTTTTTTTTTTACTGTAAATTAAAAAAAAAACAGCAATTTTACAGTAAGATTTTGGCAACTGAGCTGCCTTTTGTTTTTTTACCATAAAAACAGCAGTACTGTTTTTCCATTTACAGTAATATACACTACATTTTGAGCTGACATTATCACAACTTACTATATTTTTTTTTACATTTTAGCTTTAAAAAAATCTACCTATAAAATGCATTAAAAATGGTGTGATAATAGTATTCACTGTTAGAAACAAAAACAGTACTGCTGTTTTATGGTTTTTAAAAAAAGGCAGCTCAGTTGCCAGGATTTTACTGTAAAATTTTTATTTTTTACTGTAAAAAAAAAACAACCTGCAATTTTACAGTAAAATTTTGGCAACTGAGCTGCCTTTTTTTTATTTTTTTTTATTTTTTTTTTTTTTTTTTTTTTTTTACCATAAAAACAGCAGTACTGTTTTTCCATTTACAGTAATATACACTACATTTTGAGGTGACATTATCACAACTTACCATATATTTTTTTAAATTTTAGCTTAAGAAAAATCTACTAATAAAATGCATTAAAAATGGTGTAATAATAGTATTCACTGTTAGAAACAAAAGCAGTACTGCTGTTTTATGGTTTGAAAAAAAGGCAGCTCAGTTGCCAGAATTTTACTGTAAAATGTGTTTTTTTACTCTAAATAAAAAAACCTGCAATTTTACAGTAAAATTTTGGCACCTGAGCTGCCTTTTTTGTTTTGTTTTTTACCATAAAAACAGCAGTACTGTTTTTCCATTTACAGTAATAAACATTACATTTTGAGCTGACATTATCACAACTTATTATATTTTTTTTACATTTTAGTTTAAAAAAACAATCTACTAATAAAATGCATTAAAAATGGTGTAATAATAGCTGTTAGAAGCAAAAACAGTACTGCTGTTTTATGGTTTTAAAAAAAAGGCAGCTCAGTTGCCAGAATTTTACTGTAAAATGTGTTTTTTTACTGTAAATAAAAACCCCTGCAATTTTACAGTAAAATTTTGGCAACTGAGCTGCCTTTTTTTTTTAACCATAAAAACAGCATTACTGTTTTTCCATTTACAGTAATATACACTACATTTTGAGGTTAAATTATTGCAATTTACCATATTTTGTTTACATTTTAGTTTAAAATAAATCTACCTATAAAATGCATTAAAATGGTGTAATAATAGTATTCACTGTTAGAAGCAAAAACAGTACTGCTGTTTTATGGTTAAAAAAAAGGCAGCTCAGTTGCCAGGATTTTACTGTAATTTTTTTTTATACCGTAAATTTAAAAAAAACCTGCAATTTTACAGTAACATTTTGGCAACTGAGCTGCCTTCTTTTTTTTTTTTAACCATAAAAACAGCAGTACTGTTTTTCCATTTACAGTAACATACACTACATTTTGAGGTGACATTATCACAACTTACCATATTTTTTTTACATTTTAGCTTAAAAAAAATCTACTAATAAAATGCATTAAAAATGTTGTAATAATAGTATTCACTGTTAGAAGCAAAAACAGTACTGCTGTTTTATGGTTTAAAAAAAAAGGCAGCTCAGTTGCCAGGATTTTACTGTATTTTTTTTTTTTATTACAGTAAATTAAAAAAACCAGCAATTTTACAGTAACATTTTGGCACCTGAGCTGCCTTTTTTTTTTTTTTTTACCATAAAAACAGCAGTACTGTTTTTCCATTTACAGTAATATACACTACATTTTGAGGTGAAATTATTGCAACTTACCATATTTTTTTTACATTTTGGTTTAAAAAAAATCTACGTATAAAATGCATTAAAAATGGTGTAATAATAGTATTCACTGTTAGAAGCAAAAACAGTACTGCTGTTTTATGGTTTATAAAAAGGCAGCTCAGTTGCCAGAATTTTACTGTAAAATTGTTTTTTTTTTACTGTCAATAAAAAAAACCTGCAATTTTACAGTAAAATTTTGGCAACTGAGCTGCCTTCTTTTTTTTTTTTTACCATAAAAACAACAGTACTGTTTTTCATTTACAGTAATATTCACTACATTTTGAGCTCACACTATTGCAACTTATCATATTTTTATTTACATTTTATCTTTTAAAAAATCTACTAATAAAATGCATAAAAAATTATGTTGTGAGGAGGCGTGGCCTGCAGTCCTGCAGCGCGGCGGGGTGTGCCGGGGCTGGCTCCGAGATCGGCGACAGGTGTGTAGATGGCCCACCTGGGCGCAGTTGTCTGATCACCTGTCACTCTACAAAAGCCGAGAAGGACGGGATGGGAGAAGTTGGAGTGGACGATCTAGAGAGAACCCGAGCGAGACGGAGACGGAGACGCGGGAGGCTGAAAAACAACTGGAAGAGCGCGACTGTCACCAGAGGCGAGTGCTGAAAAGCAGAGGAGCAAGAAAAGAAGAGTTTATTGCAAAATAAACAAAATCTCAAAACTTCCACGCCTGTCATGTCCGTCATTGGTGGTCCGAGGAACCTGTAGGTGTGAGTCCTCCACATATGTAATAATAGTATTCACTGAAGCCCTCTGGCTTATCCTTAAGGTAGTGGAAAAAGACCAAAGGCCGGGAGCCATTGTCCTCCCCTCCGACCCCTCCCTCCCGTCCGTCCTTCCTCGTGCTCTGAGGTGTCACAACCTGAATGAAGGGAGGTTGGACTGTCTCGCACCCTGGAGTGGACCAACCATGAGAAGGATGCTGACCACTCAGCACGTGTCAGCGGTGATGGATGACTTAACACAGTGGCCCCCCGAGAGGGGTTAAAGCGACGCACCCTGACCATAAGACCGCCATACTGTCCCGGGGAGTCTGGAAAAGAGCAGCAGATGGAGGAGAGTGTTTGCGTGGGAGAGCAGACTCCATCATGGAGTCATCAGTAGCACTAATCAAGACAGAGGGCGTATTAACGTACTCGTCAACATGGCTGCCGCTGTCCTTCCCCTCATTGATCCATCACGTTATTATTCATCTGTTTACTGTTTGTTCTTCTGTGTGTTGCAGACACCCGCCTTTGTGTCGTTTGTCAGCAAGGCCGTCTTGTGGGAGAGGGAAGTTTCCTGCCACACCGTGAGTGCTCGCTTTTTTCTACAAACCCCGTTTCCATATGAGTTGGGAAATTGTGTTAGATGTAAATATAAACGGAATACAATGATTTGCAAATCCTTTCCAACCCATATTCAGTTGAATATGCTACAAAGACAACATATTTGATGTTCAAACTCATAAACCTTATTTTTTTTTTGCAAATAATAATTAACTTGGCTGCAACACGTGCCAAAGTAGTTGGGAAAGGGCATGTTCACCACTGTGTTACATGGCCTTTCCTTTTAACAACACTCAGTAAAGGTTTGGGAACTGAGGAGACACATTTTTGAAGCTTCTCAGGTGGAATTCTTTCCCATTCTTGCTTGATGTACAGCTTAAGTTGTTCAACAGCCCGGGGGTCTCCCTTGTGCTATTTTAGGCTTCATAATGCGCCACACATTTTCAATGGGAGACAGGTCTGGACTACAGGCAGGCCAGTCTAGTACCCGCACTCTTTTACTATGAAGTCATGCTGTAACACGTGGTTTGGCATTGTCTTGCTGAAATAAGCAGGGGCGTCCATGGTAACGTTGCTTGGATGGCAACTATGTTGCTCCAAAACCTGTATGTACCTTTCAGCATTAATGGCGCCTTCACAGATGTGCAAGTTACCCATGTCTTGGGCACTAATACACCCCCATACCATCACACATGCTGCCTTTTACACTTTGCGCCTATAACAATCCGGATGGTTCTTTTCCTCTTTGGTCCGGAGGTCACGACGTCCACAGTTTCCAAAAACAATTTGAAATGTGGACTCGTCAGACCACAGAACACTTTTCCACTTTGTATCAGTCCATCTTAGATGAGCTCAGGCCCAGCGAAGCCGACGGCGTTTCTGGGTGTTGTTGATGAACGGTTTTCGCCTTGCATAGGAGAGTTTTAACTTGCACTTACAGATGTAGCGACCAACTGTAGTTACTGACAAGTGGGTTTCTGAAGTGTTCGAGCCCATGTGGTGATATCCTTTACACACTGATGTCGCTTGTTGATGCAGTACAGCCTGAGGGATCGAAGGTCACGGGCTTAGCTGCTTACGTGCAGTGATTTCTCCTGAACCCTTTGATGATATTACAGAGCGTAGATGGTGAAATCCCTAAATTCCTTGCAATAGCTGGTTGAGAAAGGTTTTTCTTAAACTGTTCAACAATTTGCTCACGCATTTGTTGACAAAGTGGTGACCCTCGCCCCATCCTTGTTTGTGAATGACTGAGCATTTTATGGAATCTACTTTTATACCCAATCATGGCACCCACCTGTTCCCAATTAGCCTGCACACCTGTGGGATGTTCCAAATAAGTGTTTGATGAGCATTCCTCAACTTTATCAGTATTTATTGCCACATTTCCCAACTTCTTTGTCACCTGTTTCTGGCATCAAATTCTAAAGTAAATGATTATTTGCAACAAAAAAAAAGTTTATGAGTTTGAACATCAAATATGTTGTCTTTGTAGCATATTCAACTGAATATGGGTTGAAAAGGATTTGCAAATCATTGTATTCCGTTTATATTTACATCTAACACAATTTCCCAACTCATATGGAAACAGGGTTTGTATTTAAATAGCATCGCTTTAGCAAATATCTTTGTTGAATATATATCGTATTTTTCGGACTATAAGGCGCACTTAAAATCCTTTCATTTTCTCAAAAATCGACAGTGCGCCTTATGGTAAATGGGTTGTACTTGTATAGCGCTTTTCTACCTTTTTTTTTTTAAGGAACTCAAAGCGCTTTGACACTATTTCCACATTCACCCATTCACACACACACATTCACACACTGATGGCGGGAGCTGCCATGCAAGGCCCTAACCACAACCCATCAGGAGCAAGGGTGAAGTGTCTTGCTCAAGGACACACTTCTACCACTAGGATGGTAGAAGGTGGGGATTGAACCAGGAACCCTCAGGTCCCCTTATGACCCGATGCGTCTAATTCTGGTTGTGCTTACCGACCTCGTAGCTATTTTTTTTTTTTTGGTACATGGTGTAATGATAAGTGTGACCAGTAGATGGCAGTCACACATAAGAGATACGCGCAGACTGCAATATAAAGTTAAAAGTTCAAGTTAAAGTACCAATGATTGTCACACACACACTAGGTGTGGTGAAATTTCTCCTTAGTTTTTACTGAATGGGACACCCAAAATGTACATGAAAATAAAGAAAGTGGGATTTACAATATTAACTATGAACAATAAAACACTGAATATTAACAAAATATGAACATTGCAAAGTGTAACACCTACGATATGATGTATCAGAGCTGGGCAAATATTTTGACTCAGGGGCCTTATTGAGAGAAAACATGTGTCTGGGGGGCCAATGTGTATGTGTGTATAAATGATATATACACATTTATCTGTACAGTATGTGTGTTTGGGTCCCTTTTTCTCCAGGAACACTAATACCAAAAGTCACAATGTCCGATTGAAAAACGAAATGGAATTTTATAGTTTTTACTGAATGGGACACCCAAAAATGTACATGAAAATAAAGAAAGTGGGATTTACAATTTTAACTATGAACAATAAAACACTGAATATTAACAACATGTGAACATATTTTACTTCTCAGACCAGCTCCTCCATAGTTGTGTATCTTTTACAATCAAGCAAAACACAACAAAAATTTAACAAACAGCAAAATATGAATGCAAAGTGTAATAAACACCAACAATATGATATATTATCACTTTTATGCAGACATTTGTTGTACAAATTTGCTTCCGCATCCTATTAATAAAATACCAGGCTACGTTTACTTCCTAAAAATAAAAGTTATAATACAATTCATGCAGAAGCAACTTTTTGTTTGGCAATTTTGAAAATGTTCTTTTGTTGTGCTTAAAAAAAAAAAAAAGATTTCGCGCAATTTTGCAAATTGCAAAAATAATAATAGTAAAAATTCACAAAAAAATAAATAAAAAAATGGTGTATATTCAAGGTCAAGGTACATGTATTTATATAGCACAGTTTTAAAAGAGACTACTGCCCCAGAATGTTGTGCATATTAAAACAGAAAGGCAAAAGTTTAAAAAAAATGTATGATAACAATAATAACACAATAAGTACCGAATATTCTACATATAAAACAGTTAAAATGCTTAAAAATACTGGAAAATAAACAAACAAACAAAAAAACAAACTTGGTAGTTATTGTTTACAAATTTAGCAAATTACTGGCTAATAATTGCATTACTTTGACAGTAACATTCAGGACAAACGTTATGACAGACCACCTTAAAAAAACTCAAATGAAATTTTACAGTTTTTTACTGAATGGGACACCAAAAATGTACATGAAAATAAAAAAAAGTGGGATTTACAATATTAACTATGAACAATAAAACACTGAATATTAACAACATATGAATGTCACTCCTCGATAGACATTTTTTACAATCAAGCAAAACACAACAAAAATGTAAGAAACAGCAAAATATGAATGCAAAGTGTAATAAACACCTACAATATGATATATTATCACTTTTATGCAGACATGTGTTGTGCAAATTTGCTTTCACATCTAATTAATAAAATACCAGGCTATGTTTTACTCTTAAAAATAAAAGTTACAATACAATTCACGCTGCAGCAACTTTTTGTCCTTTTGTTGTGCTTAAAAAAAGAGATTTCACACAATTTTGCAAACGGCAAAAATAATAATACTAAAAATTTGCATTAAAATTAATTATTGTAAATTCCAGGTCAAGGTACATGTATTTATATAGCACAGTTTTAAAAGAGACTACTGCCCCAGAATGTTGTACAGATTAAAACAGAAAGGCAAAAGTAAAAAAAAAAATAATGATAATTGAAATCACAATAAGTACTGAATATTCTACACATAAAACAATTACAATGCTTAAAAATACTGGGGGAAAAAACAAACAAAATTGTTTACAAACTTAGCAAATTACCGGTTAACAATAGCATTACTTTCACAGCAACATTCAGGACTACAGTAAATGACTGTGAAATACGTTTACAGCAATTTGTTCGGGTCCCTTTGTTTCCAGGAACACTAACACCAAAAGTCACAATGTAGCAGAGGTGTGGACTCGAGTCACATGACTTGGACTCGAGTCATGAATTTGATGACTTTAGACTCGACTTGACAAAATGTAAAGACACTTGCAACTCGACTTAGACTTTAACGTCAATGACTTGTGACTTCACTTGGACTTGAGCCTTTTGACTTGACAAGACTTGCTACTTTCCCCAAAACCCAAAGATTAGTTGAGGTGGGTGGGGGCGGGGGGCAGGGTTAATCCAATCCAATCCAATCCACTTTATTTATATAGCACATTTAAACAACAAAATGTTTCCAAAGTGCTGCACAACAATATTAAACACAATTAAAAACAATATAAAATAAATGTGATTAAAAACAATTTCAAAGGGTAAAACCAATTAAAACAGTAAATAGAAAGCAAAAAGCAAAATTTTAAAAACACAGAGGACAACAGAGGACCACACAACTCACGTAGTGTTAAAAGCCAGAGAATAAAAGTGGGTCTTAAGACGAGACTTAAAACACTCCACTGTGGGAGCAGTTCGAACATGGAGGGGCAGAGTGTTCCAGAGCTTAGGGCCGACCACAGAGAAGGCCCTGTCTCCCCTGGTTTTAAGTCTCGTCTTGGACACCACGAGCTGGAGCTGGCTCTCGGACCTCAGAGCGCGCGCAGGATTGTAAGTTTGGATGAGGTCCGAGATATACTGAGGTGCCAGTCCATGTAAAGCTTTAAAAACAAACAGCAAGGTTTTAAAATCAATTCTAAAATGAACAGGGAGCCAGTGCAAACTCTCAAGGATTGGGGTTATATGCTGGCGTCTCCTGGCCCCTGTTAAAAGTCGTGCTGCCGCATTCTGGACTAACTGCAACCGGGAGAGAGCTTTTTGGCTAATGCCAGCATAAAGTGCATTGCAGTAGTCCAGGCGACTTGAAATAAAAGCATGCACGACTTGTTCAAAAAGGTTAAAAGATAAAAACGGTTTTACCTTTGCTAAAAGACGAAGATGATAAAAACACGATTTTAAAACGCCATTGACTTGTTTGTCAAGTTTAAAATCGCTGTCTATAGTGACATAGAGTTAAGGGGGACAAGTACATTTATAGCTAGAATTCACTGAAATTCAAGCATTTCATATATATATATATATATATATATATATATATATATATATATATATATATATATATATAAAAGAAATACTTGACTTTCAGTGAATTCTAGCTATGTATACATATATATATATATATATATATATATATATATATATATATATATATATATATATATTCATTTTATTAAATACATATGTATATATATATATACAGTATATATAAAAATAAAAGAAATACTCGCCTTTTGTGAATTCTAGCTATATATATATATATATATATATATATATATATATATTAAATATATATATATATATATATATATATATATATATATATATAAAATAAATATTTGAGTTGCAGTGTTCATTTATTTACACTTATATACACACATAACTCTCCTCTCTACTCATTGTTGTATTTTAAGTGCAATGCTTTGCAGCCAGTAGCACAGCCTTTGAAGGAGCATAGGTATGGGCAGCATCTGTGAAATGTAATTTGCAGGAAAGGAGTGAGTTAAGGGTTGAATTGTCCATCCTCGTTCTATTCTCTGTCACTATCTTTCTCACCATGCTCAACACCCTCTCTGATGACTTGCAAGCGTACTTCTTCTTCTTACTCGTCGTCGCCATGATTGTCTCTTCTTCGTTCTTCTGCTTCGTCTCCTTCATGTTGAGTGTGCAGTTGTGCACTCTCCAAAAGCCGTAAATGTTATAACGTGAGTGGGCCGGCACGCTGTTTATATGGAGAAAAAGCGGTCATGACGAAAGGCTGTCCTCACTCAGGTCCGCATGGACCTGGAGGGGGCGTGCCTTGTTGTCCGGCTGGAAATCTGGAGAAATTCGGGAGAATGGTTGTCCCGGGAGATTTTCAGGAGAGGCACTGCATTTTCGGGAGCCTCCTGGAAAATTCGGGAGGGTTGGCAAGTATGGCTATAAGTGACCAGACGCCCAAGATCCAAACTAGGAATATAATCCCAGAGAAGGGGAAAAAAACGGTCAGCTATTTTTAAGTTAACCCTAACCCTAACCCTACCAACCCCAACCCTAACCCTAACTCTAACCCTAATCCTAAACCCCAACCCTAACCCTAACCCTAACCCTAACCCTAACCCTAAAAAAACGGTCAGCTATTTTTAAGTTCAAGAAACAATATGATTAGGTTATATATACATGCGTATATCCTACATAAACAATGTATGAATACATTAGATATCTATATATCTTAGGGACCGATAGACTGCATCTAACCCTAACCCTAACCCAAAACCCTAATCCTAACCCCAACCCCAACCCAAACCCTAACCCTAACCGTAACACAACCCTAGCCCTACCCCTAACCCTAACGCTAATCCTAAACCCCAACCCTAACCCTAACCCTATTCCTAAACCCCAACCCTAACCCTAACCCTAACCCTAAAAAAACAGTCAGCTATTTTTAAGTTCAAGAAACAATATGATGAGGTTATATATACATGCGTATATCCTACATAAACAATGTATGAATACATTGTATATCTATATATCTTGGGGACCTATAGACTGTATTTTACCCTAACCCCAACCCAAACCCTAACCCTAACACTAAGCCTAACCTTAACCCTAACCCTAACTGTAACACAACCCTAACCCTAACCCTACCAACCCCAACCCTAACCCTAACTCTAACCCTAAACCTAATCCTAAACCCCAACCCTAACCCTAACCCTAAAAAAACGGTCAGCTATTTTTAAGTTCAAGAAATAATATGATGAGGTTATATATACATGTGTATATCCTACATAAACAATGTATGAATACATTAGATATCTATATATCTTAGGGACCGATACTGTATCTAACCCTAACCCTAATCCTAACCCCAACCCCAACCCTAACCCTAACCCTAACCGTAACACAACCCTAGCCCTAACCATAACCCTAACCCAAACCCTAATCTTAAACCCCAACCCTAACCCTAACCCTAACCCTAAAAAAACGGTCATCTATTTTTAAGTTCAAGAAACAATATGATGAGGTTATATAGACATGCGTATATCCTACATAAACAATGTATGAATACATTAGATATCTATATATCTTAGGGACCGATAGACTGTATCTAACCCTAACCCTAACCCTAATCCTAACCCCAACCCTAAACCCCAACCCTAACCCTAACCCTAACCCTAAAAAAACGGTCAGCTATTTTTAAGTTCAAGAAACAATATGATGAGGTTATATATACATGCGTATATCCTACATAAACAATATATGAATACATTAGATATCTATATATTTTAGGGACCGATAGACTGCATCTAACCCTAACCCTAACCCTAATCCTAACCCCAACCCTAACCCTAACCCTAACCGTAACACAACCCTAGCCCTAACCCTAACCCTAACCCTAACCCTAATCCTAAACCCCAACCCTAACCCTAACCATAATCCTAAACCCCAACCCTAACCCTAACCCTAACCCTCACCCTAAAAAAACGGTCAGCTATTTTTAAGTTCAAGAAACAATATGATTAGGTTATATATACATGCGTATATCCGACATAAACAATGTATGAATACATTAGATATCTATATATCTTAGGGACCTATAGACTGTATCCAACCCTAACCCCAACCCTAATCCTAACCCTAACACTAAACCTAACCTTAACCCTAACCCTAAACTTAACCCTAACCCTAGCCCTAACCCTAACCCAACCCAACCCTAACCTTAACCCTAATCCTAAACCCCAACCCTAACCCTAAAAAAACGGTCAGCTATTTTTAAGTTAAAGAAACAATATGATTAGGTCAGGGGTCGGCAACTTTTACCAGTCAAAGAGCCATTTTGACCAGTTTCACAAATTAAAGAAAACAATGGGAGCCACAAAAATCTTTTGAAATTTAAAATGAAATAACACTGCGTACAAAGTTTTTTTTTTACTTTGTGCTATGTATAAACCAAAGGTCTCAGACACGTGGCCCACACCTTAATATGAAAATTGAATGTTAGTGCGGCCCGCGAGTTTTATACGAATGGCGCTAGACAGTGTCATACTTGTCAACCCTCCCGATTTTTCCGGCAGACTACGAATTTCGGGGCAACTGTACTCTCGAACGTGCCGTGATGGTACAGCATTTAGCGTCCAAAACAAACAACGTGCCGGCCCGGCCACACGTTGTATGGGGCTTCTGCTTGCTCACGTAAGTGACAGCAAGGCATACTTGGTCAACAACCACACAGGTTACACTGACGGAGGTCATATAAAACAACTTTAACACTCTTACTAATAATGCGCCACACTGTGAACCCACATCAAACAAGAATGACAAACACATTTCGGGAGAACATCTGCACCGTAACACAACATAAACACAACAGAACAAATACCCACAATCCCATGCAGCCCTAACTCTTCCGGGCTACATTATACACCCCCGCTACCAAACCCCGCCCACCTCAACCGACGCACAGACGGGGGTGGAGGGGGGTTGATGTGTGGGGGTGCAGGGTTGGGGTGGGGGCGGGGTTTGGTGGTAGCAGGGGTGTATAATGTAGCCCGAAAGACTCAGGGCTGCATGGGATTCTGGGTATTTGTACTGTTGTGTTTATGTTGTGTTACGGTGCAGATGTTCTCCCGAAATGTGTTTGTCATTCTTGTTTGGTTTTGGTTCAAAGTGTGGCGCATTATTAGTAAGAGTGTTAAAGTTGTTCTATATGGCCACCGTCAGTGTAACCTGTGTGGCTGTTGACCAAGTATGCCTCGCTGTCACTTACGTGAGCATGTAGAAGATGCATACTACAAGAGGCTAGGCTGGCACGATGTTAGAACAGATTGTAGAGGGCGCTAAATGCTGTACCATCATGGCACGCCCTTATTATTATTGTTAGGGTGAAAATCGGAGAATATTAATCCCGGGAGTTATCTGCGAGAGGCACCGAAATCCGGAAGTCTCCTGGGAAAATCGGGAGGGTTGGCAAGTATGCAGCTGAGCCGCATCAGAGTGATCAAAGAGCCGCATGCGTCTCCGGAGCCGCGGGTTGCCGACCCCTGGATTAGGTTAGAAATACATGCGTATATCCTACATAAACAATGTATGAATACATTAGATATCTATATATCATAGGGAACTATAGACTGTATTTAACCCTAACCCTAACCCTAACCCTAAACCCTAACACTAAGCCTAACCTTAACCCTAACCTTAACGCTAAACCTAACCCTAACCCTAACCCTAACCCTATAGACTGTAGCTAACCTAACCCCAACCCCAACCCCAACCCTAACCCTAACCCTAAAACTAACACTAACCCTAACCTTAACGCTAACCCTAACCCTAACCCTAACCCGGCTGTAAATCGGGAGAAATTCGGGAGAATGGTTGTCCCAGGAGATTTTCAGGAGAGGCACTGAATTTTCGGGAGCCTCCCGGAAAATTCGGGAGGGTTGGCAAGTATGGCTATAAGTGACCAGACGCCCGAGATCAAAACTGGGAATATAATCCCAGAGAAGGGGGAAAAAATCGGTCAGCTATTTTTAAATTCAAGAAACAATATCATGAGGTTATATATACATGCGTATATCCTACATAAACAATGTATGAATACATTAGATATCTATATATCTTAGGGACCGATAGGCTGTATCTAACCCTAACCCTAACCCTAATCCTAACCCTAACCCCAACCCCAAACCCAACCCTAACCCTAACACAACCCTAGCCCTAACCCTAACCCTAATCCTAAACCCCAACCCTAACCCTAACCCTAACCTTAAAAAAACGGTCAGCAATTTTTAAATTCAAGAAAAAATATGATTAGGTTATATATACATGTGTATATCCTACATAAACAATGTATGAATACATTAGATATCTGTATATCTTAGGGACCGATAGACTGTATCTAACCCTAACCCTAACCCTAACCCTAACCCTAACACTAAGCCTAACCTTAACCTCATTTACTGAGTGTTGTTAAAAGGAAAGGCCATGTAACACAGTGGTAAAAATGCCCCTGTGACAACAATTTGCAATGTGTTGCTGCCATTAAATTCTAAGTTAATGATTATTTGCAAAAAAAAAAAAAAAGTTTCTCAGTGTGAACATGAAATATCTTGTCTTTGCAGTCTATTCAATTGAATCTAAGTTGAAAAGGATTTTCAAATCATTGTATTCTCTTTTTATTTAGCATTTACACAAGGTGACAACTTCACTGGTGTTGTATGAAATATATCCACTGACAGGACCAACGTACCAAACTCTTCTCTTCCCTCACAAGAGTCCACCTCTGCTTCTTTTGTTGCAAAGTGTCCACAAGTGGATGCGCCACACTTAACAGTGAGGTTGCCATGGCGACCATAGCGTGGCGGCGTGCGGGCCGGCTTCCTGTCTCTCCCCCCGCGGCGAAACAAACAAGTAAATTGTGGCAGACAAAGACGGCGGCGGGCCCTTCTCGCCTTCATTTACATGTTCCACTCCTGCCCCGAGGCCAGTTTGAACTCCTCCAATAAATCAGTGGTGTGTTGTGAAGGACATGCTGCATGCTCACCTGTCACCTGGGACACCAGCTTCAGACTGCACACAAGACAATATGGCTTCTTTGACAGCGGACGCCATCTTTTATGTTGCATTTTCCACAAGAACTTGATGACATGCAGTACTTACTTATGAGAGAAGAGACACTTTTGGGGCTTTGCTTCAGGTACCTGGGCAATGTTCAGAAGCATCTCCAGGAGGCAGGTAGAGTGGGAGTGCTCTGATTAAGTTCACCACACTTCCTCTCCTCAGGCACGATTGGAAGAGGCCCCCCATATACACAGATCACACTCCACGGGGGCCCCGTTTTGCATGGACAATAGCGTGTAAAGCAGGGATGTCAAAGTGCTTTTCATTGAGGGCCACATGGCAGTTATGGCTGCCATCAGAGGGCCGCTTGTAACAGTGAATAATGTATGAATATGATTTTATTATTAACTATATCAATTGTTTTAAGTAGACTGTCCATTTTACTGTAAACACTTTACATTTACAACATTTTACTGTAAATTAGTTTGGGTTTTTTTTTTGGTTTTTTACAACATTTTTGTGTAAAATAGTGTTTTTATTTAATTTTTTACAACATTTTACTATAAAATAGTGTTGTTGTTGGGTTTTTTCACAACATTTTACTGTAAAAAAGTGTTTTTTATTAGATTTTTTACAACATTTTACTGTAAAATAGTGTTTTTTTTAAATGTTTTGCAACATTTTACTGTAAAATTTTGTTTTTATTTTATTTTTTACAACATTATACTGTAAAATTGCGTGGTTTTTGTTTTTTTACAACATTTTACTGTAAAATAGTGTTTTTTATTTTATTTTTTTACAACATTTTACTGTAAAATAGTGTTGTTGTTTTGTTTTTGTTTTACAACATTTTACTGTAAAATTGTGTTTTTATTTTATTTTGTACAACAGTATACTGTAAAATTGTGTTTTTTTAAATAATTTTTACAACATTTTACTGTAAAATAGTTTGGTTTTTTTTGTTGTTTTTTTACAACATTTTTGTGTAAAATAGTGTTTTTATTTAATTTTTTACAACATTTTACTATAAAATAGTGTTGTTGTTGGGTTTTTTCACAACATTTTACTGTAAAAAAGTGTTTTTTATTAGATTTTTTACAACATTTTACTGTAAAATAGTGTTTTTTTTAATGTTTTACAACATTTTACTGTAAAATTTTGTTTTTATTTTATTTTTTACAACATTATACTGTAAAATTGCGTGGTTTTTGTTTTTTTACAACATTTTACTGTAAAATAGTGTTTTTTATTTTATTTTTTTACAACATTTTACTGTAAAATAGTGTTGTTGTTTTGTTTTTGTTTTACAACATTTTACTGTAAAATTGTGTTTTCATTTTATTTTTTTACAACATTTTAATGTAAAATGTTGTTTTTATTTAATTTAAATAGTGTTTTTTTAAATCATTTTTACAACCTTTTACTGGAAAATAGTGTTTTTTATTATACATTTTACTGTAATATAGTGTGGTGTTTTTTTGTTTTTTTACATTTTAGTGTAAAATAGTGTTGTTGTTGTTTTTTTACAACATTTTACTTTAAAATGGTGTTTTTGTACAACATTTTACTGTAAAAAATTGCTGTTGTTTTGTTTTTATACAAAATGTTACTGTAAAATAGTGTTTTTGTACAACATTTTACTGTAAAATAGTGTTTTTATTTTATTTTTTTACAACATTTTACTGTAAAAAAATTGTTGTTGTTGGGTTTTTTTACAACATTTTACTGTAAAAAAGTGTTTTTATTGTATGTTTTACAACATTTTACTGTAAAATAGTGTTGTTGTTTTTTTACAACATTTTACTGTAAAATTTTGTTTTTATTTTATTTTTTACAACATTATACTGTAAAATAGTGTTTTTTAAAATATTTTTTACAACCTTCTACTTTAAAATAGTGTTTTTATTTTATTTTTTACAACATTATAATGTAAAATAGTGTGGTTTTTTGTTTTGTTTTTTACAACATTTTACTGTAAAACAGTGTCTTTTATTTTATTTTTTACAACATTTTACTGTAAAATTGTTTTTTTGTTTGTTTTTTTTACAACATTTTACGGTAAATGGAAAAACAGTACATCTGATTGTTAGGGGCAGCTTAGTTGCCAGAATGTTTGTGTTAAATTGACATTGGTTTTTACAACATGATATTGTTCATGGAAAAACAGTACAAGTTATTTTCTTATTCTGGCAACTTAGCTGACAGTTCTTCTACCGTAAAAACAAATGTATTGTCTTTCCATTTACAGTAATACACCGTTAAAAACAAGATTTTACAGTAAAAATATGTCAGCTCAGTCAACAGAATTTTAACACAAAACAATTGTAATTTTTTTCAATTTACAGTAATATGCTGTAAAGAATACCACAAAATGTATTGTCATTTTTTTAATTTGATGGGTAGTTTGCTGTAAAATCATAAGTCATGCAGATATTTAAGTATTCAGATCTGGCCCCCGAGCCTTGAGTTTGACACCTCTGTTGTACTGTCATTTATTAAGAATGTTAATTTTTGGACATTCATCAAGAAATGGTGTTACTAGGTTACAGAATTGCTTATAGAAATATTTATTTTACAGACAGAAAGTTACTGGAACGTACACATGATCCCATGCTTACATCTCATTGCGCAACATGTGAATGTTTGAATGGGAACTAAATGCGATCTCTGAAAGGGGCACAAATCTTTCCAAAGCAGGACCCCCCCCCCACCCCCACCCAGGCATAAAATACTATAGTATATGGATGATATTTAAGTGGGCCAAATCACTTATATTCGAAACTAATCTCATGACACATGTCATTTCCATGTGTTTGCGGGCCAGATAAAATGATGTCGCGGGCCAGATCTGGCCCCTGAGCCTTGAGTTTGACACCTCTGTTGTACTGTCATTTATTAAAAATTTAAATTTTTGGACATTCATCGTGAAATGATGTTACTAGGTTACATAATTGCTTATAGAAATGTTTATTTTACAGACAGAAAGTTACTGGAATGTATGTACACATGATCCCTTGCTTACATCTCATTGTGCAACATGTGAATGTTTGATCTCAGAAAGGGGTACACAATCTTTCCAAAGCAGGACCCCCACCCAGTGTTACTGTAACGCTGTTAGTTTCGGCGGTAACGAGTAGTCTAATGTTACTACGTGATGCGTTACGGCGTTATTTTACGTTATTTTTTATAAAGTATCGGCTAGAAACTGAGAAGATCTGAGTGTGTTTTATTGGAGAGTTGCAATGTCGTCCTTCTGAATGTTCCTCTGTCACAAGAGAAGAGGCGCGCCGCGCGTTGTGTGTGAGTGTGTGGGTGGGGGTGGGGGGTGTCTGTGTTTACTAACAAGACATCATGGCGGAGCCGAAGCCAAGTTTCTTAACATGGAGATATTCTCACTACTTTTCTTTTGTCCAGCACAAAGAAAAGAACATTTTAGTTAAATGTAAGTTGTGTCTTGGATCAAAGATCCTATCTACTGCCCAAAACAGCAATTCAAATCTGCCGAAACAGCTACAAAAGCAACATGCTTCGACAAAGCTAGTAAAGAGAGACACACTTCACCTCCACTTTCACCTTAGGATTTTAACGGCGGGACTGCTATCCAGGACAACATTGATAGAGCCATTGCAGCGTATGTGCTAGAAGACATGCAGGCTATTTCTACAGTGGAGTCACCCGCTTTCAGGCAGCTAATTAGCATGATAGCGGGCGTCAAACGGCAAATGGCACGAAAATATTTTCCAAGTTCCTGGACACAGTGGACAGTGAGTACACAAACATGGAAAGCAAGCTAAAGAAAACTCTCCAAACTCTGCCTCTGCTCATCATTCAGCACTGAAGGTACACACACTGTCAATTCTCTTATTTACTCTTCCATTCTAGACTTCTAAAGTGTTTGATTATCTCATCACTCTAAATGTATAGACTATAAAGTTCACAAACATAAAGAGGGATCCTAGTGGGCCAGGCCAATCTTTCCTTTTCTCTAAACTAAAACTGGGGAAATGCGTAGAGTGTTCTGGGCTTCACTGAAAACATGATTTTATTTCACAATTCCTTGAGAGAAAATAACGCCTGGTTAGACTTTGTGTGTATAGCAGTATGTGTGCTGTATATAGTGACATGACATACAAACCCCGTTTCCATATGAGTTGGGAAATTGTGTTAGATGTAAATATAAATGGAATACAATGATTTGCAAATCCTTTTCAACCCATATTCAATTGAATGCACTACAAAGACAAGATATTTGATGTTCAAACTCATAAAACTTTTTTTTTTTTTTTTGCAAATAATCATTCATTTAGAATTTCATGGCTGCAACACGTGACAAAGTAGTTGGGAAAGGGCATGTTCACCACTGTGTTACATGGCCTTTCCTTTTAACAACACTCAGTAAACGTTTGGGAACTGAGGAGACACATTTTTTATGCTTCTCATGTGGAATTCTTTCCCATTCTTGCGTGATGTACAGCTTAAGTTGTTCAACAGTCCGGGGGTCTCCGTTGTGATATTTTAGGCTTCATAATGCGCCACACATTTTCAATGGGAGACAGGTCTGGACTACAGGCAGGCCAGTCTAGTACCCGCACTCTTTTACTATGAAGCCACGTTGATGTAACACGTGGCTTGGCATTGTCTTGCTGAAATAAGCAGGGGCGTCCATGGTAACGTTGCTTGGATGGCAACATATGTTGCTCCAAAACCTGTATGTACCTTTCAGCATTAATGGTGCCTTCACAGATGTGTAAGTTACCCATGTCTTGGGTACTAATACACCCCCATACCATCCCACATGCTGGCTTTTCAACTTTGCGCCTATAACAATCCGGATGATTCTTTTCCTCTTTGGTCCGGAGGACACGACGTCCACAGTTTCCAAAAACAATTTGAAATGTGGACTCGTCAGACCACAGAACACTTTTCCACTTTGCATCAGTCCATCTTAGATGAGCTCAAGCCCAGCGAAGCCGACGGTGTTTCTGGGTGTTGTTGATAAACGGTTTTCGCCTTGCATAGGAGAGTTTTAACTTGCACTTACAGATGTAGCGACCAACTGTAGTTACTGACAGTGGGTTTCTGAAGTGTTCCTGAGCCCATGTGGTGATATCCTTTACACACTGATGTCACTTGTTGATGCAGTACAGCCTGAGGGATGGAAGGTCACGGGCTTAGCTGCTTACGTGCAGTGGTTTCTCCAGATTCTCTGAACCCTTTGATGATATTACGGACTGTATATGGTGAAATACCTAAATTCCTTGCAATAGCTGGTTGAGAAAGGTTTTTCTTAAACTGTTCAACAATTTGCTCACGCATTTATTGACAAAGTGGTGACCCTCGCCCCATCCTTGTTTGTGAATGACTGAGCATTTCATGGAATCTACTTTTATACCCAATCATGGCACCCACCTGTTCCCAATTTGCCTGTTCACCTGTGGGATGTTCCAAATAAGTGTTTGATGAGCATTCCTCAACTTTATCAGTATTTATTGCCACCTTTCCCAACTTCTTTGTCACGTGTTGCTGGCATCAAATTCTAAAGTTAATGATTATTTGCAAAAAAAATAAAAATGTTTATCAGTTTGAACATCAAATATGTTGTCTTTGTAGCATATTCAATTGAATATGGGTTGGAAAGGATTTGCAAATCATTGTATTCTGTTTATATTTACATCTAACACAATTTCCCAACTCATATGGAAACGGGGTTTGTAATAATAAGACATTTAAATAGTGATGTCAGGTTTGAGACGGGGTGTGCACGTCTGTATTCTTTTCAATGCTCCGGGTGTTTTTGTGTTTACACAAAATTAGAGGGAACACCGGTGCCGTCTTGCGTCTCCTTGTTTTCGGGACGCGGGCTCTCCTGTCGGGGGGGCCCGAGGAGGGATCAGGGCGGCAAAGCGAGCTCATTGTCTCACCAAAGAAAGTAGAAAGTCGCTGTGACTGCTAAGCCGCATGTGAGCCTGGCTTCTGACACGAGCTGATAATCAGATTTGCCTCCCCTCTATCACTGCGGCCCCCACAATGCGGCCCAGTGTGCCCCCCCCCCCCCTGCCCTGCATCCAGCACCCCCCCACCCACCCTACAGCAAAGCTAATTACACCCCGCAGAAGCACACATTTCCAAAGTCACTTTTTGGGGGCTGCGGGGGTCTAACCTTGTTAGGGCCTAAGCCAGACTTTCTTGTCAGGACTTCTGTGTGTCTGGGACATAGACACACTTCTGTCCTCGCCCCTCTAATTAAGTGTGTCTGCATCAGCTTATCTATACCGGCGTTTGTGCGTGCCCGGGTGTGCGCCGAGGTGAGGGGGCGGAGGCCTCGCGCGCCAGCCGCCCCGGCCCCGTCCTGCCCTGCCCTGCCCTGCACGGTCCTCCTCGCGGGCCATCTGCAAGCCGGGCCGGGGCTAATGGCCCGGACTTCCTACGGTACATTCATCTGGCGTGGAGCTGTTGACCACAAGCTGGCCTCTAATGACGTTAGCCACTTGTGGCTGTGTGAGGACGGCGTGTGGGCCGCCTGACGCCAGGAGGTCAGCCCGCTTCCTGGGGGCGGGGGCAACAAGTGTGTCTCTGGAAACGTCTTCCTGTCGAGGTGTTGCTACAGCACTGATAGGGAACGTTTGGTTGATGAGTTCTTATTGCGAAAGGAACTGCATTTGTTGAGGGTGGTCCACACATTAACTTGCTAATAGAGATGCGCGGTTTGCGGGCACAACCGCGGATTATCCGCGGATTATCCGCGGATCGGGC
This sequence comes from Nerophis lumbriciformis, assembly GCF_033978685.3. Taxonomy (NCBI): domain Eukaryota; kingdom Metazoa; phylum Chordata; class Actinopteri; order Syngnathiformes; family Syngnathidae; genus Nerophis; species Nerophis lumbriciformis. The sequence continues at coordinate 9,988,464 of NC_084572.2, read as the reverse complement.
GGATGAAATTAAAAAAAATTAGATTTTAGCCGCGGGTCGGGTCGGGCGGTTGAAATAAAAAAAAATTAGATTTTAAATTGATTCAGGCGGGTGGCAGTTAAACCAATTCGGAAATATATATACATAGTTAAATGTTGTTACCCACATACGAAAAACGAGCAGGCACCTGCAGCATATGCCACAACAGAAGAAAAAAAAAAAGAGAGATGGACACTTTTACGGAGCGGAGAAGGGACGCCTCGCCGGGGTCCGGGACCGAGGCCCCTTCCCCCGAGAGGGCTCCACCGGGAGCCGTAGCTGAGGCGATCCGCGAGAAGGGCCCGACGCACGTCCAGGGTCACCACCGCGCCCAGCGCACCGACACCCCGCCTCGTCCGCCTTCGCCGCGGCCGGCGTCACGCGCAGCAGGTAAGCAGCTTACCTGCCCGCCACCCCCGTGGCCGGGGGCTCGTAACAGGGGTCACTCCGCGCGCTCCGCCCGCGCAGCTTACCTGCCCGCCACCCCTGTTGCCGGGGGGCGCGTAACAGGGGTCACTCCGCGCGCAGTGCGCTCACGAAAGGGGTGGGGCTCACCCTGGTTGATATACACAGCAGGACGGTGGCCATGGAAGTTGGAACCCGCTAAGGAGTGTGTAACAACCCACCTGCCGAATCAACTGGCCCTGAAAATGGATGGCGCTGGAGCGTCGGGCCCATACCCGGCCGTCGCCGGCAGCGAGACGCGCTTGGAGGTGCGCTCAGCGCGGCTCCCATGTGATTGCGCACTGGTGTGCGTCTGGGTCGTGACAGCGTGGCATGCGAATGTCTGTGCTGCATTGGATCAGTCTCCTTTCTTTAACAGGCAAAAGCTTTATAACCTCACTAATGCCTTGCATCGTCTATATTAGATATATAACAACGGGCGGGTGCGGGCGGGTGCGGTTCTGATCAAATGTTAGAAACGGGTGGATGGCGGATGGTTGACGACTTTCTGATGCGGTTGCGGATGAAATAATTGCCTATCCGCGCATCTCTACTTGCTAAAACCCCCAGAATATATAATAATGCCCCTGGAGGTACTGGGGGCCCTAATACAAACCCTGTTTCCATATGAGTTGGGAAATTGTGTTAGATGTAAATATAAACGGAATACAATGATTTGCAAATCCTTCTCAACCCATATTCAGTTGAATATGCTACAAAGACAACATATTTGATGTTTAAACTGATAAACTTTATTTATTTTGCAAATAATAATTAACTTTGAATTTCATGACTGCAACACGTGCCAAAGTAGTTGGGAAAGGGCATGTTCACCACTGTGTTATATGGCCTTTCCTTTTAACAACACTCAGTAAAGGTTTGGGAACTGAGGAGACACATTTTTTAATTATTTCCCATTCTTGCTTGATGTACAGCTTAAGTTGTTCAACAGTCCGGGGGTCTCCGTTGTGCTATTTTAGGCTTCATAATGCGCCACACATTTTCAATGGGAGACAGGTCTGGACTACAGGCAGGCCTGTCTAGTACCCGCACTCTTTCACTATGAAGCCACGTTGATGTAACACGCGGCTTGGCATTGTCTTGCTGAAATAAGCAGGGGCGTCCATGATAACATTGCTTGGATGGCAACATATGTTCATACTCGCCAACCCTCCCGATTTTCCCGGGAGACTCCCGAATTTCAGTGCCCCTCCCGAAAATCCCCCGGGGAATTTCTCCCGATTTGCACCCGGACGACAATATTGGGGGCGCGCCTTAAAGGCGCTGCACATAAGTGATACTTGGTCAACAGCCATACAGGTCACCCTGAGGGTGGCCATATAAACGAGTTTAACACTGTTACAAATATGCGCCGCACTGTGAACCCACACCAAACAAGAATGACAAACACATTTCGGGAGAACATTCGCACCGTGACACAACATAAACACAACAGAACAAATACCCAGAATCCCTTGCAGCACTAACTCTTCCGGGACGCTAAAATACACACACCCCCCCTACCACCAAACCCCGCCCCCCCCTCCAACCCCGCCCACCTCAACACCCCCCCTCCCCCCCTCCCGAATTCGGAGGTCTCAAGGTTGGCAAGTGTGCATATGTTGCTCCAAAACCTGTATGTACCTTTTCAGCATTAATGGTGCCTTCACAGATGTGTAAGTTACCCATGTCTTGGGCACTAATACACCCCCATACCATCACACATGCTGGCTTTTACACTTTGTGCCTAGAACATTCCGGATGGTTCTTTTCCTCTTTGGTCCGGAGGACACGACGTCCACAGTTTCCAAAAACAATTTGGAAATGTTAACTCGTCAGACCACAGAACACTTTTCCACTTTGCATCAGTCCATCTTCGATGAGTTTAGGCCCAGCGAAGCAGACGGCGTTTCTGGGTGTTGTTGATAAACGGTTTTCGCCTTGCATAGGAGAGTTTTAACTTGCACTTACAGATGTAGCGACCAACTGTAGTTACTGACAGTGGGTTTCTGAAGTGCTCCTGAGCCCATGTGGTGATATCCTTTACACACTGATGTCGCTTGTTGATGCAGTACAGCCTGAGGGATCGAAGATCACGGGCTTAGCTGCTTACGTGCAGTGATTTCCCCAGATTCTCTGAACCCTTTGATGATATTACGGACCGTAGATGGTGAAATCCCTAAATTCCTTGCAATAACTGGTTGAGAAAGGTTTTTCTTTAACTGTTCAACAATTTGCTCACCCATTTGTTGACAAAGTGGTGACCCTCGCCCCATCCTTGTTTGTGAATGACTGAGCATTTCATGGAAGCTGCTTTTATACCCAATCATGGCACCCACCTGTTCCCAATTAGCCTGTTCACCTGTGGGATGTTCCAAATAAGTGTTTGATGAGCATTCCTCAACTTTATCTGTCTTTTTTGCCACTTGTGCCAGCTTTTTTGAAACATGTTGCAGGCATCAAATTCCAAATTAGCTAATATTCGCAAAAAATAACAAAGTTTACCAGTTGGAACGTTAAATATCTTGACTTTGCAGTCTATTCAATTGAATATAAGTTGAAAAGGATTTGTTGTATTCTCTTTTTATTTACCATTTACACAATGTGACAACTTCACTGCTTTTTTGGGTTTTGTACTTATTTTGTGCCCATGCAAGCAGCAGTTATGGGGGAGAAGATGATGTATTTGACAAACTCCAAACAAAAAAGTAAGCTTTATGCTGTGAGCATTGTCACTTACAGGGGTAATAATTAAAACAATTTTAAAAATGCTTTGCTCGGTCTCAGGAGGCTTGAGAAGCTTTTGGGTCGACTTTGACTTGGCTTTGGACGACGTGCCCACACCTGCTGGTCTGCGGTGTTAGCGGCCTCATCCTTACAGTCTCGCCACACAAAGCCCCCTTACAGCCGTCTGAGTGGCAGGTAATGAGGGGGGGGTTGATGTGCTGCTGCTCGTGTACATCACAAGCATGCCAATCTTTTAAAGCTCACATGTGAGAGGAGGTGAATCAGTGCAGATTTCGAAGCAGATCCTCCCTGTGTGAGGCTCCCCCACCCTCCTTTTTCTCTCTGGCCATCAGTCACGTCGCCCGGCTTCTTCTGTGTGTGTTAAAAGGGTGAGGGTCTCCCCCAAATCCAAGACAAATACACAACTTTGTGTACGTGTGCATCATCAGGCCTTTCATTCCACCTGTTTGCTCTCCAAAGGTCGCGCTCGCTGCCTTTCCAACATTTTCCGTCAGCGCAGGACTTTTATTGTTGTTTACTGTGGATTGCTGGAAGGAAGCGTCCTGGCCCAGGCAGCTTGGGGGCAGTCAGGTGGCCACAAGGGGGCAGCAGAGATGCTGAGTGTGGTATCAGTACTACAACTATACTGGCTTCCTGTGTACTTAACATGTGACTTTAAGGTTTTACTACTTAGGTATAAAATACTACACGGTCTAGCTCCGTCCTATCTTGATGATTGTATTGTATCATATGTCCTGGCAAGAAATCTGCCTTCAAAGAACTCCGGCTTATTAGTGATTCCCAGAGCCCAAACAAACTGGACTCTCACTATTATGTTAGATCTAATATGGACTGGACTCTCACTATTATGTTAGATCCACTATGGACTGGACTCTCACTATTATGTTAGATCAAATATGGACTGGACTCTCACTATTATGTTAGATCCACTATGGACTGGACTCTCACATTATTATGTTAGATCCACTATGGACTGGACTCTCACTGTTATGTTAGATCCACTATGGACTGGACTCTCACTATTATGTTAGATCCACTATGGACTGGACTCACTATTATGTTAGATCCACAATGGACTGGACTCTCACTATTATGTTAGATCCACTATGGACTGGACTCTCACATTATTATGTTAGATCCACTAAGGACTGGACTCTCACTATTATGTTAGATCCACTATGGACTGGACTCTCACTATTATGTTAGATCAAATATGGACTGGACTCTCACTATTATGTTAGATCCACTATGGACTGGACTCTCACATTATTATGTTAGATCCACTATGGACTGGACTCTCACTGTTATGTTAGATCCACTATGGACTGGACTCTCACATTATTATGTTAGATCCACTATGGACTGGACTCTCACTGTTATGTTAGATCCACTATGGACTGGACTCTCACTATTATGTTAGATCCATTATGGACTGGACTCACTATTATGTTAGATCCACAATGGACTGGACTCTCACTATTATGTTAGATCCACTATGGACTGGACTCTCACATTATTATGTTAGATCCACTATGGACTGGACTCTCACTGTTATGTTAGATCCACTATGGACTGGACTCTCACTATTATGTTAGATCCACTATGGACTGGACTCACTATTATGTTAGATCCACTATGGACTGGACTCTCACTGTTATGTTAGATCCACTATGGAATGGACTCTCACAATAATATGTTAGATCCACTATGGACTGGACTCTCACTATTATGTTAGATCAACTATGGACTGGACTCTCACTATTATGTTAGATCAAATATGGACTGGACTCTCACTATTATGTTAGATCCACTATGGACTGGACTCTCACATTATTATGTTAGATCCACTGTGGACTGGACTCTCACTGTTATGTTAGATCCACTATGGACTGGACTCTCACTATTATGTTAGATCCACTATGGACTGGACTCACTATTATGTTAGATCCACAATGGACTGGACTCTCACTATTATGTTAGATCCACTATGGACTGGACTCTCACATTATTATGTTAGATCCACTATGGACTGGACTCTCACTGTTATGTTAGATCCACTATGGACTGGACTCTCACTATTATGTTAGATCCACTATGGACTAGACTCTCACAATATTATGTTAGATCCACTATGGACTGGACTCTCACTATTATGTTAGATCCACTATGGACTGGACTCTCACAATTATGTTAGATCCACTATGGACTGGACTCTCACTATTATGTTAGATCCACTATGGACTGGACTCTCACTATTATGTTAGATCCACTATGGACTGGACTCTCACTATTATGTTAGATCCACTATGGACTGGACTCTCACTATCTTGTTAGATCCACTATGGACTGGACTCTCACACTATTATGTTAGATCCCCTATGGACTGGACTCTCACTATTATGTTAGATCCACTATGGACTGGACTCTCACTATTATGTTAGATCCACTATGGACTGGACTCTCACTATTATGTTAGATCCACTATGGACTGGACTCTCACTATTATGTTAGATCCACTATGGACTGGACTCTCACACTATTTTGTTAGATCCACTATGGACTGGACTCTCACTATTATGTTAGATCCACTATGGACTGGACTCTCACTATTATGTTAGATCCACTATGGACTGGACTCTCACACTATTATGTTAGATCCACTATGGACTGGACTCTCACACTATTATGCTTAAAAATATCAACGTAATCATAGTAGTATCGACTAGATACGCTCCTGTATTTGGTATCATTACAGTGGATGTCAGGTGTGGATCCACCCATGGCGTTTGTTTACATTGTGACGCCGGTGATCTATTGTATCCTCCTACGGTGTGTAGTGAAGCATGTTTAGCTATTCCTCGTCCTCCAGTGATCATAATACTTGTAAGAAACTTACTTCATTCCTTGCCATGTCTTAAAGCACCTCTTCCTGAGGGTGTTTCAGTGTTATAACTTTATTTATTGTCAGTTTTTAGACCAAAATGCGTCCATTCTCCCTATTCTGTCCACACACTGTGTCTGCTCGTAAGTACTCTGTGCGTGTGCGCTGCCGAACATGCTTTTCTGCTAGTAAACAGGAGGTGACGACGACTGGGGGGTGGGGTACTTTTGACCGATACTTTTTAGAGGTGGTATAGAACCAAATATGATTCATTAGTACCGTGATACTATACTAATACAAGTGTACAGTACAACCCTATCTTTGTTGGATACCACATTACACGGAATGATAGAATGAGAATCTTTTTGTGAAAAGCCAAACAATATGAAAAATGTGGCGTATGAAAACCACTAAATGCTTTAATGAACACGCATGGCGCTACAGTTCCTTGTTCTTCCTTCCCTCCGCAGACACGACTGAGTCCCAGGCGTCCTCCCCCCGTGTGTCCTCGCTTTCTGTCCCACATGAAGACTCACTGCGAGGGCCTCAGACCTCCATGCGTCCTGAGCTCCAAGTCCAGGCCGCAGCCTCCGTCAGAGGGCAGGGAGCAGGGCAGCGTGTCCTCCCGAGGGCCACCAGGTGAGAGGATTGACGCAGGGGAATGTTTTCCTGCAGGCAGTGTCGGGCCGTGAGTTTCCCACCTAGGCCTTCAGTCATCTCCGACTTCAATGATCACCTCTCAAAATACCATAATTGAAGTCACCACATGACCAGGGCTGGAGAAATACTATACAGGAACACATTTATGCACTCCTGGACATTGAAACACATCAACAGTGTACATCCGTCCATCCATTTTCTACCGCTTGTCCCTTTTTGGGGTCGCGGGGGGTGCTGGAGCCTATCTCAGCTGCATTCGGGCGGAAGTCGTGGTACACCCTGGACAAGTCGCCACCTCATCACAGACAAACAATGTACAAAACTGGTTATTTTCTGGTGTATTTACAGTTATGCTTATAAGTTTACATACTCTGGGAGAATTTATGATTTCTTGGCCATTTTTGATAGCACAAAAACCTTTCTTCCACTCATGCTTAATGGTTGTGTAAAGCTATTTATTGGCCAAACAACTGTGTTTACTCTTTTTAAATCAAAATGACAAAAGAAAGTACCCAAATGACCCTAATCAAAAGTTTACATACCCCAGTGACTTTGATCTGATAACATGCACAAAGGTTGACACAAACAGGTTTGAATGGCTAATCAAGGTTCCAATCCTCACCTGTGTACATGTTTGTTTGTAATTAACGTGTGTGTATAAAAGGTCAGTGAGTTTCTGGGCTTCTGACAGACCATTGCATCTTTCATCCAGTGCTGCACACATGTTTCTGGATTCTGAGTCATGGGGAAGGCAAAAGAATTGTCAAAGGATCTGCGAGAAAAGGTAATTGAACTGCATAAAACAGGAAAGGGGTATAAAAAGATATCCAAGGAATTGAGAATGCCAATCAGCAGTGTTCAAACGCTGATTAAGAAGTGGAAAATGAGGGATTCAGGTAGACCAGCAAAGATTTCAGCCACAACTGCCAGGAAAATTGTTCGAGATGCAAAGAAAGATCCACAAATAACTTCAGCTGAAATACAGGACTCTCTGAAAAATTGTGGTGTGGCTGTTTCAAGATGCACAATAAGGAGGCACTTGAAGAAAAATGGGCTGCATGGTCGAGGGGCCAAAAAGTTCAATTTTGGTCTCATCACTCCAAGTTACTTTGTTTCAGAAGTTTTTAGGCTCGTCTCTGTGCTGTTTGGCGTAATGTAAGCGGGATACTTTGTGACATTTGTGGAGAAATGGCTTTCTTCCGGCGACTCGACCATGCAGCCCATTTTTCTTCAAGTGCCTCCTTATTGTGCATCTTGAAACAGCCACACCACAATTTTTCAGAGAGTCCTGTATTTCAGCTGAAGTTATTTGTGGATTTTTCTTTGCATCTCAAACAATTTTCCTGGCAGTTGTGGCTGAAATCTTTGCTGGTCTACCTGAATCCCTCATTTTCCACTTCTTAATCAGCATTTGAACACTGCTGATTGGCATTCTCAATTCCTTGGATATCTTTTTATACCCCTTTCCTGTTTTATGCAGTTCAATTACCTTTTCTCGCAGATCCATAGACAATTATGTTGCCTTCCCCATGACTCAGAATCCAGAAACATGTGTGCAGCACTGGATGAAAGATGCAATGGTCTGTCAGAAGCCCAGAAACTCACAGACCTTTTATACACACACATTCATTACAAACAAACATGTCACAGGTGAGGATTGGAACCTTGATAAGCCATTCAAACCTGTTTGTGTCAACTTTTGTGCATGTTATCAGATCAAAGTCACTGGGGTATGTAAACTTTTGATCAGGGTCATTTGGGTACTTTCTTTTGTCATTTTGATTTAAAAAGAGTAAACACAGTTGTTTTGCCAATAAATAGCTTCACACAACCATTAAGCATGAGTGGAAGAAAGGTTTTTGTGTTATCATTCATATTCTCTGAAGAATGGCCAAGAAATCATCAATTCTCGCAGGGTATGTAAACTTATAAGCACAACTGTAAAAACCAATAAACCCCCATAAGCAATTAAAACATATATTGTGTGGTACTGTCAAAATTAAAATTGCAAAAAACATGATCTGCAACATCGCGTGGACATCGGGGGCGGTACCTCTGGATTGGCAGACCGGGGTGGTGGTTCCTCTCTTTAAGAAGGGGAACCGGAGGGTGTGTTCCAACTATCGTGGGATCACACTCCTCAGCCTTCCCGGTAAGGTCTATTCAGGTGTACTGGAGAGGAGGCTAGGCCGGATAGTCGAACCTCGGATTCAGGAGGAACAGTGTGGTTTTCGTCCTGGTCGTGGAACTGTGGACCAGCTCTATACTCTGGGCAGGGTCCTTGAGGGTGCATGGGAGTTTGCTCAACCAGTCTACATGTGCTTTGTGGACTTGGAGAAGGCATTCGATCGTGTACCCCGGGAAGTCCTGTGGGGAGTGCTCAGAGAGTATGGGGTAACGGACTGTCTTATTTTGGCGGTTCGCTCCCTGTATGATCAGTGTCAGAGCTTGGTCCGCATTGCCGGCAGTAAGTCGGACACGTTTCCAGTGAGGGTTGGACTCCGCCAAGGCTGCCCTTTGTCACCGATTCTGTTCATAACCTTTATGGACAGAATTTCTAGGCGCAGTCAGGGCATTGAGGGTATCTGGTTTGGTGGCTGCAGGATTAGGTCTCTGCTTTTTGCAGATGATGTGGTCCTGATGGCTTCATCTGGCCAGGATCTTCAGCTCTCACTGGATCGGTTTGCAGCCGAGTGTGAAGCGACTGGGATGGGAATCAGCACCTCCAAATCCGAGTTCGTGGTTCTCGCCCGGAAAAGGGTGGAGTGCCATCTCCGGGTTGGGGAGGAGATCTTGCCCCAAGTGGAGGAGTTCAAGTACCTCGGAGTCTTGTTCACGAGTGAGGGAAGAGTGGATCGTGAGATCGACAGGCGGATCGGCGTCTTCAGTAATGCGGACGCTGTATCGATCCGTTGTGGTGAAGAAGGAGCTGAGCCAGAAGGCAAAGCTCTCGATTTACCGGTCGATCTACGTTCCCATCCTCACCTATGGTCGTGAGCTTTGGCTTATGACCGAAAGGACAAGATCACGGGTACAGGCGGCCGAAATGAGTTTCCTCCGCCGGGTGGCGGGGCTCTCCCTTAGAGATAGGGTGAGAAGCTCTGTCATCCGGGAGGAGCTCAAAGTAAAGCCGCTGCTCCTCCACATCGAGAGGAGCCAGATGAGGTGGTTCAGGCATCTGATCAGGATGCCACCCGAACGCTTCCCTCGGGAGGTGTTTCGGGCACGTCCGACCGGTAGGAGGCCACAGGGAAGACCCAGGACACGTTGGGAAGACTATGTCTCACAGCTGGCCTGGGAACGCCTCGGGATCCCCCGGGAGGAGCTGGACGAAGTGGCTGGGGGGAGGGAAGTCTGGGCTTTCCTGCTTAGGCTGCTGCCCCCGCGACCCAACCTCGGATAAGCGGAAGAAGATGGATGGATGGATGGATGGATGAAAAAATAAAGAAATCAAATATTTGAACTCACAATTTGTAGGACCCATTCGACGTTGTATAAGCCAGTGGTACAGCTCGTAGTCGCTTGATTCGAGTGGGATTGGCGGGCATTTCCCCATTTCATCGCCGACATGGTTTTGATTGATTGATTGATTGAAACTTTTATTAGTAGATTGCACAGTACATTACATATTCCGTACAATTGACCACTAAATGGTAACACCCGAATACGTTTTTCAACTTGTTTCATGGTATCACAAGATGTGGTTTCTCTTTAAATATCCTTCTTGAAAATGGCCTTGCAAATATATATCTGCCGACTAATAAACGTTTTGTTCTCCTTTCTTGTGGGTCAACACTTCCTGCTTCCTGCTAAGTTGCAACTTATGATTGGATACCCACTTTGGAGTGACAAGTGAGTATCCAATCGCAGTCTCGTTAACGTCAGGCTCCCTAGATGGGCTACTATCAACCTCTTTGTGATCTGATTGGCTATCGCAATTGTCTATCAATCAATCAATCAATGTTTACTTATATAGCCCTAAATCACAAGTGTCTCAAAGGGCTGCACAAGCCACAACGACATCCTTGGCTCAGATCCCACATCAGGGCAAGAAAAAAACTCAACCCAATGGGATGACAGTCCATCAACTGTATGTGTTCTCAAATTCGTCCGTTGACGGCCCCGGTGACGTATCCAATCACAGGACGTGTAAATGTCACGTTCCTGATCTGATTGGCTATCGCAATTGTCTATCAACTGCAACTGTTTCCCACCTAGGCCTTCAGTGATCTCCGACTTCAATGATTACCATGAATTGATTAACGTGGACCCCGACTTAAACAAGTTGAAAAACTTATTGGGGTGCTACCATTTAGTGGTCAATTGTACGGAATATGTACTGTACTGTGCAATCTACTAATAAAAGTTTCAATCAATCAATCAATCAATCAATCACCACTCAAAATACCATCATTGACCATTGCTGGAGAAATACTATACAGGAACACATTTACACCCTACTGGACATTGAAACACATCAACAGTGTACAAAACAGGTTATTTTCTGGCGCATTTAAAAATCAATTAAAACGCATCAGCAATTAAAACATATACCGTAAATTTCTCTGCTCGGGTAAGAGTTTACAACTTTTAGTTGTAACAGAACAGCCACTGTCAACAACTTGCGATCTGATTGGCTACCGCGACTGTCTATCAACTGTATGTGTTCTCAAATTCATCCGCTAACAGTCCCGGTGACATATCCAATCACAGGCCGCGTAAATGTCACGTTCAAGGTGAGGCCAGCTGGAAGGTATACTGACAACAACTCCTGATCTGTTTGGCTTTGGCAATTATCTATCAACTGTATGTGCCCGTTCACTTACAGTGCACAAGCGCCAGCATTGATGATTCTGAAGGCCCCGGGCAGATTTGGTACAGCATGGCAACATAAGCTAGCTGAATTCTGATTGGATACAAACTAACAGAGGTGGGACCAAGTCATTGTTTTGCAAGTCACAAGTAAGTCTCAAGTCTTTGCCCACAAGTCCGAGTCAAGTCCCGAGTCAAGACAGGCAAGCCCCGAGTCAAGTCCAAAGTCAAGACTGGAAAGTCTCAAGTCAAGTCCTAAGTCCTGCATTTTGAGTTTCGAGTCCTTTCAAGTCCTTTTAACCACAGACTAATATATTAACACAGATTGTGTATGCTTTTCAAACGCTGTATTTATTTATTAAAACAAGAGCATTTTAAATTGCAGGAAAGAAAATTGTGCTGACATTGCACTTTATAATAGCACTATTAACCAGTCATTTTAAACATTAACTCATTCCTTTACAGAACAAACACATTGAAAAATAAAGTGCAAATGTACTTATTTGTACAAAAGTGTTAACATTGAAAAAACATGACATATACGTGAACATAACAAAAAAGTTGTACTTTTTATATGTCAGGGCCCTATGCTGCATTGCATTTGCAAAAGACCAAATTAGCCAAGAGTCTGTCAATCATTTGTGCACGATGGGGGCGTAGTATGATGCCACCATGGCTGAAAACTCGCTCCACTGGAGCACTGGAGGCAGGCACTGCCAAGACTCTCATGGCCACTCGGAACAGTGAAGGAAGAGTCTTCATGTTCAATGCCCAGAACAAAAGGGGGGAGAGAGTTGTTTTGGGTTGGTGCACTACTTGTAAGTGTATCTTGTGTTTTTTATGTTGATTTAATTAAAAAAAAAAAAAAAAAAAAAAAAGATTTCTTGTGCGACCCGATACCAATCGATCCACGGACCAGTACCGGGCCGCGGCCCGGTGGTTGGGGACCACTGAGGTAAACAACCAACAGTATGTCAGAAAGCTAGCTAAAACGGTACACATATTCATAATATAGTATACATTTTAACTGACCTTTATTTGACTATTTTTGTCTTTTTTTAGGTGGCTAAAATACGCGGTGCTGCTGACCGCCGTCTAACGTTACGTGTGATATATTGACTAACGTAACCCTGCTTAAAAAAAATCACTGAACAAAAAGTATGAATAAGGTAGTGAACTGCAACAGATTCCCGTGTTTGCAATAACGTTATAACGTTAGCAGTGAGTTTACAGCCTCACTGATTTAACTACACAGCAAATAAAAGTCACCTTACTTAGTCAATAAACGTTATCTTACATTCAAAACTTACCGTTCTTTGTGCAACTTCAAATGCCAGACGAAGTTGGAAGTTGTTGCCTCTCCATCAGTAATTTTCGAACCGCATGTGTTGCATACTGCAAACTGTTTTGTGTTGACCACCTCGTAATTTTTATACCCAAACGAAATTATTTTAGGCATCATTTTTTGTTCACTGGCGTGTGGTTTGGACATGTCTTCTTCGTTGGTTGTCCTGCAATTTGATTGGATGAATGCTGTGTGATGAAAACAAAGTAGATCTAATTGGCTGTTGTACTGACAGCACACCAGCTGACACACGCAACGCTGATAGACAAGTACACAATGAAAAATACGGAGCGCTCCCGAATAACTTTTTCATCTTTGGGTTTTGGGGAAAGTAGCAAGTCATGTCAAGTCATGTCAATTCAAAAGGCTCAAGTCCAAGTGAAGTCACAAGTCATTGATGTTAAAGTCTAAGTCGAGTTGCAAGTCTTTTTACATTTTGTCAAGTCGAGTCTAAAGTCATCAAATTCATGACTCGAGTCTGACTCGAGTCCAAGTCATGTGACTCGAGTCCACACCTCTGCAAACTAAAACCTAAAAACAACTGGAAGGAGAATAATATGACATGAAGAGAATATGAATACTTTTAGATATTTAGGGAAAGTAAATAAAATAATACTTTTATCTTTAATTATGATCATGATTTCTGGTTATGAGAAGGCCTTGACCTCACACCATGAATTGATTAACGTGGACCCCGACTTAAACAAGTTGAAAAACTTATTGGGGTGTTACCATTTAGTGGTCAATTGTACGGAATATGTACTGAACTGTGCAATCTACTAATACAAGTTTCAATCAATCAAACCACTGCCTCCAGGTCACCGTCCTGATCATCGGCTCTTACTCGGCCTCTGCGGTTGTGTTTGCTTAAGTCCCCGCAGCGCCGTGGCCCATGCCGAGGAGACCCTATTCAGTGCCGGTCCTCTGACGTGAAGGCATGTCGTCCTGCCCTCACCTCAACACCCCAGCGGGGTCCGTGTGATGTCCTCGGACAAGGGGCTGGAGGGGTGGGGGGGCGTGCATATCTCAGCATGACGAGCTGAAACTAATTATTCCACCATATGGCGCTCACCCTCCGCACAATCGCCCTTAACCCCGCCGCCTGAAGGAAGCCGCCGTGGCTTTGCACCCTGACACATGTCGTTCATATGCACGTTAGTACACACACTCACGTACACGTGTGTGTGTGTGTGTGTAACAGATGGGAATGGCGGTGTATTGTAATCGGAGCAGTGCCGCAATGTGCTGACTTCTCTTGGCAGCAGTACCCCCCACCCAGGAAACAAGAGGAGATTGTTTGGGACCCCCCCTGCCTCCCCCAGCTCACACGTATAATCAGTGTTCCAGCAGGAGAAAAGAGTGGAGAGAAAAGAAGGGGTGTGCAAAGGGGGCGGGAGAGGGAGGAAGGGCGGGGCCAGATGGAGTTTGTGGACGGCTGAAAGGAAAGCCGGAGAAATGATGGATTTGCTAGGAAGTGAGAGGAAGAATTACAAATCCTCACTTGAGCAAAACATGTCCGTCTCCATCGCACAGAGCAATGGTCGGAGGAAGACGGCCGCCATTGCAATATCAGTTACCCCTGACCTCACAAACACTGGAAGACTTTTGTGGTTTATCACTAAAACACGGCGATCCTCCAGTAACTTCTTTAAAAAGCCGTAAGCGTTTGTTTTCCCAGCTGTAGCTGATATGAATCCAGCCTCCCGCACTGTGGAAGCGTGGAAGTTGGGAAACCAGGCAGCTGCTCCAGTGGCGCACTTTTCTTCTCAGGCTTTTGTTGGCAGGCCAAGCTGCCCAGCGGGCGGACGGCGTTCCTCCTCTGGGAATGAAAATGTCACAAGCAGATGATCTGTATGAAAGCTAAATTGTGATGTTTTGTTGTCTTTGCTGAAGGTTACGTCCATAACAGAGGAGCAAATGTTGGGAAGGAAGGATCCCACCCTTTTCCCTTTCTGCCGCACATCTCTGCTGCTACACGGTCTTCCACCGTCCTTCCACCTTCTCAACACAAGACCCTTCGCTCCATCGCTGCTAGACCACAAGGCAAAGAATGCAAAGGCTCAGGAATCCCCAGTCATGTCCCTGAAGACCATGGATGTCAGCAGGTGGAGGTACCTACTGGAGTGTCTGCCGCGGGAGCTGGAGGGCCACACTGGGGGTTTAGTCTCAGCCCTGCTGGGTGTAAGAGCTCCAAGGCCTCGCACGGGTCCTTGTCGGATTTCAGTCGACCGCCCTCAAGTCTCCTAAGTCCACCATCCTCAAGTCTACTAAATCGACCGTCCTCAAGTCTACTAAGTCGACCGTCCTCAAGTCTCCTGAATCGACCGTCCTCAAGTCTCTTAAGTCGACCGTCCTCAAGTCTCTTAAGTCGACCATCCTCAAGTCTCCTAAGTCGACCGTCCTCAAGTCTACTAAATCGACCGTCCTCAAGTCTCTTAAGTCAACCATCCTCAAGTCTACTAAATCGACCATCCTCAATTCTCCTAAATCGCCCGTCCTCAAGTCTCCAAAATCAACCGTCCTCAAGTCTCCAAAATCGACCGTCCTCCAGTCTCTTCAATCGACCGTCCTCCAGTCAATTCAGTCGACCGTCCTCCAGTCTCTTCAGCCGCAGCACCGACCTCGCCAGCTGCAGGGGCAGCGTCCTGTCAGGTGAATGTTGGCTTTAGCAGTAGGTGTTGTTTAGTATTAGAACCTAATCATATCGTCTGTCCTTTTCGCAGAACATATAAGAGACTTCGACCCATTGGACAGCTTGTCTCACCGTCGCCAAGTGTTGCAGTCATCCAGTGGTCATGGTTCCACGCCTGAGGACGATCGCACACGTTTTGGTCCACTTAGAGCAGCTTCAAACCTTGTCGGTCCTTTAAATACGCTTGAAGACGCATGTGACGTCACAAAGGTGAAGGAACGTCACAGAGGCGACGGTATGGACTTTCCTCACAGGCCCTCCGCTACGTGGTCTGCCCCAAGAGCAACCCCGTATGTCCTTGCGGGTCATTCAGAGTCTGGTCCCAGACCCGTCCTGGCTCCCATCTCCGCCATGAAAGGTGAGAATCGTCCCACATGCGACCCGTTCGCCTTCTTTAAGGCCCGATTGTCCTCAGCTTGGCTGGACGTCCCCTTTAAGGGACAAAAAGACGACTCCAGACGGGATGAAATCAAAGACCCCCGTCATTACATTGTGAAAGCACCAGTGTCCCCCCTCAGCCTGTAATAAATAACCCAGAAAGCTTTGCTTTTCAGCGAGTAGAAAGCCCAGTTGATGATAAGCTGGTACCGTTTGATTCCTCGTTCAAAGCCGCGAGGCCCCTCGTGTGCCGTCTTTCTTAGCCGCGGCGACCCCCCGTCTTCACTGTTTTGCATGCGAGCGGAGGACGGCATGGTCATAAATCCACACGGGCCGCCGCTCGCTGACGGGCCGCCACAATAGAATACCTCCGCGTCCGCCAATTTACCGTCGGCCACGGAGATAAAGGCCCGGGCCGCTGACATCTGACTCCTCTAAAAGAAAGTGAACAATGTGGAAATTGTGTGGGGATTTTCTCTTTTCTGTCTGGGACATGGACTACTCTCCGTGTGGTGGGGGGGGGCGGTAGGGGGGGCGGTGTTGCCCGCTGTTCTCTTCACGGCCAATGTCACCAGCAAATAGAGCTGCATAATAATCTGAATTTATTACAAACCTTTCTGGGGGTTTTTCTGATAAAACTGCCCTCAATGTCGGACTCTAACTTCACCAAGATTTGCCGACAAATCTTTTTTTTTCATCTTGTGGTGATGGTGGTTCTTTGCTCAAAATGTTGCATAGATGATGTTTTACACATCATCTTCAAGTCGCTTTCTGACAGTCGCTTTTGTGGGCGGTCTTATTTACGTGGCTCACCTTCGACGGCGTCTTCTCCCCGTCATCTTTGTTGTAGCGGTGTAGCGTGCAAGGACGGGAGTGGAAGAAGTGTCAAAAGATGGCGCTAACTGTTTTAATGACATTCAGACTTGACTTCAATCAATAACGGAGCAGCATCTCCTCACCGTGGCTCACTAGTGCAACAACAACAACGCCCGAAATGTGTCCCATGAAAAACCGTCCAACCGGAACTCTCTAATAAGTAAAGTTCCTTGGGTGATTAATGTAAACTCACGACACCGGTATGTTTTAGTGCTTTCATGGCGAGTTCACTGACAGATATAAGTAAGAACTTTACTCTACTTTATATTAGAAATGGCCACATAAGAAAGTAGAGAAAAAGAAGAAGCTTATGACTACGGCGTCGTCACGGACTATAATTGCGGAAGCGCGCACATTTTCAGGACTTATGCAGATCACAAAAACAGATCAGCAGGTACCAGAAGGTAAGAAAAGTTGGTTCTGCATAATATTGCAAAACAAAACGCCAGATAATATGTCTGCTAATAGGTGCCATTTTGCGGTCCTTATACACACACCATAATAATACTCGTATGTTTAATGCGCCCACAATCCATCAAACAGTGCGGCTTCATAGCTTACCGAAGTCGTACTAAAAACATTTTGGCAGATCTTCGGGCACCGTGTGTAATGTTCTATATTCTCAATGGAACATTTAAAGTTTTGGTGTTGTTCACTGCCATCATATTGCAGTCTGCACGTATCTCTTATGTGTGACTGCCATCATATTGCAGTCTGCACGTATTCCTTATGTGTGACTGCCATCATATTGCAGTCTACGCATATCTCTTGTGTGACTGCCATCATATTGCAGTCTACACATATCGCTTATGTGTGACTGCCATCATATTGCAGTTTACACGTATTTCTTATGTGTAACTGCCATCATATTGCAGTCTACACATATCTCTTATGTGTGACTGCCATCATATTGCAGTCAACACGTATCTCTTATGTGTAAATGCCATCATATTGCAGTCTACACGTATCTCTTATGTGTGACTGCCATCATATTGCAGTCTACACGTATCTCTTATGTGTGACTGCCATCATATTGCAGTCTACACATATCTCTTATGTGTGACAGCCATCATATTGCAGTCTAGATGTGTGGATAGGAGCAGGAGGGGATAGAAAGAAGAAGAAAAAAACGAAGACAGACAGAGGGGGAAATTGTGGGGACATGATATATATATATATATATATATATATATATATATATATATATATATATATATATATATATATATATATATATATATATATATATATATATATATATATATATATATATATATATATATACAGTATTTATGTATGTATATATTTACAGTATGTATATGTAGGTATATATGTATATATATTTATACAGTATGTATATGTATGTATATATATATACTGTATGTATGTATATATGTATACATATGTATGTATATATATGTATATACGGTATGTGCGTATATATGTGTGTGTATATATATATATATGTATGTGTATATATGTATATATGCATATATATATATATATGCATATGCATATATACATATATATATATATATATATATATATTTATTTATTTATATATATACATACATACATATATATATATATATATATATATATTTATTTATTTATATATATACATACATACATATATATATATATATATTTGTGTATATATACGTATATACATATGTATATACATATATACACATATAAACATAGATACATATATATATATATATATATATATATATATATATATATATATATATATATATATATATATATATATATATATATATGTATGCATATATGCTGTCTGATGCTGAGCCAATCAGAGGACACAATACTGAACACCGAGCTCTGATCGGTTTGGTCTCATCTAGTAGCCAATACTTAGACTTAGACTTAGACAAACTTTATTGATCCACAAGGGAAATTGTTCCTAATACTACTCTAGTATTGATATTTTTTATTTGAATTAGCCATGTTTTTACGCTTGAAAATGCCCAATTTAACCCAAAAATATGTCTGCATCAAAAACTATTTTGTGATAGATGTTGATACTGGAAGTGGTAAAGGACGTCAGTTTGCTACTCATCATGTGATGAGTGTTTGCTAACTTCAAGGTCAGTTTGTGACATTTGAACAGTTGTGTGTGTGCAACATGAACGGAGTCACTCTGCAATGCAGCATACTTATGTTTTTGTCAGTATGTAGTCCGAGAGTTTCCAAACAAAGATGGTGCTCCCGCCTCACCCCGAGTGTGGTGGCGTACAAGGTGAGCTGTGGTGGCGTATAAGGGGAGTTGTGGTGGCGTACAAGGAGGAGCTGACAGCGGCAGTCTGCTGTGAAGAGTCCGCTCAAGTCGCTCCATTGTGGCCCCTCAAGTGCACAATGGCGGGTCAGTGTTCAAATCCTTGACTGCAGGCTCGGCGTGTACATGTTTAGGGGCCTCCGTCTTTATTATTCTTTTGTGCATTTGTAAGGTGAGGAAAGCCTCTTTGGCTGCGAGTGTTCCTCTTGCTAATCTTCTCACTTCCCAACGTGGTGTTGTGATACTCAGATAAGTCATTGGTGATTAGTGTGGCCGCTAATGTGAAACTACCACACGCTTCACCTTCCGTGACGCCACACCTGAGGGTCTTCACTCATGGAGGTCCGCTTGTCGGGAGGAAACGGGTTTTAAACAAACCTGAGCCCACTCCTGGCCCAGATCTGGCTCCTGATAGTAGGCCGCGTCCTCGGGAGCGCTCGCAGCTGCGGGATTGTTTGCTGTTCACACTTCCTTTGTGTTCACTTTGCTTTGAGACCGGGCTTTCTGCTCCGCCGCTCCCAGTCTGTGGAACGCTCTCCCTGACCACCTGAGGGCACCACAGACTGTGGATGCTTTTAAAAAAGGCTTTAAAACCATTTTCTTTTTTTTAGATATATGCATACTAGGGCTGCAACTAACGATTGATTTGATAATCGATTAATCTGTCGATTATTACTTCGATTAATCGATTAATAATCGGATAAAAGAGACAAACTACATTTCTATCCTTTCCAGTATTTTATTGGGAAAATAAACAGCATACTGGCAACATACTTATTTTGATTTTTGTTTCTCAGCTGTTTGTACATGTTGCAGTTTATAAATAAAGGTTTATAAAAAGAAAATAGCATAGCATAGATCCAACTAATCGATGACTAAATTAATTGCCAATTATTTTTATAATCGATTTCAATCAATTTAATCGATTAGTTGTTGCAGCCCTAATGCATACTAGTTTTAGCTATTTGGCTGTTTTTTGTTTTTTTAATTATCTTTTTATTTATTTATTTTTTAATACACTGTAGCACTTTGAGGTTGTTTACTCAATGTAAAGTGCTTTCTACAAATAAAATCTATTATTATTATCATTATTATTATTGTTACTTTTGCTCCGGTTCAAACAGACCCGAGTCTTTCTGTTCCTTTGGACCAACAGGACCTCGGTCTCGGACCGCCTGCCAGCATACTCCGCAGTAGGGCTGTACGGTATACCGCATACTTGCCAACCCTCCCGAATTTTCCGGGAGACTCCCGAAATTCAGCGCCTCTCCCGAAAACCTCCCGGGACAAATATTCTCCCGAAAATCTCCCGATTTTCAGCCGGAGCTGGAGGCCACGCCCCCTTCAACTCCATGCGGACCTGAGTGAGGACAGCCTTTTCTTTATGACGGGAGGACAACAGGGTGACAAGAACTAAATCATCCAGACTAGAGATGCATTGTATTATTATGTTTATCTTACCTAAAAATAAATATATTTATTAATTTAAAAAAAAATTTAAAAATACATGTTTACTATATTTTGCTAAAAACATCAAAATTAATTGTATTTTTATTTTTATTTTTTCTGACTCCTTATTACATCCAGCCATATAATTATACATTAAAATAAACATATTGGAAATAATTAATAATTAAATGATCATAATAATTCATTTAAAATGACCATATTTAATTATTAAAATAATTGCTTGTTTATCAACAACTTTAGCATTTTATTCATCACATTTTGAAGCTCTCAGAAGCCAAGTTATGTTATATTCCTTAATATTTATTTATGCAAGTTTGAAGTATCAATTATCTAAACACAGTTTTGTTTGCATATTTTCAGGATGTAGATATATATATATATATATATATATATATATATATATATATATATATATATATATATATATGCATATATATATATATATATATATATATATATATATATATATATATATATATATATATATATATATATATATATATATATATATATATATATATATATGTATGTATATATAAATGTTTGAAATACTTGACTTGGTGAATTCTAGCTGTCAATATACTCCTCCCCTCTTAACCACGCCCACGCCCTCAACCACGCCCCCGTCCCACCCCCGACCACGCCCCCCATCCCCCCACCTCCCGAAATCGGAGGTCTCAAGGTTGGCAAGTATGGTATACCGGTACTGGTATAGTATCGTGGTACTAACGAGTCAAATAAAATGTTCAATTCCTCACTGAGACAGAAAATACTTTATTAGTTTAAGTCTAATTCTGAGGATGGGGATGACTTTTTTTTTTTTTTCAATCTTTCAACCTTCTCCTTTTGTTCTTTGTTTTTAGCCAACATTTCAGGACTTGACTCGTGGGCATCGTTGGACTCGGCCAAGCTCAGCTGCAGTCGCTCCCAGGCGTTTGACGAGCTGGACGCCATCGCCCCCTCGTCGGCTTCCTGTTCCTCATTGGAGCGAGGGTACGACTCATCAGGGCGACCTTCGCCTCGTCACGGTACGCAAATGTTCTTTTTTTTTTGTATTGACGAGTTAAAGTCGATGGATGGATTGTTCAGCGTTCATTTCTTTCACTTGGGTGGAGCTCCTTAAGGCGGAACTAGATGATGATGGGGAGGTATACCGGTACTAGTATAGTATCGCCGTATTAATGAATAAAAAACGGTACTATACTCCGTTTGAAAAGTACCGATTCGCCATATTTATATATTTTTTTTACAGGCGTCGTCACATCATGACATTGCTGGTTTCACCAGCACAGGAGCATGTTCGGCAGCGCACACACACTGAGTACTTACAAGCAGACACAGTGTGTAGACAGAAAAGGGAGAACGGACGCATTTTGGTGTAAAAAGTAAAGATAAGAAGTTATGACACTGAAACACCCTCAGGAAGAGGTGCTTTAAGACATGGCTTGTGCAGCCCTTTGAGACATTTGTGATTAAGGGCTATATAAAAAAAGTTTGATTGATTGATTGATTGATTGATAGCAAGCTTGCGGCTAACGTCCATCCGCAGTCGGCAGTGTTTTAGCTCCTTCTAAATCACTAATCCTCGCCTCCATGGCGACAAATAAAGCAAGTTTCTTACAAGTACCATTATCACTGGAGTATGAGGAATAGCTAAACATGCTTCGCTACACACCGCAGGAGGATACAATAGCTCACCGGCGTCACAATGTAAACAAATGCCATGTGTGGATCTACACCTGACATCCACTGTAATGATACCAAGTACAGGAGCGTATGGAGTCGATACTACTATGATTGCGTCGATATTTTTTGTCGTCACAAAATCTTTTTTCCTTTTTTAAAAATGTATATTATGTTTATGAACTCAGTAGTGAAGTGAATTATATTTATATAGCACTTTTCTCTAGTGACTCAAAGCGCTTTTACGTAGTGAAACCCAATATCTGAGTTACATTTAAAGCAGTGTGGGTGGCACTGGGAGCAGGTGGGTGAAGTGTCTTGCCCAAGGACACGACGGCAGTGATGAGGATGGCGGAAGCGGGAATCGAACCGGGAACCCTCAAGTTACTGGCACGGCCACTCTACCAACCGAGCTATGCTAAAGAGGCGCTTTAAGACATCCATTCGCAGTCAGCAGTGTTTTAACTACTTCTAAATCACTAATCCTCACCTCCATGGTGACGAATAAAGTCAGTTTCTTACAAGTATTATTATCACTGGAGGACGAGGAATTGCTAAACATGCTTCACTACACACCGTAAGAGGATACAATAGCTCACCGGCGTCACAATGTAAACAAACCCCATGGGTGGATCTACACCTGACATCCACTGTAATGATACCAAGTACAGGAGCGTATCAAGTCGATACTACTATGATTACATAGATATTTTTTAGGATCACAAAATCTTTTTTCGTTTTTTTTCATTTATATTATGTTTATAAACTCAGGAAACCAAGTACAGGAGCGGGAAACCAAGTACAGGAGCGTATGGAGTCGATACTACTATGATTGCGTCGATATTTTTTGTCGTCACAAAATCTTTTTTTCCTTTTTTTTTAAATTCATATTATGTTTATAAACTCAGGAAATATGTCCCTGGACACATGAGGACTTTGAATATGACCAATGTATGATCCTTGGTATCGGATCGATACCTAAATGTGTGGTATCATCCAAAACTAATGTAAAGTATCAAAGAAGAGAAGAATAAGTGATTATTACATTTTAACAGAAGTGTAGATAGAACATGTTGAAAGAGAAAATAAGCAGATATTAACAGTAAATGAACAAGTAGATTAATAATCATTTTTTACAGCTTGTCCTTAATAATGTTGACAAAATAATAGGTGTATAAATGACACAATATGTTACTGCATAGACTAATTAGAAGTCTTTGTTTGTTTACTTACTACTAAAAGACAAGTTGTCTAGTATGTTCACTATTTTATTTAAGGACTAAATTACAATAATAAACATATGTTTTTTTTAAAGATTTTTTGTTAAAATAAAGACAATAATGAAATTTTTTTGTGGTCCCCTTTATTTAGAAAAGTATCAAAATACGTTTCATTTCAACATCCATCCACAGTCGCCAGTGTTTTAGCTACTTCTAAATCACTAATCCTCGCCTCCATGGCGACAAATAAAGTAAGTTTCTTACAAGTAGTATTATCACTGGAGGATGAAGAATAGCTAAACATGCTTCACTACACACCGTAGGAGGATACAATAGCTCACCGGCGTCACAATGTACACAAACGCCATGGGTGGATCTACACCTGACATCCACTGTAATGATACCAAGTCGATAGTCGATGCTACTATGATTACATTGATATTTTTTAGCGTCACAAAATCTTTTTTCATTTAAAAAAAAATCATATTATGTTTATACACTCAGGAAAATACGTCCCTGGACACATGAGGACTTTGAATATGACCAATGTATGATCCTGTAACTACTTGGTATCGGATCGATACCTAAATGTGTGGTATCTTCCAAAACTAATGTAAAGTATCAAAGAAGAGAAGAATAAGTGATTATTACATTTTAACAGAAGTGTAGATAGAACATGTTGAAACAGAAAATAAGCAGATATTAACAGTAAATGAACAAGTAGATTAATAATCCATTTTTTACAGCTTGTCCTTAATAATGTTGACAAAATAATAGGTGTATAAATGACACAATATGTTACTGCATAGACTAATTAGGAGTCTTTGTTTGTTTACTTACTACTAAAAGACAAGTTGTCTAGTATGTTCACTATTTTATTTAAGGACTAAATGACAATAATAAACATGTTTCATGTACACTAAGACTTTTTGTTAAAATAAAGACAATAATAAAAAATTTTTTGTGGTCCCCTTTAAGAAAAGTATCGAAAATGTTGGTACCGGTACCAAAATATCAAAATATTGGTATCGAGACAGCCTTAGTTCATCTTCTCCACTCATGTCTCAATCAACCATTGTGTACGTGCACAAAAAGGCGGACGTATGTTCGATGCCGCGTGCGTCAGATTCCCCCACACCCCCCGCCCCTCTCCCAAATGAAGACTTCCTCCCTTAATCCCTGACAAGGTGTTTAACCTGCTTGCTTGACCCCACCACAACCTCGGTCTGACCCATGTGACCTTTGCACCCTCAGGCTGCGGGCGGGTGTGGGGGGGTGCGGTGGATTAAGGTGGCCGCAGCAACCGGAATGTGAGAGAATGAATTGAAATACCACCTTAAGTCTGCAACATGCGCTGATATCATGGCATCACTACTGTTTGTCACCACCGGGGGGGACAGAAGGAGTGGCATAGAACACGTATTTTTGCGGCAGCGTCGGAGATACATGTAAACAAACTGATGCGTCACAGTCCACGCAACTATGCTGAGTTCAAGGACCGCCAAAATTAGTAGGACAAAACAGCGCTCTCATCTCGGGTTGTACGGTATACCGGTATTAGTATAGTACCGCGATACTAATGAATCATTTTCGGTGCGATACAGTCTCTGAAACGTACCGGTCCCGCATAGGTGTTGCCATGGTAACAGGATGTCCATAGTGAAGTTTAGCGCGTCCACTCTGCACTGAGTGGGTGGTGGCTGTGGATTAGCCTCAGATTAGCGTTTTGTTGTCCGCTATAGTGTCCCCACTCATCCTTTTGGACACTTTTTGGCTAATGATGGATGGACTGGAAGTGTGTCTCCTCCGGACATCGTTATCCCAAGGATTTCCTCTCCGAGCCCCCCCCCCCCCCCCGGACCCTGTTACGGAGCGTCTAAATCTCCCTGCTACTTTTTGGGGAGGCTAACAGCCAACATGCAGCAGTGAGCT
The DNA here is from genome assembly GCF_033978685.3 of Nerophis lumbriciformis. Taxonomy (NCBI): domain Eukaryota; kingdom Metazoa; phylum Chordata; class Actinopteri; order Syngnathiformes; family Syngnathidae; genus Nerophis; species Nerophis lumbriciformis. Next base: position 9,963,006 of record NC_084572.2, on the reverse strand, counting down.
GCTGAGTGTGTCTTTGAGGAGAGAAAATCCCCCCGTGAGAGGAATTCCACCTCCACACCCGTCCAGCGTGGGCAGGGTGGATTTTGTGCCCGGCCACACCGTCACTGATCCGCTTTTAATTGGGTGTGACCAGAAGACGTGTGTGCTGTTTCACAAGCCAGTTAAAGAAGCCCTTGGAAAGATTGAAATGAATCGAAAACATCACTTTGGCCCTTTCATGTAGATAAATAGATTTAGCTGTGACCCTAATGAGTATAATGATGAACGCGCCGAATTAATACCTGTATTATTTAACTCAACTAGATGAGGTAATTCCTGAGGGAATTGGGTGTGAATGTTTCAATGCTGAAGTTGAAGTGAAATGCTGACAGAATGTAGTATGAATGTAAAAATAGTTTGAATGTTGGAATGGTTTGAATTTCCAGGAAAACCGGAATTTGGTTTGGAACTTGGGAAAGTGTTAGTTTGAATGTCCAGGATGAGTGTAATGTGTTGATGTTGGAATGGTTTGAATCGGTTGAAAAATGTGGAAATTGTGGAAGTGTGATGTGGAAAATGTCCCTAAAAACTGGGAATTCTAGAAAATCTGGGATCTTTTTTTTTACAATTGTTAAATTGGAGCACATAATTTCTGAACAGGCTGAATATTTTGAATTTGGAATGGTTGGAATCGGATGAAAAATTTGGGAGTTGTGGGAAAGTGTCCCATTCGTTTCGAAAGGAATTTCATGGAAATTTTGGGAAAAGAAAGATTTTTTTGAAAAATGCTAAAAAAAAAAAAAAAAAATTCTGGTTGGTGTTGGAATTTTTCAAATTGGTTGAGAAATGTAGTTAGAGTGTCCGCCCTGAGATGGGTAGGTTGTGAGTTCAAACCCCGGCCGAGTCATACCAAACACTATAAAAATGGGACCAAATTACTTCCCTGCTTGGCACTCAGCATCAAGGGTTGGAATTGGGGGTTAAATCACCAAAAATGATTCCCGGGCGCAGCACCGCTGCTGCTCACTGCTCCCCTCATCTCCCAGGGGGTGAACAAGGGGATGGGTCAAATGCAGAGGACAAATTTCACCACACCTAGTGTGTGTGTGACTATCATTGGTACATTAACTTTAACTTTAATTGAGAAATGGTATTACAAAATTCCTGGAATTTCGGGAAAACCGGGGTGTTTTTTTCCAGTTCAAAAAAACAACTTTGTTTTTTGTCCTGATTAAGAGGAATGTTTTGTTGGTGAAACGGTTGAAGTGGGTTGAAAAATGTGGAAGTAGTAGTCGACAGAAAAAAGGGTTTGAAAAAACGGGAATCCTGGGAATTCCTGGAATTTTTTTTAACTTGGAAAAATCATAGTTTGAATGTCCAGGATAGGTGTAATGTGTTGATGTTGGAATGGTTTGAATCGGTTGAAAAATGTGGAAATTGTGGAAGTGTGACAAATGGATAATTCATTTTGAATGAGGAAAATGTCCCTGAAAAATGGGAATTCTAGGAAATCAGGGATTTTTTTTTACAATTGTTGAAAGGGAGCACACAATTCCTGAAAAGGTTTAATATTGTGGGAATTATGGAACTTTGAAAAATGTCCCATTTTATGGTAATGTCCATAAAATTTGGGAATTTCAAAAAAATTGGTAAAAAACTTGAATTTTTTTGAATGACTTGAAATGGTTGGTGTTGGAATTTTTTTAATGGATTGAGAAATGTTGAAGTAGTAACATGTTGAATTGAAAAATTATATTATAGAATTCCTGGAATTTCGGGAAAAACGGGTAAAAGAAGAAGAAGAATAAAGAGATGAATTTTGGTGTAGTAAATATATTTTGGAGCGTTCACACAATAATCATTATTTCTTTCATTTTTACTACAGAACTTTTGTCCCCAAGTCTGGCAGCACTGACAGTTGGCTGCGACTCAGGGAATCTGGGCTCCTTGTCCCGAGTGCAGCTGCTCCTGCTGGACCGGATGGGACCAGTGACCCTGCAGTGTCCCATGGAGGACTATCTCCTGGACCAGGCCAGCCCCGTTGACGACCTGCTGACACCGTCAGGTACAGTAGATGCTTGTTTATTACTGTTAATTGGTTTTGGGCCTTACCATGCTAAATGAAATTCCACAAAGTAGGAATTATTGATTACCAATCGAACATAAACAAACCCCAAAAGCAGTGAAGTTGTCACGTTGTGTAAATGGTAAATAAAAAGAGAATACAACAAATCCTTTTCAACTTATATTCAATTGAATAGACTGCAAAGACAAGATATTTCATGTTCACACTGAGAAACTTTGTTCTTTTTTGCCAATATTAGCTCATTTGGAATTTGATGCTTGCAACATGTTTCAAAAAAGCTGGCACAAGTGGCAAAAAAGACGGAGGAATGCTCATCAAGTACTTATTTGGAACATCCCACAGGTGAACAGGCTAATTGGGAACAGGTGGGTGCCATGATTGGGTATAAAAGCATCTTCCATGAAATGCTCAGTCGTTCACAAACAAGGACGGGGCGAGGGTCACCACTTTGTCGACAAATGCCTGAGCAAATTGTTTACGGACAACATTTCTCAACCAGCTATTGCAAGGAATTTAGGGATTTCACCATATACGCTCCGTAATATCATCAAAAGGTTCAGAGAATCTGGAGAAATCACTGCACGAAATCCCTTCGATCCCTCAGGCTGTACTGCATAAAAAAGCGACATCAGTGTGTAAAGGATATCACCACATGGGCTCGGGAACACTTCAGAAAACCACTGTCCGTAACTACAGTCGGTCGCTATATCTGTAAAGTGCAAGTTAAAACTCTACTGCACGACACCTCTGCTGCGGACAGGCTAACCTCCTCCAAACTCCGACGACAAAGCTACGAACTATGGGAGACCGGGCTTTCGGCTCCGCCGCTCCCAGTCTGTGGAATGCTCTCCCTGACCACCTGAGGGCACCACAAACTGTGGATACTTTTAAAAAAGGCTTAAAACCCCTTCTTTTAAATAAAAAAAGTCTTTTTATAGATATATGCATACTAGTTCTAGTTTTTATTTTTTTATTTTTTTATTTTTTTTAATTAATATTATCTTTATTATATAAATTTTTTTTCAATACACTGTAGCACTTTGAGGTTGTTTGCTCATTTGTAAAAAAGAAAATGTTTACAAATAAAATCTATTATTATTATTATTATTACTATGCAAAGCAAAAGCCATTTATCAACAACACCCAGAAAAGCTGTTGGCTTCTCTAGGCCCGAGCTCATCTAAGATGGACTGATGAAAAGTGTTCTGTGGTCTGACGAGTCCACATTTCAAATTGTTTTTGGAAACAGTGGACGTCGTGTCCTCCGGACCAAAGAGGAAAAGAACCATCCGGACTGTTATAAGCGCAAAGTGCAAAAGCCAGCATGTGTGATGGTATGGGGGTGTATTAGTGCCCAAGACATGGGTAACTTACACATTTGTGAAGGCACCATTAATGCTGAAAGGTACATACAGGTTTTGGAGCATCCAAAGCAACGTTACCATGGACGCCCCTGCTTATTTCAGCAAGACAATGCCAAGCCTCGTGTTACAACAGCGTGGCTTCATAGTAAAAGAGTGCGGGTACTAGACTGGCCTGCCTGTAGTCCAGACCTGTCTCCCATTGAAAATGTGTGGTGCATTATGAAGGCTAAAATATGAGAAGGGAGACTGTTGAACAACTTAAGCTGTACATCAAGCAAAAATGGGAAATAATTCCACTTCAAAAATGTGTCTCCTCATTTCCCAAACCTTTACTGAGTGTTGTTAAAAGGAAAGGCCATGTGACACAGTGGTAAAAATGCCTCTGTGGCAACTTTTTTGCAATGTGTTGCTGCCATTAAATTGTAAGTTAAGAAGTTTCTCAGTGTGAACATGAAATATCTTGTCTTTGCAGTCTATTCAATTGAATATAAGTTGAAAAGGATTTGTTGTATTGTTTTTTTATTTACCATTTACACAACGTGACAACTTTACTGCTTTTGTACCTACGAGTGACCAAAACGCGCTAATAATGCAAACAGTTTAAAGCATTCTCCTTTCAAGTTTGTTTATAGAAATGTGATTTGTGTCCGGGGGGGGGGGGGGGGGGGGAAGAAAAAGTTCAACATTTTTCGCCGTCTGCCGTGTCAGCAATCTCAGCGGCGACGTCGTCCACCCTCCCACGGTTTTGGCAGTTTGAGCGAGATGGTTTGATAAGCAGAAACCGTCACTTTAGTAGCAGGGAGGGGAGCAGGTGAGTGGCTCCACACACAAGCTCCACCTCACGTCTGGGGCCGGGCCTTCAGTGCAAGGTGTTGGAGGGCGGGGGACAGGGGTGGGGTTTTACTTGGAGGGGGGGGGCTTTCCTGCCGTCAAACGGCTCACCTTGCATTACCCTCCCCCTCCCCTCCCTTCTCCTCCAGGCACTTAACAGCTTTTTCCTGGCCAAGAGGGTGTGGCTGCCTATTGAGGGAATACGGGGATGTTTCATATTAATAAAGATCAAACCGCTCCAGTGGATCATTAACCCGGGAAAGTCCGCCGTAGATTGACTGCTCAGAAGTTGTCAAAGCTCAGGCAGCGAAAAAGCTCCTAATGTTTAACAAGTTCTACTCTTCCCAGCACAGGCGGTGCTAACTGCAAGGTTCGGCATGAAGAAAGTCATTTGTGGATGAGGCACAATGACAATAATCATGTGATGGATAGGAGGAAAGCTAACAAAAGAAGTAGTAAACAGTAGTAATAAACAGTAGTCGTATACAGGATCGTAACTAAGACTTTATTGTTGTTGTTTGTTTGTAGAAGTAGCTAAAACACTGCCGCACCTCTTCCTGAGGGTGTTTCAGTGAGCTCGGGCCCAGTGAAACTGGCAGCGTTTCTGGGTGTTGTTGATAAATGGCTTTGGCTTTGCATAGTAGAGTTGTAACTTGCACTTACAGATGTGGCGACCAACTGTGTAGTTATAGCTTCACCTTTATCTTTACTTTTTACGTATGCGTCCGTTCTCCCTTTTCTGTCTACACACTGTGTCTGCTTGTAAGTACTCTGTGTGTGTGCGCTGCCGAACATGCTCCTCTGCTCGTAAAACCAGCAATGTCACGACGTGACGCGCCGTCATGCTGGTATAGTACCGAATATGATTCATTAGTATCGCGGTACTATACTAGTACTGGTACAACCCTAAGCAAACCTATTTGTTTCTAAATGAAGAGTACGTTATGGACGCTGCACAAACAAGATGCCATTATGCGCACATTAGACCTGTGTCTCAGTCTGGGACTATTTACCATCAGCTTGTCTTTCCTCTTTCCAGAACAATGTTTGCACCTGGCACGCTCCTGCAGACAGGTGCTCCTCTTTGACTCCAGCCGCTGCCATTGTTTGCTCACAGATTACAAGCCGTCATTTGCTGCAGCATTACTCATATCTGTGCACACACGCCGCCACAAAAGATTAAATGTGTGTGTGTGTGTGTGCATGTGTGTGTGTGTGTGTGTGTGTGTGTGTGTGTGTGTGTGTGTGTGTGTGTGTGTGTGTGTGTGTGTGTGTGTGTGTGTGTGTGTGTGTGTGTGTGTGTGCCAGAGGCAAGCATTTATGCACACACACGTACACTGCAAAACGTCAGTGTTCAAAAACAAGGAAAAAAAATACAAGAATGAGGGGTATTTTATTTGAACTAAGCAAAATGATCTGCCAATAAAACAAGAAAATGTGGCTTGTCAAGACTTTCCAAAACAAGTAAAATGAGCTAACCTCAATGAACCCAAAAATACCTTAAAATAAGTATATTCTCACTAATAACAAGTGCACTTTTCTTGGTAGAAAAAAAAAAAAGACCTTTTTGCTCAATATGTTGAAAAATATTCTTAAATGAAGTAAATGCTAGTGCCATTATCTTGACATAATGATATGCACTCGGCATTACATTTCTTGACACCAGCAAACTTATACTAAAAACTAATTTATTGTTCTTAATGGAAAGTCAACAAGGCAAGCGCTTGTTACTCTCGGGGTCTCCTAGCCGCTCAGACAAATCATATTGTCTAAAAATGCATTTTTCCATTGATAACATGACATCATCGTGCCAAGTGCGTGCTCTTTCAGTCAATTAATGCGCATATATATATATATATATATATATATATATATATATATATATATATATATATATATATATATATATATATATATATATATATATATATATATATATATATATATTTATATATATATATATATATATATATATATATATGAAAATAACTATTTCTGTTCAAAATTGTTTGAAATGTCAAATGTTAAATGTTTAAATATTAACTGTCAAATTTTAAAAATTCCAAAATTTCCCAGAAAATTCCAGGTTTTTTGGGACATTTTTCCCATTCAAAATGAATTGGCCATTTTTCAAACATCCACCATTTCCACATTTTTCAATCTATTCAAACTATTCCACCTTCAAAATATTCCACCATCCTGGACATTCAAAGTAAAAATTTTCCAAGTTCACAAAAATTCCAGGAATTCCCAGAATTTCAAACCCTTTATTGACCCTTTTTTCTGTCAACTACTCCTTCCACATTCCTCTTAATCAGGACAAAAACAAAGTTGCTTTTTAAACTTGATAAATTCCAGTTTTTCCCGAAAATCCAGAAATTCCGTTAAACCATTTCTCAATTAAAAATGTTACTCCTTTAACATTTCTCGACCATTTTGAAAAAATTCCAACACCAACTATTGTAACTCATTCAAGAACATTCACATTTGTTACTATTTTTTCTACAACTCCTACATTTTTTATCCAATTCAAACTGTTCCAACTTCAAACTGTTCAGCCTATTCGAGAATCGCGGGCTTTCCTTTGACAAATTCAAAAAATTCCCAGATTTCCTAGAAAATTCCAGGTTTTTCGGGACATTTTTTTCATTCAAATGAATTGGCCATTTTTCAAACTTCCACCATTTCCACATTTTTCAATCAATTCAAACCATTCCACCTTCAACACGTTCCACCATTCTGGACATCCAACCTACCCTTTTTCCAAGATCAAAAAAATTCCAAGATTTTCCAGAATTCCAGGTTTTCCGGGACATTTTTCCCATTCAAAATGAATTGTCCATTTTTCAAACTTTTTTCAACATATTCCACCATCCTGGAAATTCAAACTATCATTTTTCCTAGTTCACAAGTACTAAATTTTCCCGAAATTCACAAATTTCCAAGAAATTGCCATTAAAATGAATAGGTCATTTTTCAAAGTGTGCTCTCCTTCATCAATAAAAAAAAAAAAATCCCGGATTTCTAAGAATTTCCAGTTTTCAGGGACATTTTTCCCATTCAAAATGAATTGGCCATTTTTTAAACTTCCACCATTTCCACATTTTTCAACCTATTCAAACTATTCCACCTTCAAAATATTCCACCATCCTGGACATTCAAAATAAAAATTTTCCAAGTTCACAAGAATTCCAGGAGTTCCCAGAATTCCCTTTTTTTCAAACCCTTTTTTGACCCTTTTTTCTGTCAACTACTCCTTCCACATTCCTCTTAATCAGGACAAAAACCAAGTTGTTTTTTAAACTTGATAAATTCCCGGTTTTCCCGAAAATCCAGAAATTCCGTAAAACCATTTCTCAATTAAAAATGTTACTCTTTCAACATTTCTCGACTGTTTTGAAAAAATTCCAACACCAACTATTGTAACTCATTCAAGAACATTCCTATTTTTTTTTATTTTTTTTTTCCCACAACTTCTACTTTTTTTATCCGATTCAAACCGTTCCAATTTCAAACTGTTCAGCCTATTTGGGAATCGCGGGCTTTCCTTTGACAAATTCAAAAAATTCCCAGATTTCCCAGAAAATTCCAGGTTTTTTGGGACATTTTTCCCATTCAAAATGAATTGGCCATTTTTCTAACTTCTACCATTTCCACATTTTTCATCCAATTCAAACTATTCCACCTTCAACACGTTTCACCATTCTGGACATCTAAACTACCCTTTTTCCAAGTTCAAAAAATTTCCAGGATTTTCCAGAATTCCAGGTTTTCCGGGACATTTTTCCCATTCAAAATGAATTGTCCATTTTTCAAACTTTTTTCAACATATTCCACCATCCTGGAAATTCAAACTATCATTTTTCCTAGTTCACAAGTACTACATTTTCCCAAAATTCCCAAATTTCCAAGAAATTTCCATTAAAATTAATGGGTCATTTTTCGAAGTGTTCTCTCCTTCAACAATAAAAACAAAATCCCGGATTTCTAAGAATTCTCCATTTTCAGGGACATTTTTCCCATTCAAAATGAATTGGCCATTTTTCAAACTTCCACCATTTCCACATTTTTCAACCTATTCAAACTATTCCACCTTCAAAATATTCCACCATCCTGGACATTCGAAGTAAAAATGTTCCAACTTCACAAAAATCCCAGGAATTCCCAGGATTTCAAACCCTTTTTTCTGTCAACTACTCCTTCCACATTCCTCTTAATCAGGACAAAAACCAAGTTGTTTTTTAAACTTAATAAATTCCCGGTTTTCCCGAAAATCCAGAAATTCCGTAAAACCATTTATCAATTAAAAATGTTACCCCTTAAACATTTCTCGACCGTTTTGAAAAAATTCCAACACCAACTATTGTAACTCATTCAAGAACATTCCTATTTTATTTTATTTTTTTCAACAACTCCTACATTTTTTATCCGATTCAAACCATTCCAACTTCAAACTGTTCAGCCTATTCGGGAATCGCGGGCTTTTCTTTGACAAATTCAAAAAATTCCCAGATTTCCCAGAAAATTCCAGGTTTTTTTAGACATTTTTTCCATTCAAAATGAATTGGCCATTTTTCAAACTTCCACCATTTCCAAATTTTTCATCCAATTCAAACCATTCCACCTTCAACACGTTCCACCATTCTGGACATCCAAACTACCCTTTTTCCAAGTTCAAAGAAATTCCAGGATTTTCCAGAATTCCAGGTTTTCCGGGACATGTTTCCCATTCAAAATGAATTGTCCATTTTTCAAACTTTTTTCAACATATTCCACCATCCTGGAAATTCAAACTATAATTTTTCCTAGTTTACAAGTACTAAATGTTCCCGAAATTCCCAAATTTCCAAGAAATTGCCATTAAAATTAATGGGTCATTTTTCAAAGTGTGTTCTCCTTCAACAATAAAAAAAAAATTCCCGGATTTCTAAGAATTCCCAGTTTTCAGGGACATTTTTCCCAATCAAAATGAATTGGCCATTTTTCAAACTTCCACCATTTCCACATTTTTCAACCAATTCAAACTATTCCACCTTCAAAATATTCCACCATCCTGGACATTCAAAGTAAAGATTTTCCGAATTCACAAAAATTCCAGGAGTTCCCTGAATTTCCTTTTTTTCAAACCCTTTTTTGACCCTTTTTTCTGTCAACTACTCCTTCCACATTCCTCTTAAGCAGGACAAAAACAAAGTTGTTTTTTAAACTTGATAAATTCCCATTTTTCCCGAAAATCCCGAAATTCCGTAAAACCATTTTTGAATTGAAAATGTTACTCCTTCAACATTTCTCGACCGTTTTGAAAAATTCCAACACCAACTATTGTAACTCATTCAAGAACATTCACATTTTTTCACAAACAGAGCGATGTCCCATTCAGTAAGCATTGCTATGGTTCATGGGGACCAAATTTAAATAATTTTGCATAATTCACACAAATTTGTACGTTACTACTGAGGACCATTTATAAAAATAAAAAATAAAAAAGTTCAAATTAGATGTTAAACATGTTTACTTTCCAGTAAACATGTTTTATGGGCCAAAGCTTAAAAATCACTTAAGCATCTTCAGAATGGATCTGACTATCATTTAAAAAGGTTTCCCTTTAGGGGACCTGTTTTTTTGTCCCCATACCGTCAGAGGTCCCCTAAAGGTGACTGTGTAAACAGAGCGATGTCCCCATTAAGTAGACATTGCCAGAACACACACACACACACACACACACACACACACACACACACACACACACACATATTATTGTATGTGTTACCTTCTTGAGACCTCGGAAAAATGCCTACCTCTTTAGGACCAGCCTTTCTAGATATATAAAGATGTTTATTTACAACATTAATATTATATACATATTATGCAAATATAAAAAAGCTTGTTCTGAAAAATGAGTTGGAATTTCACAAGAAAAAGGTCACAATTTCATAAGAAAAACTTTGAATTTTGGCAGTATTATAAAAAAAGTCGTAATTTTACTCGACGCAAGTCAAAATATTATGATAAAAGTTGGAATTTTACTCAATAACAGTCACAAATTTTTACAAGAAAAGCTTAAAATGTTGGCAATTTTATGCAAAGAGTCGTAACTTTACCCGAAAAGTCACAATTTTCCAAGAAAACTTGAACATTTTGGCAATATTATACTAATAATTGGAATTTAACTTCGCAAAATGATGACAAAAGTCATCCTTTTACTCAAAAAATTTAAATATATTACAAGAATAACAAAAAAATTGGCAATAATTGTGATTAAAGTCAGAATTTTATATGACAAATGTCACCATTTTGCATTAATGGGTAATAATTTACATAAAAAAGTAATAATTTTATGAGAAAATATTGCAATATTACAGAAGCAGAAAGAATATGAGAAATTGTTCCCAATTTTATAAGAAAAAAGTTGACATATTGTGAGAAAAAGACTGCTTTTATATTTTTATTTTTTGTGTTTATCTAGTTTTTAATCTTCATTATTTACTTCAAGTTATTACAGTATGTCTCTATATACATATTTAGACACACACACACACACACACACACAAATGAGTTGGAATTTCACAAGAAAAAGGTCACAATTTCATAAGAAAAACTTTGAATTTTGGCAGTATTGTAATAAAAGTCGTAATTTTACTCAACGCAAGTCAAAATATTATGATAAAAGTTGGAATTTTACTCAATAACAGTCACAAATTTTACAAGAAAAGCTTAAAATGTTGGCAATTTTATGAAAAGAGTCGTAACTTTACCTGACAAGTCACAATTTTCCAAGAAAAGCTTAAAATGTTGGCAATTTTATGAAAAGAGTCGTAACTTTACCTGACAAGTCACAATTTTCCAAGAAAACCTGAACATTTTGGCAATATTATACTAATAATTGAAATTTTAACTTCGCAAAATGATGACAAAAGTCATCCTTTTACTCAAAAAATTTAAATATATTACAAGAATAACAAAAAAATTGGCAATAATTGTGATTAAAGTCAGAATTTTATATGACAAATGTCACCATTTTGCATTAATGGGTAATAATTTACATAAAAAAGTAATAATTTTATGAGAAAATATTGCAATATTACAGAAGCAGAAAGAATATGAGAAATTGTTCCCAATTTTATAAGAAAAAAGTTGACATATTGTGAGGAAAAAGACTGCTTTTATTTATTATATTTTTATTTTTTGTTTTTATCTAGTTTTTAATCTTCATTATTTACTTCAAGTTATTACAGTATGTCTCTATATACATATTTAGACACACACACACACACACACACACACACACACACACACACACACAAATGAGTTGGAATTTCACAAGAAAAAGGTCACAATTTCATAAGAAAAACTTTGAATTTTGGCAGTATTGTAATAAAAGTCGTTATTTTACTCGACGCAAGTCAAAATATTATGATAAAAGTTGTAATTTTACTCAATAACAGTCACAAATTTTACAAGAAAAGCTTAAAATGTTGGCAATTTTATGAAAAGAGTCGTAACTTTACCTGACAAGTCACAATTTTCCAAGAAAACCTGAACATTTTGGCAATATTATACTAATAATTGAAATTTTAACTTCGCAAAATGATGACAAAAGTCATAATTTTACTCAAAAAATGTAAATATTTTACAAGAACAACAAAAAAATTGGCAATGATTGTGATTAAAGTCTGAATTTTATATGACAAATGTCACCATTTTGCATTAATGGGTAATGATTTTACATAAAAAAAGTAATAATTTTATGAGAAAATATTGCAATATTACAGAAGCAGAAAGAATATGAGAAATTGTTCCCAATTTTATAAGAAAAAAGTTGACATATTGTGAGAAAAAGACTGCTTTTATTTTTTATATTTTTATTTTTTGTGTTTATCTGGTTTTTAATCTTCATTATTTACTTCAAGTTATTACAGTATGTCTCTATATACATATTTAGACACACACACACACACACACACAAATGAGTTGGAATTTCACAAGAAAAAGGTCACAATTTCATAAGAAAAACTTTGAATTTTGGCAGTATTGTAATAAAAGTCGTTATTTTACTCAACGCAAGTCAAACTATTATGATAAAAGTTGGAATTTTACTCAATAACAGTCACAAATTTTACAAGAAAAGCTTAAAATGTTGGCAATTTTATGAAAAGAGTCGTAACTTTACCTGACAAGTCACAATTTTCCAAGAAAACCTGAACATTTTGGCAATATTATACTAATAATTGGAATTTAACTTCACAAAATGATGACAAAAGTCATCATTTTACTCAAAAAATTTAAATATATTACAAGAACAACAAACAAATTGGCAATAATTGTGATTAAAGTCTGAATTGTATATGACAAATGTCACCATTTTGCATTAATGGAGAATCATTTTACATAAAAAAGTAATAATTTTATGAGAAAATATTGCAATTTACAGAACCAGAAAGAATATGAGAAATTGTTCCCAATTTTATAAGAAAAAAGTCGACACATTGTGAGAAAAAGACTGCTTTTATTTTTTATATTTTTATTTTTTGTGTTTATTTAGTTTTTAATCTTCATTATTTACTTCAAGTTATTACAGTATGTCTCTATATACCGGTACATATTTAGACACACACATACACACACACACACAAATGAGTTGGAATTTCACAAGAAAAAGGTCACAATTTCACAAGAAAAACTTTGAATTTTGGCAGTATTATAAAAAAAAGTCGTTATTTTACTCAACGCAAGTCAAAATATTATGATAAAAGTTGGAATTTTACTCAATAACAGTCACAAATTTTACAAGAAAAGCTTAAAATGTTGGCAATTTTATGAAAAGAGTCGTAACTTTACCTGACAAGTCACAATTTTCCAAGAAAACCTGAACATTTTGGCAATATTATACTAATAATTGGAATTTAACTTCACAAAATGATGACAAAAGTCATCATTTTACTCAAAAAATTTAAATATATTACAAGAACAACAAACAAATTGGCAATAATTGTGATTAAAGTCTGAATTGTATATGACAAATGTCACCATTTTGCATTAATGGGGAATCATTTTACATAAAAAAGTAATAATTTTATGAGAAAATATTGCAATTTACAGAACCAGAAAGAATATGAGAAATTGTTCCCAATTTTATAAGAAAAAAGTCGACACATTGTGAGAAAAAGACTGCTTTTATTTTTTATATTTTTATTTTTTGTGTTTATTTAGTTTTTAATCTTCATTATTTACTTCAAGTTATTACAGTATGTCTCTATATACCGGTACATATTTAGACACACACATACACACACACACACAAATGAGTTGGAATTTCACAAGAAAAAGGTCACAATTTCACAAGAAAAACTTTGAATTTTGGCAGTATTATAAAAAAAGTCGTAATTTTACTCGACGCAAGTCAAAATATTATGATAAAAGTTGGAATTTTACTCAATAACAGTCACAAATTTTTTACAAGAAAAGCTTAAAATGTTGGCAATTTTATGCAAAGAGTCGTAACTTTACTAATGGGGAATCGTTTTACATAAAAAAGTAATAATTTTATGAGAACATTTTGCAATATTACAGAAGCAGAAAGAATATGAGAAATTGTTCCCATTTTTATAAGAAAAAAGTCGACATATTGTGAGAAAAAGACTGCTTTTTTTTATATTTAAATTTTTTGTGTTTATCTGGTTTTTAATCTTCATTATTTACTTCAAGTTATAACAGTAAGTCTCTATATACATATTTAGACACACACACACACACACACACACACACATACAAATGAGTTGGAATTTCACAAGAAAAAGGTCACAATTTCATAAGAAAAACTTTGAATTTTGGCAGTATTGTAATAAAAGTCGTTATTTTACTCAACGCAAGTCAAAATATTATGATAAAAGTTGGAATTTTACTCAATAACAGTCACAAATTTTACAAGAAAAGCTTAAAATGTTGGCAATTTTATGAAAAGAGTCGTAACTTTACCTAACAAGTCACAATTTTCCAAGAAAACTTGAACATTTTGGCAATATTATACTAATAATCGGAATTTAACTTCGCAAAATGATGACAAAAGTCATCATTTTACTCAAAAAATGTAAATATTTTACAAGAACAACAAAAAAATTGGCAATAATTGTGATTAAAGTCTGAATTTTATATGACAAATGTCACCATTTTGCAATAATGGGGAATCGTTTTACATAAAAAAGTAATAATTTTATGAGAAAATGTTGCAATATTACAGAAGCAGAAAGAATATGAGAAATTGTTTCCAATTTTATAAGAAAAAAGTTGACACATTGTGAGAAAAAGACTGCTTTTATTTTTTATTTCTTTATTTTTTTATTAATTGTGTTTATCTGGTTTTTAATCTTCATTATTTACTTCAAGTTATTACAGTATGTGTCTATATACATATTTAGACACACACACACACACACACACACAAATAAGTTGGAATTTCACAAGAAAAAGGTCACAATTTCATAAGAAAAACTTTGAATTTTGGCAGTATAATAATAAAAGTCGTAATTTTACTCAACGCAAGTCAAAATATTATGATAAAAGTTGGAATTTTACTCAATAACAGTCACAAATTTTACAAGAAAAGCTTAAAATGTTGGCAATTTTATGAAAGGAGTCGTATTTTTACCTGACAAGTCACAATTTTCCAAGAAAACTTGAACATTTTGGCAATATTATACTAATAATTGGAATTTAACTTCACAAAATGATGACAAAAGTCATCATTTTACTCAAAAAATGTAAATATTTTACAAGAACAACAAAAAAATTGGCAATAATTGTGATTAAAGTCAGAATTTTATATGACAAATGTCACCATTTTGCAATAATGGGGAATCGTTTTACATTAAAAAAGTAATAATTTTATGAGAAAATATTGCAATATTACAGAAGCAGAAAGAATATGAGAAATTGTTCCCAATTTTATAAGAAAAAAGTCGACACATTGTGAGAAAAAGACTGCTTTTATTTTTTATTTCTTTATTTTTTTTATTAATTGTGTTTATCTGGTTTTTAATCTTCATTATTTACTTCAAGTTATTACAGTATGTGTCTATATACATATTTAGACACACACACACACACACACACAAATAAGTTGGAATTTCACAAGAAAAAGGTCACAATTTCATAAGAAAAACTTTGAATTTTGGCAGTATTATAATAAAAGTCGTAATTTTACTCAACGCAAGTCAAAATATTATGATAAAAGTTGGAATTTTACTCAATAACAGTCACAAATTTTACAAGAAAAGCTTAAAATGTTGGCAATTTTATGAAAGGAGTCGTATTTTTACCTGACAAGTCACAATTTTCCAAGAAAACTTGAACATTTTGGCAATATTATACTAATAATTGGAATTTAACTTCACAAAATGATGACAAAAGTCATCATTTTACTCAAAAAATTTAAATATTTTACAAGAACAACAAAAAAATTGGCAATAATTGTGATTAAAGTCAGAATTTTATATGACAAATGTCACCATTTTGCAATAATGGGGAATCGTTTTACATTAAAAAAGTAATAATTTTATGAGAAAATATTGCAATATTACAGAAGCAGAAAGAATATGAGAAATTGTTCCCAATTTTATAAGAAAAAAGTCGACACATTGTGAGAAAAAGACTGCTTTTATTTTTTATTTCTTTATTTTTTTTATTAATTGTGTTTATCTGGTTTTTAATCTTCATTATTTACTTCAAGTTATTACAGTATGTGTCTATATACATATTTAGACACACACACACACACACACACAAATAAGTTGGAATTTCACAAGAAAAAGGTCACAATTTCATAAGAAAAACTTTGAATTTTGGCAGTATTATAATAAAAGTCGTAATTTTACTCAACGCAAGTCAAAATATTATGATAAAAGTTGGAATTTTACTCAATAACAGTCACAAATTTTACAAGAAAAGCTTAAAATGTTGGCAATTTTATGAAAGGAGTCGTATTTTTACCTGACAAGTCACAATTTTCCAAGAAAACTTGAACATTTTGGCAATATTATACTAATAATTGGAATTTAACTTCACAAAATGATGACAAAAGTCATCATTTTACTCAAAAAATTTAAATATTTTACAAGAACAACAAAAAAATTGGCAATAATTGTGATTAAAGTCAGAATTTTATATGACAAATGTCACCATTTTGCAATAATGGGGAATCGTTTTACATTAAAAAAGTAATAATTTTATGAGAAAATATTGCAATATTACAGAAGCAGAAAGAATATGAGAAATTGTTCCCAATTTTATAAGAAAAAAGTCGACACATTGTGAGAAAAAGACTGCTTTTATTTTTTATTTCTTTATTTTTTTTATTAATTGTGTTTATCTGGTTTTTAATCTTCATTATTTACTTCAAGTTATTACAGTATGTGTCTATATACATATTTAGACACACACACACACACACACACAAATAAGTTGGAATTTCACAAGAAAAAGGTCACAATTTCATAAGAAAAACTTTGAATTTTGGCAGTATTATAATAAAAGTCGTAATTTTACTCAACGCAAGTCAAAATATTATGATAAAAGTTGGAATTTTACTCAATAACAGTCACAAATTTTACAAGAAAAGCTTAAAATGTTGGCAATTTTATGAAAGGAGTCGTATTTTTACCTGACAAGTCACAATTTTCCAAGAAAACTTGAACATTTTGGCAATATTATACTAATAATTGGAATTTAACTTCACAAAATGATGACAAAAGTCATCATTTTACTCAAAAAATTTAAATATTTTACAAGAACAACAAAAAAATTGGCAATAATTGTGATTAAAGTCAGAATTTTATATGACAAATGTCACCATTTTGCAATAATGGGGAATCGTTTTACATTAAAAAAGTAATAATTTTATGAGAAAATATTGCAATATTACAGAAGCAGAAAGAATATGAGAAATTGTTCCCAATTTTATAAGAAAAAAGTCGACACATTGTGAGAAAAAGACTGCTTTTATTTTTTATTTCTTTATTTTTTTTATTAATTGTGTTTATCTGGTTTTTAATCTTCATTATTTACTTCAAGTTATTACAGTATGTGTCTATATACATATTTAGACACACACACACACACACACACCTGCCTGATACAATCGCACACAAATGACTTCCTGCACTGCATTGACGTTGTTGCTTCTCCCCCCCCCCCCCCCCCCCCCACCTCCCTTTGTCAGGCCCTCGGGGGCCCCTCACAGCGGGCCACCTCCCTGAACGCTGCGACTCGGCATGGAAGGTTCCAGGAGACAACAAGTTGGTGAGTTCCCCCACACACATTGTCATGTTGCTTTTGGACGCGTGTCTTTTCTAAAAAAAAAAAAAGAAAAAAAAAAAGGACCCCGCCCTTTATAAACTTGGCTTTGACAAATGAGGTGCAATAAAAGGGAAGCACGCGGCGTGCAGCAGGTGTGTGCTTAACCAGTCACGGCCTTACTGTCGCCCGAGGGGTCGCTTTGCTCCAGACACTTTGGGGTTCTTCTGCAGGATGCGCCGCCGCTAGACTCAGGGGTGAGAGGTCACGCAGGCTGGGCTGCAGCGGAATGGACGCAGGTGCGCCACGTGATGCGCCATTAATCTCCCCTTTATGACGCCGAAAGAGCGTGAATGGACGCCCCTCCCCCCTCATAGAGGCATCTACATACGGCTGATTATTTATGGCGGCGACTGGCGGGAGACATTTCTTTATGCGGAAAGTTTTAAAGGAATGGCTAGATCGAATCGGTGGGGTTGCTAAGCAACCAGGGAGCCACGGGTACCCTTTAAAAACCTCATCCCCCTTTAATATTTTGGGCTAAATGATAACATATATGTAAAATTCGTAAAAACGAGAAAAATAAATAAATATATATATATATGTATATATATATGGTAAAATTAATTATGCATTCTTAACTTACAATTTAATGGCAGCAACACATTGCAAAAAAGTTGCCACAGGCGCATTTTTACCACTGTGTTACATGGCCTTTCTTTTTAACAACACTCAGTGAATGTTTGGGAACTGAGGAGACACATTTTTGAAGTGGAATTCTTTCCCATTCTTGCTTGATGTACAGCTTAAGTTGTTCAACAGTCTCCCTTTTGCTATTTTAGGCTTCATAATGCACCACACATTTTCAATGGGAGAAAGGTCTGGACTACAGGCAGGCCAGTCTAGTACCCGCACTCTTTTACTATGAAGCCAGACTTTTGTAACACGTGGCTTGGCATTGTCTTGCCGAAATAAGCAGCGGCGTCCATGATAACGTTGCTTGGATGGCAACATATGTTGTTCCAAAACCTGTATGTACCTTTCAGCATTAATGGCGCCTTCACAGATGTGTAAGTTACCCATGTCTTGGGCACTAATACACCCCCATACCAAACTCATAAACTTTTTTTTTTTTTGCAAATAATAATTAATTTAGAATTTCATGGCTGCAACACGTGCCAAAGTAGTTGGGAAAGGGCATGTTCACCACTGTGTTACATGGCCTTTCCTTTTAACAACACTCAGTAAACGTTTGGGAACTGAGGAGACACATTTTTGAAGCTTCTCAGGTGGAATTCTTTCCCATTCTTGCTTGATGTACAGCTTAAGTTGTTCAACAGTCCGGGGGTCTCCATTGGGCTATTTTAGGCTTCATAATGCACCACACATTTTCAATGGGAGACAGGTCTGGACTACAGGCAGGCCAGTTTAGTACCCGCACTCTTTTACTATGAAGCCACGCTGTTGTAACACGTGGCTTGGCATTGTCTTGCTGAAATAAGCAGGGGCGTCCAAGATAACGTTGCTTGGATGGCAACATAAATCTGTATGTACCTTTCAGCATTAATGGCGCCTTCACAGATGTGTAAGTTACCCATGCCTTGGGCACTAATACACCCCCATACCATCACACATGCTGCCTTTTACACTTTGTGCCTAGAACATTCCAGATTGTTATTTTCCTCCTTGGTCTGGACGACACGACGTCCACAGTTTCCAAAAACAATTTGAAATGTGGACTCGTCAGACCACAGAACACTTTTCCACTTTGCATCAGTCCATATTAGATGAGCTCGGGCCCAGTGAAACTGGCAGCGTTTCTGGGTGTTGTTGACAAATGACTTTTGCTTTGCATAGTAGAGTTTGAACTTGCACTTACAGACGTAGCGACCAACTGTAATTACTGACAGTGGTTTTCTGAAGTGTTCCATGTGGTGATATCCTTTACACACTGATGTCGCTTTTTGATGCAGTACCGCCTGAGGGATCGAAGGTCCATAGTATCATGGCTTACGTGCAGTGATTTCTCCAGATTCTCTGAACCTTTTGATGATATTACGAAGCGTAGATGGTGAATTCCCTAAATTCCTTGCAATAGCTGGTTGAGAAATGTTGTTCTTAAACAATTTGCTCAGGCATTTGTCGACAAAGTGGCGACCCTCGCCCCGTCCTTGTTTGTGAATGACTGAGCATTTCATGGAAGATGCTTTTATACCCAATCATGGCACCCACCTGTTCCCAATTAGCCTGTTCACCTGTGGGATGTTCCAATTAAGTGTTTGATGAGTCTTTTTTGCCACTTGTGCCAGCTTTTTTGAAACACGCTGCAGGCATCAAATTCCAAATGAGATAATATTGGCAAAAAAATAACAAAGTTTCTCAGTGTGAACATGAAATATCTTGTCTTTGCAGTCTATTCAATTGAATATAAGTTGAAAAGGATTTGTTGTATTCTCTTTTTATTTACCATTTACACAACGTGACAACTTCACTGCTTTTGGGGTTTCTATTTCCTTCCATTTTAACGTTGCTGTACTGATGCTTACAGGACTGGTCTGCAGGAGCTTCCAGGTGTCCATCATCAGGGGCCATGAGGAAGAGTCTCTCACAAGACAGTCCCCCATCCAGCGACATCGACCACGGTGCGGTTCGCCTTCCAAGCGCCTCTAAAAAGCACCATGTGGTATTTTCCAGCCTGTGTTAATCAACGTCAGCGTGTGATCCCCGGAAAGCTCTGCTTTAATTGGCGCCATTGTGCCCTTCGCCGTCGGCGCAGGGTTTGGCTTTCGCTCACCTGCGGTACACTTAAGCCGGCTAAATCCTCACCGCACCGGCCGGGGCGCCGTATCGCCACCTTCACCTGCGCCGCCTCCTTGTGTACGTGCGTGTTGGACAGGGACTGTGTTGGAAAGCCAGGGATAAGGTCTCCCACGCACATCGGTCACAAGCTCCTCTCAGTCATGGTGCTGCGGAACCTAATGGTCCGTGCTGGGCTCCTGCATCTTGTTGCATCCATCATTGTGTGAATGTTCCAAAACATTCACACATATGCTTTTCTACACCAGAATTCATCTATTTAGTCCACTTCTCCGAAAGGGACAATAGGTAGAAAATGGATGGAGAAAACTTCTTCTTCTTCTTCTTGTCCAGATTTTGGCGTGCTCTACCTTCCACATTTTTCACCCGATTCAAACCGTTCCAACTTCAAACTGTTCAGCCTATTCGGGAATCGCAGGCTTTCCCATGACAAATTAAAAAAAATCCCAGAATTCCAGGTTTTTCTGGACATTTTTCCCATTCAAAATGAATTGGCCATTTTTCAAACTTCCACCATTTCCACATTTTTCATCCAATTCAAACCATTCCACCTTCAACACATTCCACCATTCTGGACATTCAAACTACCCATTTTCCAAGTAGAAAAAAATTCCAGGATTTTCCAGAATTCCCAGTTTTCATGGACTTTTTTTCCATTCAAAATGAACTGGCCATTTTTCAAACTTCCACCATTTCCACATTTTTCACCTGATTCAAACTATTCTACCTTCAACATATTCCACTTATCCTGGAAATTCAAACTATTATATTTCCAACTTCACAAAAATTCCAAGAATTCCCAGAATTCACAGTTTTCCAAACCCTATTTTCACCATTTTTTCTGGCGACTACTCCTTCCACATTTTTCAACCCACTTCAACCGTTCCACCGTCAAAACATTCCTCTTAATCAGGACAAAAAAACAAAGTTGTTTTTTGAACTGGAAACATTCCCGGTGTTCCCGAAATTCCAGGAATTCCGTAATACAATTCCTCAATTAAAAATGTTACTACTTCAACACTTTTCGACCGTTTTGAAAAATTCCAACACCAACCATTTCAACTCATTCAAGTCTTTTAAAGTAAAATTTAAAAAATCCTGCTTTTCCCAAAATTCCCAAATTTCCATGAAATTGCCATTAAAATGAATGGGTCATTTTTCAAAGTGTGATCTCCTTCAAATTCCCGGATTTCTAAGAATTCCCAGTTTTCAGGGACATTTTTCCCATTAAAAATGAATTGTACATTTTTCAAACTTCCACCATTTACACATTTTTCATCCAATTCAAACCATTCCACCTTCAACACGTTCCACCATTCTGGACATTCAAACTACCATTTTTCCAAGTTCAAAAAAAATTCCAGGATTTTCCAGAATTCCCAGTTTTCATGGACTTTTTTCCCATTCAAAATGAATTGTCCATTTTTCAAGCTCTTTTCAACATATTCCACCATCCTGGAAATTGAAATTATCATTTTTCCAAGTTCACAAGTTTTACATTTTCCCAAAATTCCCAAATTTCCAAGAAATTGCCATTAAAATGAATGGGTCATTTTTCAAAGTGTGTTCTCCTTCAACAATAAATAAAAAATTCCCGGATTTCTAAGAATTCCCAGTTTTCAGGGACATGTTTCCCATTCAAAATGAATTGGCCATTTTTCAAACTTCCACCATTTCCACATTTTTCAACCTATTCAAACTATTCCACCTTCAAAATATTCCACCATCCTGGACATTCAAAACAAAACAAAATTCCAAGTTCACAAAAATTCCAGGAATTCCCTTTTTTCCAAACTTTTTTTGACCCTTTTTTCTGTCAACTACTCCTTCCACATTCCTCTTAATCAGGACAAAAACCAAGTTGTTTTTTAAACTTGATAAATTCCCAGTTTTCCCGAAAATCCAGAAATTCCGTAAAACCATTTCTCAATTAAAAATGTTACTCCTTCAACATTTCTCGACCGTCTTGAAAAATTCCAACACCAACTATTGTAACTCATTCAAGAACATTCACTTTTTTTTTTTAAATGTTCCCACAACTCCTACATTTTTTTTTCCAATTCAAACCGTTCCAACTTCAAACTGGCAGGCTTTCCCTTGACAAAGTCCAAAAATTCCCATATTTCCCAGAATTCCAGGTTTTTCGGGACATTTTTCCCATTCAAAATGAATTGGCCATTTTTCAAACTTCCACCATTTCCACATTTTTCATCCAATTCAAACCATTCCACCTTCAACACGTTCCACCATTCTGGACATTCAAACTACCCATTTTCCAAGTAGAAAAAAATTCCAGGATTTTCCAGAATTCCCAGTTTTCATGGACTTTTTTTCCATTCAAAATGAACTGGCCATTTTTCAAACTTCCACCATTTCCACATTTTTCACCTGATTCAAACTATTCTACCTTCAACATATTCCACTTATCCTGGAAATTCAAACTATTATATTTCCAACTTCACAAAAATTCCAGGAATTCCCAGAATTCACAGTTTTCCAAACCCTATTTTCACCATTTTTTTCTGGCGACTACTCCTTCCACATTTTTCAACCCACTTCAACCGTTCCACCGTCAAAACATTCCTCTTAATCAGGACAAAAAAACAAAGCTGTTTTTTGAACTGGAAACATTCCCGGTGTTCCCGAAATTCCAGGAATTCCGTAATACAATTCCTCAATTAAAAATGTTACTACTTCAACACTTTTCGACCGTTTTGAAAAATTCCAACACCAACCATTTCAACTCATTCAAGTCTTTTAAAGTAAAATTTAAAAAATCCTGCTTTTCCCAAAATTCCCAAATTTCCATGAAATTGCCATTAAAATGAATGGGTCATTTTTCAAAGTGTGATCTCCTTCAAATTCCCGGATTTCTAAGAATTCCCAGTTTTCAGGGACATTTTTCCCATTAAAAATGAATTGTACATTTTTCAAACTTCCACCATTTACACATTTTTCATCCAATTCAAACCATTCCACCTTCAACACGTTCCACCATTCTGGACATTCAAACTACCATTTTTCCAAGTTCAAAAAAAATTCCAGGATTTTCCAGAATTCCCAGTTTTCATGGACTTTTTTCCCATTCAAAATGAATTGTCCATTTTTCAAGCTCTTTTCAACATATTCCACCATCCTGGAAATTGAAATTATCATTTTTCCAAGTTCACAAGTTTTAAATTTTCCCAAAATTCCCAAATTTCCAAGAAATTGCCATTAAAATGAATGGGTCATTTTTCAAAGTGTGTTCTCCTTCAACAATAAATAAAAAATTCCCGGATTTCTAAGAATTCCCAGTTTTCAGGGACATGTTTCCCATTCAAAATGAATTGGCCATTTTTCACACTTCCACCATTTCCACATTTTTCAACCTATTCAAACTATTCCACCTTCAAAATATTCCACCATCCTGGACATTCAAAACGAAACAAAATTCCAAGTTCACAAAAATTCCAGGAATTCCCTTTTTTCCAAACTTTTTTTGACCCTTTTTTCTGTCAACTACTCCTTCCACATTCCTCTTAATCAGGACAAAAACCAAGTTGTTTTTTAAACTTGATAAATTCCCAGTTTTCCCGAAAATCCAGAAATTCCGTAAAACCATTTCTCAATTAAAAATGTTACTCCTTCAACATTTCTCGACCGTCTTGAAAAATTCCAACACCAACTATTGTAACTCATTCAAGAACATTCACTTTTTTTTTTTAAATGTTCCCACAACTCCTAAATTTTTTTTTCCAATTCAAACCGTTCCAACTTCAAACTGTCAGGCTTTCCCTTGACAAAGTCCAAAAATTCCCATATTTCCCAGAATTCCAGGTTTTTCGGGACATTTTTCCCATTCAAAATGAATTGGCCATTTTTCAAACTTCCACCATTTCCACATTTTTCATCCAATTCAAACCATTCCACCTTCAACACGTTCCACCATTCTGGACATCCAAACTACCCCTTTTCGAAGTTCAAAAAATGTCCATGATTTTCCAGAATTCCAAGTTTTCTGAGACATTTTTCCAATTCAAAATGAATTGTCCATTTTTCAAACTTCCACTATTTCCACATTTTTCAACCACCTTCAACATATTCCACCGTCCTGGAAATTCAAATGATAATGTTCCCAAGTTCACAAAAATGCCAGAAATTCCCTATTTTCACAATTTTTTCTGGCGACTACTCCTTCCACATTTTTCAACCCACTTCAACCGTTCCACCGACAAAACATTCCTCTTAATCAGGACAAAAATGAAATTGTTTTTTAAACTGGATAAATTCCCAATTTTCCCGAAAATCCAGGAATTCCGTAAAACCATTTCTCAATTAAAGATGTGACTTCTTCCACATTTTTCAACCCACTTCAACCGTTCCACCGACAAAACATTCCTCTTAATCAGGACAAAAAAACTAAGTTGTTTTTTGAACTGGAAAAATTCCCGGTTTTCCCGAAATTCCAGGCATTCCGTAATACCATTTCTGAATTAAAAATGTTACTCCTCCAACACCAACCATTTGAACTCATTCAAGTTTTTTAAAATGTGTCAAAAAATTCCAGCTTTTCCCGAAATTCCCAAATTTCCATGAAATTGCCATTAAAATGAATGGGACATTTTTCAAAGTGTGCTCTCTATCAACAATTTTTTAAAAAAATCCCGGTTTCTAAGAATTCCCAATTTTCAAGGACTTTTTTCCCATTCAAAATGAACTGGCCATTTTTCAAACTTCCACATATTCCACTTATCCTGGAAATTCAAACTATTATATTTCCAACTTCACAAAAATTCCAGGAATTCCCAGAATTCCCAGTTTTCCAAACCCTATTTTCACCATTTTTTCTGGCGACTACTCCTTCCACATTTTTCAACCCACTTCAACCGTTCCACCGTCAAAACATTCCTCTTAATCAGGACAAAAAAACAAAGTTGTTTTTTGAACTGGAAAAATTCCCGGTGTTCTTGAAATTCCAGGAATTCCGTAATACAATTTTGCAATTAAAAATGTTACTACTTCAACATTTTTCGACCGTTTTGAAAAATTCCAACACCAATCATTTCAACTCATTCAAGTCTTTTAAAGTAAAATTCAAAAATTCCTGCTTTTCCCAAAATGCCCAAATTTCCATGAAATTGCCATTAAAATGAATGGGTCATTTTTCAAAGTGTGATCTCCTTCAAATTCCCGGATTTTAAGAATTCCCAGGTTTCAGGGACATTTTTCCCATTAAAAATGAATTGTACGTTTTTCAAACTTCCACCATTTCCACATTTTTCATCCAATTCAAACCATTCCACCTTCAACATGTTCCACCATTCTGGACATTCAAACTACCATTTTTCTAAGTAGAAAAAAATTCCAGGATTTTCCAGAATTCCCAGTTTTCATGGACTTTTTTCCCATTCAAAATGAACTGGCCATTTTTCAAACTTCCACCATTTCCACATTTTTCACCTGATTCAAACTATTCCACCTTCAACATATTCCACTTATGCTGGAAATTCAAACTATTATATTTCCAACTTCACAAAAATTCCAGGAATTCCCAGAATTCCCAGTTTTCCAAACCCTATTTTCACCATTTTTTCTGGCGACTACTCCTTCCACATTTTTCAACCCACTTCAACCGTTCCACCGTCAAAACATTCCTCTTAATCAGGACAAAAAAACAAAGTTGTTTTTTGAACTGGAAAAATTCCCGGTGTTCTCGAAATTCCAGGAATTCCGTAATACAATTTCGCAATTAAAAATGTTACTACTTCAACATTTTTCGACCGTTTTGAAAAATTCCAACACCAACCATTTCAACTCATTCAAGTCTTTTAAAGTAAAATTTAAAAATTCCTGCTTTTCCCAAAATTCCCAAATTTCCATGAAATTGCCATTAAAATGAATGGGTCATTTTTCAAAGTGTGATCTCCTTCAAATTCCCGGATTTCTAAGAATTCCCAGTTTTCAGGGACATTTTTCCCATTAAAAATGAATTGTACATTTTTCAAACTTCCACCATTTACACATTTTTCATCCAATTCAAACCATTCCACCTTCAACACGTTCCACTATTCTGGACATTCAAACTACCATTTTTCCAAGTTGAAAAAAATTCCAGGATTTTCCAGAATTCCCAGTTTTCATGGACTTTTTTCCCATTCAAAATGAACTGACCATTTTTCAAACTTCCACCATTTCCACATTTTCCACCTGATTCAAATTATTCCACCTTCAACATATTCCACTTATCCTGGAAATTCAAACTATTATATTTCCAACTTCACAAAAATTCCAGGAATTCCCAGAATTTCCAGTTTTCCAAACCCTATTTTCACCATTTTTTATGGCGAGCACTCCTTCCACATTTTTCAACCCACTTCAACCGTTCCACCGTCAAAACATTCCTCTTAATCAGGACAAAAAAACAAAGTTGTTTTTAGAACTGGAAAAATTCCCACTGTTCCCGAAATTCCAGGAATTCCATAATACAATTTCTCAATTAAAAATGTTACTACTTCAACATTTTTCGACCGTTTTGAAAAATTCCAACACCAACCATTTCAACTCATTCAAGTCTTTTAAAGTAAAATTTAAAAATTCCTGCTTCTCCCAAAATTCCCAAATTTCCATGAAATTGCCATTAAAATGAATGGGTCATTTTTCAAAGTGTGATCTCCTTCAAATTCCCGGATTTCTAAGAATTCCCAGTTTTCAGGGACATTTTTCCCATTCAAAATGAATTGTACATTATTCAAACTTCCACCATTTACACATTTTTCAACCTATTCAAACTATTCCATCTTCAACATATTCCACCATCCTGGACATTCAAACTATAATTTTTCCAAGTTCACAAAAATTACAGGAATTCCCAGAATTCCCTTTTTTTCAAACCCTTTTTTGGCACTTTTTTCTGGCAACTGCTCCTTTCATACCCTATTTTCACTGGTTTTGGGGTTTGTACTTGAATAAGATCTCTGTCACTCAGACTCTACAGAACTACAGTCTGCTCAGACTTTGACGACTGTGAGTCCAGTCCATAGTGGATCTAACATAATAGTGAGAGTCCAGTCCATAGTGGATCTAACATAATAGTGAGAGTCCAGTCCATAGTTGATCTAACATAATAGTGTGAGAGTCCAGTCCATAGTGGATCTAACATAATATTGAGAGTCCAGTCCATAGTGGATCTAACATAATAGTGAGAGTCCAGTCCATAGTGGATCTAACATAATAGTATGAAAGTCCAGTCCATAGTGGATCTAACATAATAGTGAGAGTCCAGTCCATAGTGGATCTAGCATAATAGTGTGAGAGTCCAGTCCATAGTGGATCTAGCATAATAGTGTGAGAGTCCAGTCCATAGTGGATCTAGCATAATAGTGTAAGAGTCCAGTCCATAGTGGATCTAGCATAATAGTGTGAGAGTCCAGTCCATAGTGGATCTAACATAATAGTGAGAGTCCAGTATATAGTGCATCTAACATAATAGTGTGAGAGTCCAGTCCATAGTGGATCTAACATAATAGTGAGAGTCCAGTCCATAGTGGATCTAACATAATAGTGAGAGTCCAGTCCTAAGTTGATCTAACATATTAGTGTGAGAGTCCAGTCCATAGTGGATCTAACATAATAGTAAGAGTCCAGTCCATAGTGGGGCCAGCATGAGACCATCTCGAGCGGAGACGGGTCAGCAGAGCAGAGATGTCCCCAACCGATGCACAGGCGAGCGATCCACCCCGGGTCCCGACTCTGGACAGCAGGCACTTCCTCCATGGCCACCGGACCTGTGTCCCCCCCCCCCCCCCCCCCCCCCCCCCCCCCCTCCACAAGGGAGAGGGGGGCAGAGGAGAAAAGAAAAGAAACGGCAGATCAACTGGTCTAAAAGGGGTCTATTTAAAGGCTAGAGTATACAAATGAGTTTTAAGATGGGATTTAAATGCTTCTACTGAGGTAGCATCTCTAACTGTTACCAGGAGGGCATTCCAGAGTACTGGAGCCCCAATAGAAAACGCTCTATACTTGTTTTGGGCTCTGGGAATCACTAATAAGCCGGAGTTCTTTGAACGCAGATTTCTTGCCGGGACATATGGTATGGAAATATGGACTCGTCAGACCACAGAACGCTTTTCCACTTTGCATCAGTCCATCTTAGATGAGCTTGGGCCCAGCGAAGCCGGCTGTGTTTCTGGGTGTTGTTGATAAATGGCTTTCGCTTTGCATAGTAGAGTTTTAACTTGCACTTACAGATGTAGAGACCAACTGTATTTAGTGACAGTGGTTTTCTGAAGTGTTACTGAGCCCATGTGGTGATATCCTTTAGGGATTGATGTCGGTTTTTGATATAGTGCCGTCTGAGGGATCGAAGGTCACGGTCATTCAATGTTGGTTTCCGGCCATGCCGCTTACGTGGAGTGATTTCTCCAGATTCTCGGAACCTTTTGATGATATTATGGAGCGTAGATGTTGAAATCCCTAAATTTCTTGCAATTGCACTTTGAGAAACGTTGTTCTTAAACTGTTTGACTATTTGCTCACGCAGTTGTGGACAAAGGGGTGTACCTCGCCCCATCCTTTCTTGTGAAATACTGAGCATTTTTTTGGGAAGCTGTTTTTATACCCAATCATGGCACCCACCTGTTCCCAATCAGCCTGCACACCTGTGGGATGTTCCAAATAAATGTTTGATGAGCATTCCTCAACTTTATCAGTATTTATTGCCACCTTTCCCAACTTCTTTGTCACGTGTTGCTGGCATCAAATTCTAAAGTTAATGATTATTTGCAAAAAAAAAACAACGTTTATCAGTTTGAACATCAAATATGTTGTCTTTGTAGCATATTCAACTGAATATGGGTTGAAAATGATTTGCAAATCATTGTATTCCGTTTATATTTACATCTAACACAATTTCCCAACTCATATGGAAACGGGGTTTGTAGAATTGGCCTCCCACGCACATCTGTCACAAGCTGCTCTCCGTCATGGTGCTGCGGAACCTAATGGTCCGTGCTGGGCTTCTGCATCTTGTTGCATCCATCATTGTGTGAATGCTCCAGAACATTCACACATATGCTTTTTACACCAGAATTCATGTATTTATTCAATTTCTTACACTTCTTCTCCATATTTTGGCGTGCTCTAAGTTCCACATTTTTCATCCAATTTAAACCGTTTCAACTTCAAACTGTTCCGACTTCCCTTGACAAATTCCCAGATTTCCCAGAATTCCAGGTTTTTTGGGACATTTTTCCCATTCAAAATGAATTGGCCATTTTTCAAACTTCCACCATTTCCACATTTTTCATCCAATTCAAACCATTCCACCTTCAACACGTTCCACCATTCTGGACATCCAAACTACCTTTTTTCCAAGTTCAAAAAAATTCCATGATTTTCCAGTATTCCAGGTTTTCCCGGGACATTTTTCCCATTCAAAATGATCTGGCCATTTTTCAAACTTTCAACATTTCCACATTTTTGATTTACATATTCCACTCATCCTGGACATTCAAACTATAATTTTTTCAAGTTAAAAAAAATTCCAGGAATTCTCAGAATTCCCTTTTTTTCAAACCCTTTTTTCTGTCGACTACTCCTTCCACATTTTTCAACCCACTTCAACCGTTCCATCGACAAAACATTCCTCTTAATCAGGACAAAAATAAAGTTTTTTTTTTTAATTGGATAAATTCCCGAATCTCCAAAATTCCAGGAATTACGTAATACCATTTCTGAATTAAAAATGTTACTCCTTCAACATTTCTCGACCGTTTTGAAAAATTCCAACACCAACTATTGTAACTCAATCAAGAACATTCACATTTTTTACAATTTTTTACACAACTCCTACATTTTTTATCCGGTTCAAACCGTTCCAACTTCAAACTGTTCAGCCTATTCGAGAATCGCGAGCTTTCCCTTGACTAAATCCAAAAATTCCCAGTTTTCTCAGAATTCCATGTTTTCCCGGGACATTTTTCCCATTCAAAATGAACTGGCCATTTTTCAAACTTTCAACATTTCCACATTTTTCACCTGATTCAAACCATTCTACCTTCAACATATTCCACTCATCCTGGACATTCAAACTATCATTTTTCTAAATTCACAAAAATTCCAGGAATTCCCAGAATTCCCTTTTTTACAAACACTTTTTTGACCCTTTTTTCTGTCGACTACTCCTTCCACATTTTTCAATCCACTTCAACCGTTCCACCATCCAAACATTCCTCTTAATCAGGACAAAAAAACAAAGTTGTTTTTTGAACTGGAAAAATTCCCGGTTTTCCCGAAATTCCTGGAATTCCTTAATGCCATTTTCCAATTAAAAATGTTACTCCTTCAACATTGCTCGACCGATTAGAAAAATTCCAACACCAACCATTTCAACTCATTCACAACATTTACATTTTTTACCATTTTCCAAAAAAATTCCCTCTGTTCTCAGAATTTCCAAATATTTACATCTAACACAATTTCCCAACTCATATGGAAACGGGGTTTGTATATCGAGAAGTCTCGTTCCCAAGACGACAATACAAGCAAACTTGTCGCATGTTCGCTCATTTTCCGCCTGGCCGCACGTTTGGGTGCATCGTCAATAGCGAGCCAGCTGTGACGGCCTGACTTCACCCCCCCCCAAGGGAGGCTCATGATTATGAGACCTTTGAGCTCATCAGGAATTCATAGGTGGACTAATCCCCCGATGCCCTCCTCCAACCCTATGATTGTGTCTCGGCCCGCGACGCCGCTCGCTCGCCGTTTAGCATTCAGCTGCCGCTGAAGACGTTCGCGTCCGACTGAATGTGGCGACGGCGCGGGGGCCACAAAAGAGCATTAATCTGAACTGACCCTGGTCCGAGGAAGCTCCGGGGGCAGATTAGGTGGCGGAGGGTGCTGCGAGCTGAGATTAGGCGGTGTAAGGAGGAGGACCACACACTGACAGTGTAGCCATGTCATTGTCCAGAAGACCACGGACTCACGGACCATTGTCTGCCAAAATCCTCCAGTGGCTCTTAAACCAGACTCCGGCCCTTTGATTGGCACTTGTCAGCGCTGATAGAGAGGCTGACGTGTTCCATAAAAGAGGCCCAGCCCATGAATAATAATTTGGCCACTGGGGTCTTTCTCTGGGACCAACCATTGTCCCTCGGGTGCTCATCCCTTCTTTAAACAGAGATACCCGTCTTGCCGCCGCCTGGTGCTGCTGTACGTGGTCATCGTGGGATTTGACCCGGCCAAATTGGGCTATCCGCGGGGGTTCAGATGCCGCGGTCGTCACGGCAACCCTGCGCCGTGTGTTTTTCGAGTCTTGGGGCTCTTGTTTCCAGATTTGACTGACCCCCCTAATCACTGCTGCCCATTCAGGGATTAGAAGGCCTCGGCGCCCCCGGAGAGGAGGAAACCAGATCCTGCACACTGGCGAGCGCTTGTCAACAATCTGGACCTTTAAGTGAGACAAACAAATCAATCAACAGTGGAGTCGTGGAAAAAAAACATCACCTTTTATAAGCAGCAGCATTTGCATGTGGTACTTTAGTGTCGTCTGGACTAGGGTTGTCCCAATACCAATATTTTAGTACCGGTACCAAAATGAATTTCGATACTTTTCGGTACTTTTCTAAATAAAGGGGACCACAAAAAAATTTCATTATTGGTTTTATTTTACCAAAAAATCTTAAGGTTCATTAAACATATGTTTATTATTGTAATTTAGTCCTTAAATAAAATAGTGAACATACTAGACAACTTGTCTTTTAGTAGTAAGTAAACAAACAAAGACTCCTAATTAGTCTATGCAGTAACATATTGTGTCATTTATAGACCTATTATTTTGTACACATTATAAAGGACAAACTGTAAAAATGGATTATTAATCCACTCGTTCATTTTCTGTTAATATGTGCTTATTTGTTTCAACATGTTCTATCTACACTTCTGTTAAAATGTAATAATCACTTATTCTTCTCTTCTTTGATACTTGACATTAGTTGTGGATGATACCACACATTTAGGTATCGATCCGATACCAAGTAGTTACAGGATCATACATTGGTCATATTCAAAGTCCTCATGTGTCCAGAGACATATTTTTAAAGTTTATAAACATAATATGAATTTTTAAAAAAGGTAAAAAGTGTCATGATCCGTGGTCCGGATCATGTTTTTGTTATGTTCTGTTAGTTTTAGACTCCACTAGTTCCTGTTTTTGTGTGCACCCTTGTTTGTTTTAGTTACCATGGCGACTTATGATTTTCACCTGCCTCTGGTGTTCGGGACACGCACCTGTTTCCAATCAAGAGACAGGATTTAAGCCCACCTTTGCCAGTCAGTCGTGCTGGCGTCATTATTGGTTTCATGCCACAGTTTCATGTTGTTCTATGCCATAGTTCATGTTAGTTGTTTCATGCCACAGTTTCATGTTGTTCTATGCCATAGTTCATGTTAGTTGTTTCATGCCACAGTTTCATGTTGTTCTATGCCATAGTTCATGTTAGTTGTTTCATGCCACAGTTTCATGTTGTGCTATGCCATAGTTATGTTAGTTGTTTTATGCCACAGTTTCATGTTGTTCTATGCCATAGTTCTTGTTAGTTGTTTCATGCCACAGTTTCATGTTGTGCTATGCCATAGTTATGTTAGTTGTTTCATGCTACAATTTCATAGTGGTTCCATGCCATAGTTATGCTAGTTGTTTCATGCCATAGTTATGCTAGTTGTTTCATGCCACAGTTTCATGTAGTTCTATGCCATAGTTAGTTGTTTCATGCCACAGTTTTATGTTGTGCTATGCCATAGTTATGTTAGTTGTTTCATGCCACAGTTTTATGTTGTGCTATGCCATAGTTATGTTAGTTGTTTCATGCCACAGTTTCATATTGTGCTATGCCATAGTTATGTTAGTTGTTTCATGCCACAATTTCATAGTGGTTCCATGCCATAGTTATACTAGTTGTTTCATGCCACAGTTTCATGTAGTTCTATGCCATAGTTAGTTGTTTCATGCCACAATTTCCTAGTGGTTCCATGCCATAGTTATGCTAGTTGTTTCATGCCACAGTTTCATGTAGTTCTATGCCATAGTTAGTTGTTTCATGCCACAGTTTTATGTTGTGCTATGCCATAGTTATGTTAGTTGTTTCATGCCACAGTTTTATGTTGTGCTATGCCATAGTTATGTTAGTTGTTTCATGCCACAGTTTCATATTGTGCTATGCCATAGTTATGTTAGTTGTTTCATGCCACAATTTCATAGTGGTTCCATGCCATAGTTATACTAGTTGTTTCATGCCACAGTTTCATATAGTTCTATGCCATAGTTAGTTGTTTCATGCCACAGTTTTATGTTGTGCTATGCCATAGTTATGTTAGTTGTTTCATGCCACAGTTTCATGTTGTGCTATGCCATAGTTATGTTAGTTGTTTCATGCCACAGTTTCATGTTGTGCTATGCCATAGTTATGTTAGTTGTTTCATGCCACAGTTTCATGTTGTGCTATGCCATAGTTATGTTAGTTGTTTCATGCCACAGTTTCATGTTGTGCTATGCCATAGTTATGTTAGTTGTTTCATGCCACAGTTTCATGTTGTGCTATGTCATAGTTATGTTAGTTGTTTCATGCTACAATTTCATAGTGGTTCCATGCCATAGTTATGCTAGTTGTTTCATGCCACAGTTTCATGTAGTTCTATGCCATAGTTAGTTGTTTCATGCCACAGTTTTATGTTGTGCTATGCCATAGTTATGTTAGTTGTTTCATGCCACAGTTTCATGTTGTGCTATGCCATAGTTATGTTAGTTGTTTCATGCCACAGTTTCATGTTGTGCTATGCCATAGTTATGTTAGTTGTTTCATGCCACAATTTCATAGTGGTTCCATGCCATAGTTATGCTAGTTGTTTCATGCCACAGTTTCATGTTGTTCTATGCCATAGTTTGTTGTTTCATGCCACAGTTTTATGTTGTGCTATGCCATAGTTATGTTAGTTGTTTCATGCCACAGTTTCATGTTGTGCTATGCCATAGTTATGTTAGTTGATTCATGCCACAGTTTCATGTTGTGCTATGCCATAGTTATGTTAGTTGTTTCATGCCACAGTTTCATGTTGTGCTATGCCATAGTTATGTTAGTTGTTTCATGCCACAGTTTCATGTTGTTCTATGCCATAGTTATGTTAGTTGTTTCATGCCACAGTTTCATGTTGTTCTATGCCATAATTAGTTGTTTCATGCCACAGTTTTATGTTGTGCTATGCCATAGTTATGTTAGTTGTTTCATGCCACAGTTTCATGTTGTGCTATGCCATAGTTATGTTAGTTGTTTCATGCCACAGTTTCATGTTGTTCTATGCCATAGTTATGTTAGTTGTTTCATGCCACAGTTTCATGTTGTGCTATGCCATAGTTCATGTTAGTTGTTTCATGCCACAGTTTCATGTTGTTCTATGCCATAGTTATGTTAGTTGTTTCATGCCACAGTAAGTCTTGTTTGTTCTATGTCCATAGCTCATGCTAAGAGTTAGCGTCTATGTTTCCTGCGTTTTTTTTTGTTCTGTTGCCTCTTGTGCGAACGGCACGCTTTCCTTTTGTTTTAGTTCCTGTCTTTTGTGATATGTAGGATTATTTAATTAATAAATATGTTCCTACCTTCAAGTCCTGTCCGGAATTGTCTGTTTGCATCCTGGGAGAACAAACCTCGCAGTAAGCTGCGACCCCCCCCGTTATGACAAAAAGATTGTGTGACGATAAAAAAATATCGATGTAATCATAGCAGTATCGACTAGATACGCTCTTGTACTTGGTATCATTACAGTGGATGTCAGGTGTAGATCCACCCATGGCGTTTGTTTACATTGTGACGCCGGTGAGCTATTGTATCCTCCTACGGTGTGTAGTGAAGCATGTTTAGCTATTCCTCGTCCTGCAGTGATAATGATACATGTAAGAAATGTACTTTATTTGTCGCCATGGAGGCGAGGATTAGTAATTTAGAAGTAGCTACAACACTGCGGACTGTGGATGAATGTAAGCCGCTTTCTTTACTTTTTTTTTTTTTTTTTTTTTTTTTTCTTTACTTTTTAAGCCAAAATGCGTCCATTCTCCCTTTTCTGTCTACACACTGTGTCTGCTTGTAAGTACTCTGTGTGTGTGCGCTGCCGAACATGCTCCTCTGCTCGTAAAATCAGCAATGTCACGATATGACATCATGCCTGGCAACCGGTACTTTTCAAACAGAGTATAGTACCGTTTTTGATTGATTAGTAATGGGTTGCTTTTCTACCTTCAAGGTACTCAAAGCGCTTTGACACGACTTCCACATTTACCCATTCACACACACATTCACACACTGATGGAAGGAGCTGCCATGCAAGGCGCTACCAGCACCCATCAGGAGCAAGGGTGAAGTGTCTTGCTCAGGACACAACGGACATGACGAGGTTGGTACTAGGTGGGGATTGAACCAGGGACCCTCAGGTCGCGCACGGCCACTCTTCCACTGCGCCATGCCGTGATACTATACTAGTACTGGTATACCGTACAACTCTAGTCTGGACCATGACAACCCAAAAACAAGTCAGGTTGATTAGAAGCTGATGAATGCTTGTTTGTCTCCGCAGGAGGTCGTTTCCTACAAATGTCCTGTCCACACTGGAACATTTTTCGGTGGAAACTATTGTATAGTTGTGCCCTCTTATCCACACGGGAACTGTGTTCTGGGTGCCCTGAAATGATCATTCATGAAAACAGGGTCTAGAGTGGGTAAGTCTCATAATGCCGCCTTGCCATTTTGGCATTTACAGTAATACACCGAAAAATCTACACTTCTTTATTTGCGGTTAAAAAAAAAAAAGGTTTAATTAAAAAAAAATTGGCAGCTCAGGTGCTATAATTTTACTGTAAAATTTGATTTTTTTTAAATTTACAGTAAAAAAACAAATGTAAATTTTACAGTAAAATTCTGGCAACTGAGCTGCCTTTTTTTACCATT
This sequence comes from Nerophis lumbriciformis, assembly GCF_033978685.3. NCBI lineage: Eukaryota > Metazoa > Chordata > Actinopteri > Syngnathiformes > Syngnathidae > Nerophis > Nerophis lumbriciformis. The sequence goes on along the minus strand of NC_084572.2, from coordinate 9,926,671 downwards.
AAAAACAGCAGTAATATTTTTCCATTTACAGTAATATACACTACATTTTGAGGTGAAATTATTGCAACTTACCATATTTTTTTATACATTTTAGTTGAAAAAATATATACTAATAAAATGCGTTGCGTAATAATATTATTCACCGTTAGAAGTGGCCCTCTGGGGCCAAACATAACTGCTATGTGGAAATGTCAGGTTTAAGCACCGATCTATTTATTAAACAGAACAATTTTGCTCATGGGGAGAACGCATGGAGCTGCACACTCAGTTACAGTCTCACCTTACGCTCTGAGGAACAGCCCACGCGCTCCCCTATTTATTCAGTTTGGGGGTTCCCTAGTTACATCGCTGAGGCTGCTTCTAAAGGGTGGGGGTCACACATTATGCAAGCAGCTCCAGTACGCACAATACGTGATTATTCAGAACGGAAAGTGCTGGGGGCCTTGTGATTGCGCCCTGTCTCTGCTCTCCGTTGAGGTGCTGGTTCGTCCTTGGCTGTTAGCGAGGCTGAAAGACAGAAAACATCTGCGGCGAGGCCACTCCTCACATGCCATGGAAGATAAAAAACGGCCTTTAAGCATAAGAGTTGTGTGATTATTCTACCAGGCCGTCAGTGAAAACCACTTTGACACCTCTGGTGTACACGGTTCATTCACACCTTGTATGGATTTGACATTATTTTATGCATGAAATGTGTTTCGTCTTCATATTTTTGTCTGCCTGGAACGCATTTATTTGGTTTACGTTGTTTTTTTTATGGAAATTTTTGGCACGGTTTGGTTTTAGTCGAACCTTTAGGAACAAATGACTTAGGAAGTACTACTGTGTTATTAGTTTCCACAAAACGTGGTAACGTGAAACTCAGTGAGGCCTTTCAAGTGGAGTATTTGCATTCCAGACCAACGTGTCTTGTTGTTCGGTCGCATGGATGATGTCGCACATCCACGTCATGAAGCGTACAAATGACGGATCCTTCCCCGAGGCACATCCCTCATCCTGTCGTCCTTGGACTCGGACTGTGTGATTGTGTGCAGCGTTTTGGAAGGACGGTCGCACCAAACGAGACACGACTCCATCAATCGGGGCAGCTGACCGACCGCTCGGATATGCGGCTTCCCGCTCTCGTCCAGAAGAGCGTCTTTGTCTGAAGGACTTTGTGTTCACACCTAAATTGGCTCCTCAGTGACAAAGTGGAGGACTTTTCCCAGAATGTGACTCTGCATGCAAGGACAACAAGTGAACGTTTTTACTACTTAGGTATAAAATACTACACGGTCTAGCTCCATCCTATCTTGCTGATTGTATTGTACCATATGTCCCGGCAAGAAATCTGCCTTCAAAGAACTCCGGTTTATTAGTGATTCCCAGAGCCCAAAAAAAGTCTGCGGGCTATCGAGCATTTTCTATTGGGGCTCCAGTACTATGGAATGCCCTCCCGGTAACAGTTAGAGATGCTACCTCAGTAGAAGCATTTAAGTCCTATCTTAAAACTCATTTGTATACTCTAGCCTTTAAATAGACCCCCTTTTAGACCAGTTGATCTGCCGTTTCTTTTCTGCTCTGCCCCCCTCTTCTTTGTGGAGAGGGGGCACAGATTCAGTGACCACAGGTGAGGCGCTGGCTGTCCGGGGTCGGGACCCCAGGTGGACTACTGCACTGCTGACCTGTCTCCGCTCGAGATGATCTCCTGCTGGCCCCACTATGGACTGGACTCTCACACTATTATGTTAGAGCCACTATGGACTGGACTCTCACTATTATGTTAGATCCACTATGGACTGGACTCTCACTATTATGTTAGATCCACTATGGACTGGACTCTCACACTATTGTGTTAGATCCACTATGGACTGGACTCTCACTATTATGTTAGATCCACTATGGACTGGACTCTCACACTATTATGTTAGATCCACTATGGACTGGACTCTCACTATTATGTTAGATCCACTATGGACTGGACTCTCACACTATTATGTTAGATCCACTATGGACTGGACTCTCACTATTATGTTAGATCCACTATGGACTGGACTCTCACTATTATGTTAGATCCACTATGGACTGGACTCTCACACTATTGTGTTAGATCCACTATGAACTGGACTCTCACTATTATGTTAGATCCACTATGGACTGGACTCTCACACTATTATGTTAGATCCACTATGGACTGGACTCTCACTATTATGTTAGATCCACTATGGACTGGACTCTCATTATTATGTTAGATCCACTATGGACTGGACTCTCACTATTATGTTAGATCCACTATGGACTGGACTCTCACACTATTATGTTAGATCCACTATGGACTGGACTCTCACACTATTATGTTAGATCCACTATGGACTGGACTCTCACCATTATGTTAGATCCACTATGGACTGGACTCCCACTATTATGTTAGATCCACTATGGACTGGACTCTCACACTATTATGTTAGATCCACTATGGACTGGACTCTCACTATTATGTTAGATCCACTATGGACTGGACTCTCACACTATTATGTTAGATCCACTATGGACTGGACTCTCACTATTATGTTAGATTAGATCCACTGTGGACTGGACTCTCACACAATATTATACTAGATCCACTATGGGCTGGACTCTCACACTATTATGCTAGATCCACTATGGACTGGACTCTCACACTATTATGCTAGATCCACTATGGACTGGACTCTCACTATTATGTTAGATCCACTATGGACTGGACTCTCACAATATTATGTTAGATCCACTATGGACTGGACTCTCACAATATTATGTTAGATCCACTATGGACTGGACTCTCACACTATTTGAGACACTCGTGATTTAGGACTATATAAGTAAACATTGATTGATTGATTGATTGATTGATTGATTGAAAGATGATTGGTGTTTATAGGTTGTCGGTTTTTGAATGTGTCGTATTCTTGCCATGCAGATTCTGACAGTGGCCGTGAGGCTTCAGGACGGAAGAACCCGGACGAGAACTTCCCTGAAAAGAAGGACTGGAGGCCTGAGGAGCGGAAGAACAAGGTTCTGAAGATGCTCTACAAGCTGCAGGACCACTCGGTGCGTCGACCCAAAGTCTGCTCAGACTTTGACGACTGTGAGTGTTTACTTTGACACACGCCTGCTGGACGAAAGTCTTGGGACACAGCTCTCAATGAATGAATGAATCCTCTTAGCGAGACTGTGGGCTTGGTAGAACATCTTCCTGTTCCTATTGCACGAAACAGTCCAAATGAAGGTGTGCTTGGGCGAGTTGGGCATAGAAGAAGCCTGTGTAGCGGGTGACCTGTGAAACTATTTGAAATGTGGACTCGTCAGACCACAGAACACTTTCCCACTTTGCATCAGTCTATCTTAGATGAGCTCGGGCCCAGTGAAGCCGGCGGCGTTTCTGGGTGTTATTGATAAATGGCTTTGGCTTTGCATAGTAGAGTTTCAACTTCCACTTACGGATGTAGCGACCAACTGTAGTTACTGACAGTGGTTTTCTAAAGTGTTTCTGAGCCCATGTGGTGATATCCTTTACACACTGATGTCGCTTTTTGATGCAGTACCGCCTGAGGGATTTTTTTATTTTTTATTAATCAATCCAACAAAACAATACCATAATAATGCAATTAAAATTTCCAAAAACAAAACCCAACCCAGCAACACTCAGAATAGCAATAAACAGAGCAATTGAGAGAAGACACAAACATGACACAAAACCATCTAAAAGCAGTCAAACAAAAATTAATATTATCAACAACAGTATCAATATTAGTAATTAGACATTTATAAAAATAAATTAAAATAAAATAATAAAAAAAGAACAATAGTGTCACAGTAGCTTACACTTGCATCGCATCTCATAAGCTTGACAACACACTGTGTCCAATATTTTCACCAAAAAAAAAAATAAGTTGGGTGTTGTTGATAAATGGCTTTGGCTTTGCATAGTAGAGTTTCAACTTGCACTTACAGATGTAGCGACAAACTGTAGTTACTGACAGTGGTTTTCTGAAGTGTGCCTGAGCCCATGTGGTGATATCCTTTACACACTGATGTCGGTCCCGGTCTTGCCGCTCAAGTGCAGTGATTTCTCCAGATTCTTTAAACCTTTTGATGATAGTACAGACCGTAGATGGTGAAATCCCTAAATTCCTTGCAATAGTTTGTTGAGAAATGTTGTTCTCAAACAATTTGCTCAGGCATTTGTTGACAAAGTGGTGACCCTCGCCCCGTCCTTGTTTGTGAACGACTGAGCATTTCATGGAAGCTGCTTTTATACCCAATCATGGCACCCACCTGTTCCCAATTAGCCCGTTCAAGATTCAAGATTCAAGATTCAAGATGTTCTATTGTTGTCCATTCTTTAACATGTACAAGACACATAAGAATTGACATTTCATTTTGGGCACAGTCCCACTAAGAGCAGACATACGTTACAAGGGGACAAGACGGGACCGCCAACGGATCAGCCACTTACGGCGCCCCTTAAAAAAGGTGGGAAAAAGGTGACATTGGGAAAGGGGGAAGAGTAAAAAAAATATCAGTCTAAGGCTGGACCCTCAGGAGGGGTCCAGACTGAGTCCGAGGAAAAAACCTCACATAGCATAGCACACATAAGCATGGTACATGTAATCACAACAATTCGCAACAGAGGGGGGGGGGGGGGGGGGGATTTGGGGCCCTGGAGGCCGGCTGCCGCTTTAAAGCGCTACTCAGCCGTCCACAACCTCGGAGGAATAAAGCAGTGGTGAAGGCGTTGATTGGGGGAGGGGCGGGTGCATGCATGTATGCCCAATTATCTTGGGTGAGATGTTGAAATGTTTTTGTGGACTGGGGCCGATCTCAAAATTCGACACCAGGTGTTATTGAAAAATAGGAAGGTCAAAAGCGTCCATCGTTGAGGAGTCCTCGGGGGAGTTTTTCAGAACAGCCTGTTCCTGATAGCGTCAAGGCCATTCGAGGGAGTCAAATCGTAGATTAAGATGTTGTTTTCTTCGAGCAGTCAAAACAATGACATTCCTGCTCTGTGTCAGTGCTGTTTTCTCAAATTCGATTTAATTCTTCCTTCTCAGCAAGCTTCTCCATGATGAGATCCATTTTGCGATTCAAATCAGAAATCGCCATAGTCTGTGTTCCCACAGCCCGACCCAATCCTTCCATTGCGATGAACAGCCGTTGGGCTCCTTGAGTGGCTGCCATCGTCTTTCGATTTTGACGATACACCAGAGCAATGCCCAGCCCAATCAGCAGGTGCCCCACGATCACGGTAGATGTCTTCCACGTCCTCGAAGGAAAGTACTGAGAGGCACATGATTCTCCATTTATCCCAGGAGTCTCTCACGTACCCCGCAGCAATGGTTCCATCAGGGCAGCCAGGCTCCCCCGAACCTCTTCGAAAAGACTTTGTCAATTGCGTCGAGAGTCCAGCTGATCATATCCATGTTTGATGTTTAGATTTGAGGACAACGCAAAGAAAGAGGCTTCAAAAAAGTTCAGACAGGACAAGGACACGAAGAAAGCAAGCAGGGAAGGAGGGAGCGGAGACAAATGCGACCGCCCTCACCAAGAGGCAAGACAGAAAAGCTGTGGGATGTTCCAAATAAGTCTTTGATGAGCATTCCTCAACTTTCTCAGTCTTTTTTGCCGCTTGTGCCAGCTTTTTTTTAAACATGTTGCAGGCATCAAATTCCAAATGAGCTAATATTTGCAAAAAATAACAAAGGTTTACCAGTGTGAACGTTCAATATCTTGTCTTTGCAGTCTATTCAATTGAATATAAGTTTTTTTGCAAATCATTGTATTCTCTTTTTATCAGTGACGTGCGGTGAGGTTGATGGCTGGTGAGGCACTGACTTCATCACAGTCAGATTTACAAACATATAAACCCTAAAGAGTATCTTATTCACCATTTGATTGGCAGCAGTTAACGGGTTATGTTTAAAAGCTCATACCAGCATTCTTCCCTGCTTGCCACTCAGCATCAAGGCTTGGAATTGGGGGTTAAATCACCAAAAATGATTCCCGGGCGCGGCGCCGCTGCTGCCCACTGCTCCCCTCACCTCCCAGGGGGTGATCAAGGGGATGGGTCAAATGCAGAGGACAAATTTCATTACACCTAGTGTGTGTGTGACAATCATTGGTACTTTAACTTAACTTTAACTTTACACATACAAACTGTAGCACACAAAAAAGCACATTTAATAAAAAAAAACTTTATTATGCTCTTACCTTTACTTATAAATGAAGTCCATGCGCCGCAACTAAAGCCCTCACTTAAACTTTCCACGTGCAAGATTGAATCTATTTAAAAAAGTGTAACCGAGGGTTTATAAATGTCGCCTATACTGTATGAAACTACAAAATAACAAACACGGAGGCTCCAGTTTACACGAGGACCACTTTATTTACCTTCTTTCAAAAACCTCCGCAACGTGACATCACTTCCGCTCTTAGCGCCTTCAAAATAAGAGCTCAAGGCATATACTGTATAACAGCGCATAACAGGAACTTAACATCACAAAGAGGAAAGCCCATGAAAATAGGTTACAAAAGTTATTTAATAAGAAGCCAAAAAGTGCAAAAACAATAATGTTCGTGTTGGAGGAGTTGTGAATTAGGTACACCTGCAGTCTGCAGGTGTACCTAATGTTGTGTCCCTGCAGTCATTCACAACTCCTCCAACACCAACATTATTGTTTTTGCACTTTTTGGCTTCTTATGAAATAATTTTTTTAAATAGATTCAATCTTGCACGTGGAAAGTTTAAGTGTGGGCTTTAGTTGATATAACAATTCTACGGCGGGGGTGCAGGAGGCGAGCCTCACACAGTGCGTCTTTTGCAGCCGTTTTATGATCGCTCAGCACAAGAAATACTTTACACACATACAGTTGTTGACACAATACACTGTACATTATATACCTCAGCTAACTAAACTATGGAAATGTATAATATAGTTTATATAGCAATACAATCTCACTGCACAGCAGGCCAGCAGTTAGCCGAGTCATTGCGCAATCCATGTTGAGGCACTGAGTGACGTGCCTCAACTGGCTGCTGTTCACCGCATCGTCTCTTCTTGGTATTTGAACGGAAAATGTGAAAATTCAGCGATTTTGAATAAAAATAATCTAAAACTGGTGAAGTTAAATGGAAAATAACTTTATAGTATAATCACTGCATACATATAACAATTTTTTTTTTTTTTTTTTTTCTTTTTACATTTTTTTTCTTTCCATGATGGCAGGTGAGGCCCCGCCTCACCTGCCTCTAGTGACTGCACGTCACTGCTTTTTATTTACCTTTTACACAACGTGACAACTTCACTGCTTTTGGCTTTTGTACTTGAATAAGATCTCACTCAGACTACAGAACTACAGTCTGCTCAGACTTTGACACGGCCCTGCTGGACGAAAGTCTTGGGACACAGCTCTCAATGAATGAATGAATCCTCTTAGCGAGACTGTGGGCTTTGTAGAACATCTTCCTGTTCCCAATGCACTAAACAGTCCAAATGAAGGTGTGCTCGGGGCTTAGAAGAAGCCTGTATAGCGGGTGACCTGTGACCTCGCCAATGGACAATTTTTTTGGAAAGTTTTCCCAGAAGAGAGGAAGCCTCCTAAGAGTGTCCCAAAACATTTGTCCACACAGTGTCTCCTAATGACATGGTGGACAATAGAAAAAGTTTGCCGAGACAAAAACATATTCTTGCACAAAAACACTCGACTCTAAAAATGTCCCCTCAATTAGTGCACTTGATTTTTTTTTTTTCAACAGTCGCCTCTTTTGGGCGAAGCCGGAGTTCAGCCGCGAGTCCTCGAGTGCTTCGTTTTGAAGCGTCTGAGCCTTTGTGAGCGCGCAAGGCCGACCACTCGCACAATGGAGGACCACACCTCAGGTCACGGCTGGTAGGAGGGAGGAGGGGGCCGCACTGCAGGGGGTCAGGCAGGTCTCCCTCTCAATGCTGACACGTGATTGGACGACACACTGCCAACTATATGACCTTGACTTTTTTAACATATAGATATACATATATATATATACAAACCCCGTTTCCATATGAGTTGGGAAATTGTGTTAGATGTAAATATAAACGGAATACAATGATTTGCAAATCCTTTTCAAGCCATATTCAGTTGAATATGCTACAAAGACAACATATTTGATGTTCAAACTCATAAACTTTTCTTTTTTTTTGCAAATAATAATTAACTTGGAATTTCATGGCTGCAACACGTGCCAAAGTAGTTGGGAAAGGGCATGTTCACCACTGTGTTACATGGCCTTTCCTTTTAACAACACTCAGTAAAGGTTTGGGAACTGAGGAGACACATTTTTGAAGCTTCTCAGGTGGAATTCTTTCCCATTCTTGCTTGATGTACAGCTTAAGTTGTTCAACAGTCCGGGGGTCTCCGTTGTGCTATTTTAGGCTTCATAATGCACCACACATTTTCAATGGGAGACAGGTCTGGACTACAGGCAGGCCAGTCTAGTACCCGCACTCTTTTACTATGAAGCCACGTTGATGTAACACGTGGCTTGGCATTGTCTTGCTGAAATAAGCAGGGGCGTCCATGGTAACGTTGCTATGTTGCTCCAAAACCTGTATGTACCTTTCAGCATTAATGGCTCCTTCACAGATGTGTAAGTTACCCATGTCTTGGGCACTAATACACCCCCATACCATCACAGATGCTGGCTTTTACACTTTGCGCCTGGAACAATCCGGATGGTTCTTTTTCTCTTTGGTCCGGAGGACACGACGTCCACAGTTTCCAAAAATAATTTGAAATGTGGACTCGTCAGACCACAGAACACTTTTCCACTTTGCATCAGTCCATCTTAGATGAGCTCAGGCCCAGCAAAGCCGACGGCGTTTCTGGGTGTTGTTGATAAACGGTTTTCGCCTTGCATAGGAGAGTTTTAACTTGCACTTACAGATGTAGCGACCAACTGTAGTTACTGACAGTGGGTTTCTGAAGTGTTCCTGAGCCCATGTGGTGATATCCTTCACACACTGATGTCGCTTGTTGATGCAGTACAGCCTGAGGGATGGAAGGTCACGGGCTTAGCTGCTTACGTGCAGTGATTTCTCCAGATTCTCTGAACCCTTTGATGGAGCGTAGATGGTGAAATCCCCAAATTCCTTGCAATAGCTGGTTGAGAAAGTTTTTTCTTAAACTGTTCAACAATTTGCTCACGCATTTGTTGACAAAGTGGTGACCCTCGCCCCATCCTTGTTTGTGAATGACTGAGCATTTCATGGAATCTGTTTTTATACCCAATCACGGCACCCACCTCTTCCCAATTAGCCTGTCCACCTGTGGGATGTTCCAAATAAGTGTTTGATGAGCATTCCTCAACTTTATCAGTATTTATTGCCACCTTTCCCAACTTCTTTGTCACGTGTTGCTGGCATCAAATTCTAAAGTTAATGATTATTTGCAATAAAAAAAAAAAGTGTATCAGTTTGAACATCAAATATGTTGTCTTTGTAGCATATTCAATTGAATATGGGTTGAAAAGGATTTGCAAATCAATGTATTCCGTTTATATTTACATCTAACACAATTTCCCAACTCATATGGAAACAGGGTTTGTACATATAGGGTTGTACGGTATACCGGTACTAGTATAGTATCACGGTAATAATTAATCAAAAACGGTACTATACTCTGTTTGAAAAGTACCGTTTCCCGGGCATGACGTTGTGTCATTGCTGGTTTTACGAGCAGAGGAGCATGTTAAACAGCGCGCACACACACAGAGTACTTACAAGCAGACACAGTGTGTAGACAGAAAAGGGAGAATGGACGCATTTAGGTGTAAAAAGTAAAGATAAAGGTGAAGTTATAACACTGAAACACCCTCAGGAAGAGGTGCTTTAAGCCATGGCTAACATCCATCCACAGTGTTTTAGCTACTTCTAAATCACTAATCTTCACCTCCATGGCGACAAATAAAGTAAGTTTTTTACAAATATCATTATCACTGGAGGACGAGGAATAGCTAAACATGCTTCACTACACACCGTAGGAGGATACAATAGCTCACCGGCGTCACAATGTAAACAAACGCCATGGGTGGATCTACATCTGACATCCACTGTAATGATATCAAGTCGATAGTCGATACTACAATGATTACATCGATATTTTTTATCGTCACAAACTCTTTTGTCCTTTTTTAGAAATTCATATTATGTTTGTAAAGTCAGTAAATATGTCCCTGGACACATGAGGACTCTGAAAATGACCAATGTATGATCCTGTAACTACTTGGTATCGGATTGATACCTAAATGTGTGGTATCATCCAAAACTAATGTCAAGTATCAACGAAGAGAAGAATAAGTGATTATTACATTTTAACAGAAGTGTAGATATAATATGTTGAAACAGAAAATAAGCAGATATTAACAGAAAATGAAGAAGTGGATTAATCATCAATTTTTACAGTTTGTCCCTCATAATGTGTACAAAATAATAGGTGTATAAATGACACACTTCACGGTGGCAGAGGGGTTAGTGCATCTGCCTCACAATACGAAGGTCCTGAGTAGTCTTGGGTTCAATCCCGGGCTCGGGATCTTTCTGTGTGGAGTTTGCATGTTCTCCCCGTGACTGCGTGGGTTCCCTCCGGGTACTCCGGCTTCCTCCCACTTCCAAAGACATGCACCTGGGGATAAGTTGATTGGCAACACTAAATTGGCCCTAGTGTGTGGATGTGAGTGTGAATGTTGTCTGTCTATCTGTGTTGGCCCTGCGATGAGGTGGCGACTTGTCCAGGGTGTACCCCGCCTTCCGCCCGATTGTAGCTGAGATAGGCTCCAGCGCCCCCCGCAACCCCAAAAGGGAATAAGCGGTAGAAAATGGATGGATGGATGGATAAATGACACAATATGTTACTGCATAGACTAATTAGGAGTCTTTGTTTGTTTACTTACAAGTTGTCTAGTATGTCACTATTTTATTTAAGGACTAAATTACAATAATAAACATATGTTTCATGTACACTAAGATTTTTTGTTCAAATAAAGCTAATAATGGCATTTTTTGTGGTCCCCTTTATATAGAAAAGTATCGAAAGGTATCGAAAAATATGGAAATACATTTTGGTACCGGTACCAAAATATTGTTATCGGGATAACCCTATATACATATATGTGTGTGTAGTTGTGTATATATATATATATATATATATATATATATATATATATATATATATATATATATATATATATATATATATATATATGTATATATATATATATATATATATATATATATATATATGTGTATATATATATATATATATATATATATATATATATACATACATATACATATATATATATATATATATATATATATATATATATATATATATATATATATATATATATATATATATATATTCTCTGTATGTACAGTATACTCTCTCTTTCTATATATACTATACCAGGGGTCGGCAACCCGCGGCTCTAGAGCCGCATGCGGCTCTTTAGCGCCGCCCTAGTGCATACTTGCCAACCTTGAGACCTCCGATTTCGGGAGGTGGGGGGTGGGGGCGTGGTCGGGGGTGGGGCAGGGCGTGGTTAAGGGCGTGGTTAAGAGGGGAGGAGTATATTGATAGCTAGAATTCACCAAGTCAAGTATTTCATATATATATATATATATATATATATATATATATATATATATATATATATCTACATCCTGAAAATATGCAAACAAAACTGTGTTTAGATAATTGATACTTCAAACTTGCATAAATAAATATAACATGAATATAACATAACTTGGCTTCTGAGAGCTTCAAAATGTAATGAATAAAATGCTAAAGTTGTTGATAAACAAGCAATTATTTTAATAATTAAATATGGTCATTTTAAATGAATTATTATGATCATTTAAAATTAATTATTTCAAATATGTTTATTTTAATGTATAATTCTATGGCTGGATGTAATAAGGAGTCAGAAAAAATACAAATAAAAATACAATTAATTTTGATGTTTTTAGCAAAATATAGTAAACATTTATTTCGTTTTTTGTTTTTTTTAAATTAAAAAATATATTTATTTTTAGGTAACATAAACATAATAATACAATTTCTATCTCGTCTGGATGATTTAGTTCTTGTCACCCTGTTGTCCTCCCGTCGTGAAAAAAGGCTGTCCTCACTCAGGTCCGCGTGGAGCTGGAGGGGGCGTGGCCTCCAGCTCCGGCTGAAAATCGGGAGATTTTCGGGAGAATATTTGTCCCGGGAGGTTTTTAGGGAGAGGCGCTGAATTTCGGGAGTCTCCCGGAAAATTCGGGAGGGTTGGCAAGTATGCCCTAGTGGCTCTCTGGAGCTTTTTCAAAAATGTATGAAAAATGAAAAAAGTTGAGGGGGGGGGAAAAATATTTTTGTTTTAATATGGTTTCTGTAGGAGGACAAACATGACACAAACCTCCCTAATTGTTATAAAGCACACTGTTTATATTAAACATGCTTCACTGATTCGAGTATTTGGCGAGCGCCGTTTTGTCCTACTAATTTTGGCAGTCCTTGAACTCACCTTAGTTTGTTTACATGTATGTCTTTCTGCGACTTTCTAGGACGTGTTTTATGCCACTTCTTTTTCTGTCTTATGTTGTCCACCAAGCTTTTAACGTTGTGCATGAATCCACAAAGGTGAGTTTTGTTGATGTTATTGACTTGTGTGGAGTGCTAATCAGACATATTTGGTCACTGCATGACTGCGAGCTAATCGATGCTAACATGCTATTTAGGCTAGCTATATTATACATATTGCATCATTATGCCTCATTTGTAGCTATATTTGAGCTCATTAAGTTTCCTTTAAGTCATATTGATTCAAATTATATCTCATGACACACTATCTGTATGTAATATGGCTTTTAATTTTTTGCGGCTCTAGACAGATTTGTTTTTGTATTTTTGGTCCAATAAGGCTCTTTCAACATTTTGGGTTGCCGACCCCTGTACTATACTATGATAAATATGACTAAGTACGCAAGGGGCCTAGATCTCACCACAAAAAGCAGATACGAGCAAAAAAATCCAACTATGGAAGGGAATAGATCCTATACTTGATTAAAAAAAAAAGACTTGTGGAATGATATCAAGGATTATACGTCTGTGGACTTCCCAGGCATATTGTGCTCCAGACATCATTCTACATGACTTGGAACAAAACTTCTTTGTGTGTGTCTGGGTCATGGACATTGGTATCAACACTCTCCCGGATAAATATGTATCGTTCTTGCTCGGGTAAAGTTGTATTTCATGATTTGGGGGACGGCGTGGCGAAGTTGGGAGAGTGGCCGTGCCAGCAATCTGAGGGTTCCTGGTTCAATCCCCAGCTTCTACCATCCTAGTCACGTCCGTTGTGTCCTTGAGCAAGACACCTCACCCTTGCTCCTGATGGGTCCTGGTTAGCGCCTAGCATGGCAGCTCCCGCCATCAGTGTGTGAATGTGTGTGTGAATGTGGAAATAGTGTCAAAGCGCTTTGAGTACCTTAAAAAAGGTAGAAAAGCGCTATACAAGTACAACCCATAACCCATAACCATAAGAGTGTGTGTGTGTGAGGGGGGGGTTTCGTGAGAGGTCACTGGGTGTGTCATGTTTACAGAGTGTGTGTACATTCTGTCATCTCTTTTCTTTTTCATCTCTTTAGTCATCTGTGTCCCTAAATACATCAGGAAAAAAATGCACATTGTTCGTTTTGTGTGTGTGTGTGTGTGTGTGTGTGTGTGTGTGTGTGTGTGGCCCCTCATTAAGCAGTGAAATGGCCAAAGTACTCCTAATTGTCCCCACTTGTGTCCAGCACTGACCACTTGGCAGAGGCTTCTCAACACAGCAAAAAAATGTAAATGAAAAAATAAAACCAACACTTCATTAGGGCGGCCATGTTTACTAAAATGAACATGCTGCTAATTAAACAAACTTCAAGACATCAATCCCAACTAGCTGTATGCTAAATTCCAAACTGTTGTGTTTTGTTTTGTTGTTGCTGCCGTCGTCTGTTAGTCGCGTGCCCTCAAGCACTTCCTAGTTTTGCATGTCTAATTGCAACGTCAGCACATTTTGGACTTTGTTGTTGTGTTGCTGTTTTCTATTTTAGCACGTTTTCCGAATGGAGACATAGTACAGAGTACAGTAGGGG
>NC_084572.2:9902500-9907500 GCF_033978685.3 Nerophis lumbriciformis | reverse complement strand
TTTCTTGCCCACACACACACAAACACACACACACGCACACACACACACACGCACACACACACACACATTCTCGCTGGAGAAAGTGAGAGGGAGGAGTTGTTTTCATGGAGGACAATGCCGTCAAATAGTGAGCCCGCTTCTTTCAAGTGTAGGACCATCAAACACTTCGGCACTTTTTTTTTTTTTAGGTTTAAAATGTACGAGGTTTGTTGCATTATCCGTATTTTTGGGGATTATAAATCGCAGTTTTTTTTCATAGTTTGACCGGGGGTGCGACTTATACTCAGGAGCGACTTATGTGTGAAATGATTAACACATTAGCGTAAAATATCAAATAATATTATTTATCTCATTCACGTAAGAGACTAGCATGTTCTATATGTTATAGTTATTTGAATGACTTTTACCATAATATGTTACGTTAACATACCAGTTGGTTATTTATGCCTCATATAATGTACACTACTTCAGCATTCACTATTCTTTATTTATTTTAAATTGCCTTTCAAATGTCTATTCTTGCTGTTGGCTTTTATGAAATTAATTTCCCAAAAAGATGCTACTTATACCGTATTTTTCGGAGTATGAGTCGCTCCGGAGTATAAGTCGCACCGGCCGAAAATGCATAATAAAGAAGGGAAAAAACATATATAAGTCGCACTGGAGTATAAGTCGCATTTTTTGGGGAAATGTATTTGATAAAAGCCAACACCAAGAATAGACATTTTTCTTTTTTAGAACTCTATGGGACATTGTGACTTTTGGTGTTAGTGTTCCTGGAAAAAAAAGGGACCCAAACAAATTGCTATAAACGTATTACGCAGTAATTTACTGTAGTCCTGAATGTTGCTGTGAAAGTAATGCAAATTGTTTGCCAGTAATTTGCAACGTTTTAAGTTTTACCGTGTTTTTAAGCATTTTAACTGTTTTATACATAGAATATTCTGTACTTTTTTAATTATCAATATTAAAAAGTTGCTTCTGCATGAATTGTATTGTAACTTTTATTTTTATGAGGTAAACGTAGCCCGGTGTTTTATTAATAAGATGCGGAAGCAAATTTGCACAACAAAGTTCTGCATAAAAGTGATAATATATCATATTGTAGGTGTTTATTACACTTTGCATTCATATTTTGCTGTTTGTTACATTTTTGTTGTGTTTTGCTTGATTGTAAAAGATGTCTATGGAGGAGCTGGTCTGAGAAGTAAAATATGTTCATATGTTGTTATTATTCAGTGTTTTATTGTTCATAGTTAATATTGTAAATCCCACCTTCTTTTTTTTATGTACATTTTTAAGCATTTTAACTGTTTTATATGTCGAATATTTGGTACTTATTGTGATTTTGATTATCATTATTATTTATTTTTTTTACTTTTGCCTTTCTGTTTTAATCAGTACAACATTCTGGGGCAGTAGTCTCTTTTAAAACTGTGCTATACAAATAAATGTACCTTGACCTTGAACTTACACAATTTTCTTATTATTTGTTTATGAATTTTTACTATATTTATTTTTGCAATTTGCTAAATTGCGTGAAATCTCTTTTTTTAAGCACAACAAAAGAACATTTTCAAAATAGCCAAACAAAAAGTTGCTGCTGCGTGAATTGTATTGTAACTTTTTTTTTATGAGAAAAACATAGCCTGGTATTTTATTAATTAGATACGAAAGCAAATTTGCACAAAAAATATCTGCATAAAAGTGATAATATATCATATTGTAGGTGTTTATTACACTTTGCATTCATATTTTGCTGTTTGTTAAATTTTTGTTGTGTTTTGCTTGATTGTAAAAGATGTCTATGGAGGAGCGACGTTCATATGTTGTTAATATTCAGTGTTTTATTATTCATAGTTAATATTGTAAATCCCACCTTCTTTATTTTTTATGTACATTTTGGGTGTCTCATTCAGTGAAAAACTGTAAAATTCCAATGCAGTTTTTTTGAGGTGGTCTGTCATAACGTTTGTCCTGAATGTTACTGTCAAAGTAATGCAATTATTAGCCAGTAATTTGCTAAGTTTGTAAACAATAACGACAAAGTTTTGGTTTTTTTTTGTTTGTTTGTTTTTCCAGTATTTTTAAGCATTTTAACTGTTTTATATGTAGAATATTCGGTACTTATTGTGATTTTGATTATCATTATTATTTTTTTAACTTTTGCCTTTATGTTTTAATCTATACAACATTCTGGGGCAATAGTCTCTTTTAAAACTGTGCTATATAAATAAATGTACCTTGACCTGGAACTTACACCATTTTTTTTTTTTGTGAATATTTATTATTATTATTTTTGCAATTTGCTAAATTGCATGAAATCTCTTTTTTTAAGCACAACAAAAGAATATTTTCAAAATTGCCAAACAAAAAGTTGCTGCTGCATGAATTATATTTAACTTTTATTTTTATGAAGTAAACATAGCCTGGTATTTTATTAATAAGATGCGAAAGCAAATTTGCACAACAAAGTTCTGCATAAAAGTGATAATATATCATATTGTAGGTGTTTATTACACTTTGCATTCATATTTTGCTGTTTGTTACATTTTTGTTGTGTTTTGCTTGATTGTAAAAGATGTCTATGGAGGAGCTGGTCTGAGAAGTAAAATATGTTCATATGTTGTTATTATTCAGTGTTTTATTATTCATAGTTAATATTGTAAATCCCACCTTCTTTTTTTTATGTACATTTTTAAGCATTTTAACTGTTTTATATGTCGAATATTTGGTACTTATTGTGATTTTGATTATCATTATTATTATTTTTTTTAACTTTTGCCTTTCTGTTTTAATCAGTACAACATTCTGGGGCAGTAGTCTCTTTTAAAACTGTGCTATACAAATAAATGTACCTTGACCTTGAACTTACACAATTTTCTTATTATTTGTTTGTGAATTTTTACTATATTTATTTTTGCAATTTGCTAAATTGCGTGAAATCTCTTTTTTTAAGCACAACAAAAGAACATTTTCAAAATTGCCAAACAAAAAGTTGCTGCTGCATATATTATATTGTAACTTTTTTTTAATGAGAAAAACATAGCCTGGTATTTTATTAATTAGATGCGAAGGCAAATTTGCACAAAAAATATCTGCATAAAAGTGATAATATATCATATTGTAGGTGTTTATTACACTTTGCATTCATATTTTGCTGTTTGTTAAATTTTTGTTGTGTTTTGCTTGATTGTAAAAGATGTCTATTGAGGAGCGACGTTTATATGTTGTTAATATTCAGTGTTTTATTGTTCTTAGTTAATATTGTAAATCCCACCTTCTTTATTTTTTCATTAGATTTTGGATGTCCCATTCAATGAAAAACTGTAAAATTCCAATGCAGTTTTTTTGAGGTGGTCTGTCATAACGTTTGTCCTGAATGTTACTGTCAAAGTAATGCAATTATTAGCCAGTAATTTGCTAAGTTTGTAAACAATAACTATAAAGTTTTGTTTTTGTTTGTTTTGTTTTTTTTGTCATGTCTGTGTGATCATGTTTTGTTTTAGTCATGTTCGGTTTTGTTTTTGGACTTTTTGTGCACTTTTGTTTTGTTCTGTCACCATAGCAACCATTAGTTTTCACCTGTCACGTCACGCACCTGTTTCACGTTTTGAGTCACGCACCTGCTTTCACTAATCATGCCTATAGTATTTAAGTTCATTGTTTTCAGTTTGTCGTTCTGACGACATCCCACAATCATACCCCTGACACACACCTGACACTCTACTTCATGCTCAGTTCACGCTGTTTTCTTCATAGTCCATGCCAAGTAAGTTTTTGTTTATTAATGCCACAGTTAGTGTTTTTGTTTCATTGTTCATAGTTTCTGCCTTTGTGCAAGTTTTGTGTTTATAGCCAAGTTTTGTACCTCCACTGTGAGCGCCTTTTGTTTGTTTCTTTTTTTGAGTGTTAAAAATAAATCATGTACTCCCCTTCACGCCACGTATGGTCCAAATCATTTGCACCAAGGGAGAACAAATCACGCCATAGTTCTAGTCATGACATTTTTTCAGTATTTTTAAGCATTTTAACTGTTTTATATGTAGAATATTCGGTAATTATTGTGATTTTGATTATCATTATTATTTTTTTAACTTTTGCCTTTCTGTTTTAATCTGTACAACATTCTGGGGCAATAGTCTCTTTTAAAACGGTGCTATATAAATAAATGTACCTTGACCTTGAACGTACACCTTTTTTCTTCTTTTTTTTTGTGAATTTTTACTATTATTATTTTTGCAATTTGCTAAATTGCGTGAAATCTCTATTTTTAAGCACAACAAAAGAACATTTTCAAAATTTGCCAAACAAAAAGTTGCTGCTGCATGAATTGTATTGTAAGTTTTATTTTTATGAAGTAAACGTAGCCTGGTATTTTATTAATAAGATGCAAAAGCAAATTTGCACAGCAAATGTCTGCATAAAAGTGATAATATATCATATTGTTGGTGTTTATTACACTTTGCATTCATATTTTGCTGTTTGTTACATTTTTGTTGTGTTTTGCTTGATTGTAAAAGATAAACAACTATAGAGGAGCTGGTCTCAGAAGTAAAATATGTTCATATGTTGTTAATATTCAGTGTTTTATTGTTCATAGTTAATATTGTAAATCCCACTTTCTTTATTTTCATGTACATTTTGGGTGTCCCATTCAGTAAAAACTATAAAATTCCATTCCGGTTTTTTTGAGGTGGTCTGTCATAACCTTTTTAGAACTCTATGGGACATTGTGACTTTTGGTATTAGTGTTCCTGGAGAAAAAGGGATCCAAACACACATACTGTACAGATAAATGTGTATATATCATTTCTACACACATAGGCCCCCCAGACACATGTTTTCTCTCAATGTGGCCCCTGAGTCCAAATATTTGCCCAGCTCTGCTCTAAGGTATGAAAAAGTGACATTATTTCACAAGTGTTTTATAAGAGGATTTCCTTCAGGATGTGGGTTCATGCAACATTAAAGGTATGACAGAGCGCAAAAATATGAAT
>NC_084572.2:9845000-9895000 GCF_033978685.3 Nerophis lumbriciformis | reverse complement strand
CACTGTGCGCGCTTTTCGTTTGTACTTTATTTTGATATATTAAATAAATCATGTATTTACATTCCCGTCTCGCCCGAGCCAACTTTCCGTTGCATTCCGGAAAAGCAAACACCCAGGACCAAGTCATGACATACACTTTTGTTTTATTGTTTTATTTTTATTTTTTAATGAATGAAGTAACGTTTATGACAACCTTTTTCCAAAACACAATATAGAATGTGAGATATAACAGGACAAAGCATACGTTTATCTTTTGTTTTCAAAACACTTACAAAAATGTGGGTCCCCAAAAATTTACTGTGGGACCCCATTTTTATGACTTGATGGGGTCCCTGGGACCCCATTTTCAAAATTCCTAGCGCCAACACTGCTGTCAACAGAGGAGAAAAAATGCTTTATTTAAATAAATATATTATTTATAAAACAAGTTGGAGTATCATTGGCAAATGTTCACCTTGGCACGCATATGTGTCCCTTTTTTGGCGTTTCATAATATGGTCAGCCGAGCCTAAACAAACCCGGCGGGTCCAGAGGTTTAAGTGATATCAACTCTACCGCCTTTCTTCCCGCCACCAATGACCGCATGAATTATTCAGCATCGTCATTGGCGTCCGCTAAATTGAAGTGGCAGCGGCTTACAAGCGCCCCCCCTCGTTTAAAGCCGCTGGAATATTCACTCCGACACTCGCAATATTGTTTGTGGTGCACATTTGTATTCACTAGTTGGGCCTCAATAGTGGAAGATAATGAAAAGTTAGATTAGCATATTTATGATGTTCTTTTGAGGAAGGTAATCAAGAGTCTTTGCCCCCCTGGCCTCCAACATCTATTAATCTGCTTTCACAGAAAGAAGTGCCATATTCACCCCCCCCCCCAGGCCAACTGGACCCGGCGGTCCTGTGAAGCGCTTTGTCCCGTCTGACCCGTGATGGACTCCAGGAGCTGATAGTCAACCCAAATAACTTTGATTTCTTTGTCGTCTTTTTGTGCTCGCAGTCGACTTTTTGGCAAAGTTCTGCATCTTCAGTGCGGAGAAGCTGGAGGACTACAAGAAAGCTTTTCAGGCGGTAAGAATTGGGACACACTTTGAATAACTGTTTCACTTCCGATACAATACCCACATTGGAGCCTTTGGTATCGACCAATACCGATGTTGATACGATACGATATCAGGATGAATCATACTATAAAAGCCAAAAGCAGTGAAGTTGTAACGTTGTGTAAATAGTAAATAAAAAGAGAATACAACAAATCCTTTTCAACTTATATTCAATTGAATAGACTGCAAAGACAAGATATTTCATGTTCACACTGAGAAACTTCTTTTTTTTTTGGCAAAAAAGTTGTCACAGGGGCATTCTTACCACTGTGTTACATAGCCTTTCCTTTTAACAACACTCAGTAAACGTTTGGGAACTGAGGAGACACATTTTTGAAGTGGAATTCTTTCCCATTCTTGCTTGATGTACAGCTTAAGTTGTTCAACAGTCTCCCTTCTCATATTTTAGCCTTCATAATGCACCACACATTTTCAATGGGAGACAGGTCTGGACTACAGGCAGGCCAGTCTAGTACCCGCACTCTTTTACTATGAAGCCACGCTGTTGTAACACGTGGCTTGGCATTGTCTTATTGAAATAAGCAGGGGCGTCCATGATAACGTTGCTTGGATGGCAACATATGTTGCTCCAAAACCTGTATGTACCTTTCAGCATTAATGGTGCCTTCACAGATGTGTAAGTTACCCATGTCTTGGGCACTAATACACCCCCATACCATCACACATGCTGCCTTTTACACTTTGCACCTAGAACAGTTCGGATGGCTCTTTTCCTCTTTGGTCCGGAGGACACGACGTCCACAGTTTCCAAAAACATTTTGAAATGTGGACTCGTCAGACCACAGAACACTTTTCCACTTTGCATCAGTCCATCTTAGATGAGCTCCGGCCCAGCGAAGCCGGCGGCGTTTCTGGGTGTTGTTGATAAATGGCTTCCGCTTTGCATAGTAGAGTTTTAACTTGCACTTACAGATGTAGCGACCAACTGTAGTTACTGACAGTGGTTTTCTGAAGTGTTCCTGAGCCCATGTGGTGATACCCTTTACACACCGATGTCACTTTTCGATGCAGTACCGCCTGCAGTCTATTCAAATGAATATAAGTTGAAAAGGATTTGCAAATCATTGTATTCTGTTTTTATTTACCATTTACACAACTTGACAACTTCACTGCATTTGGGTTTTGTATTGTGCAACTATAATTACTTGTTTCTATTGACAAATGTGGTGTTTTAGATTGCGGTATTGTTCAATTAAGGACACGTATTAGCTTATCTAGCTTTTTGCTATGGTATGCTTATCAATCAATCAATCAATGTTTACTTATGAATCGAGAGTGTCTCAAAGGGCTGCACAAGCCACAACGACATCCTCGGCTCAGATCCCACATCAGGGCAAGAAAAACTCAACCCAATGGGATGACAATGAGAAACCTTGGAGGGGACCACAGATGTGGGATATTGTGAGAGTCCAGTCCATAGTGGATCTAACATAATAGTGTGAGAGTCCAGTCCATAGTGGATCTAACATAATAGTGTGAGAGTCCAGTCCATGGTGGATCTAACATAATAGTGAGAGTCCAGTCCATCGTGGATCTAACATAATATTGTGAGAGTCCAGTCCATAATAGATCTAATATAATAGTGTGAGAGTCCAGTCCATAGTGGATCTAACATAATAGTGAAAGTCCAGTCCATAGTGGATCCAACATAATAGTGAGAGTCCAGTCCATAGTGGATCTAACATAATAGTGAGAGTCCAGTCCATAGTATATCTAACATAATAGTGAGAGTCCAGTCCATCGTGGATCTAACATAATATTGTGAGAGTCCAGTCCATAATAGATCTAATATAATAGTGTGAGAGTCCAGTCCATAGTGGATCTAACATAATAGTGTGAGAGTCCAGTCCATAGTGGATCTAACATAATAGTGAAAGTCCAGTCCATAGTGGATCCAACATAATAGTGAGAGTCCAGTCCATAGTGGATCTAACATAATAGTGAGAGTCCAGTCCATAGTATATCTAACATAATAGTGAGAGTCCAGTCCATAGTGGATCTAACATAATAGTGTGAGAGTCCAGTCCATAGTGGATCTAACATAATATTGTGAGAGTCCAGTCCATAATGGATCTAATATAATAGTGTGAGAGTCCAGTCCATAGTGGATCTAACATAATAGTGAAAGTCCAGTCCATAGTGGATCCAACATAATAGTGAGAGTCCAGTCCATAGTGGATCCAACATAATAGTGTGAGAGTCCAGTCCATAGTGGATCTAACATAATAGTGAGAGTCCAGTCCATAGTGGATCTAACATAATAGTGAGAGTCCAGTCCATAGTGGATCTAACATAATAGTGAGAGTCCAGTCCATAGTGGATCTAACATAATAGTGAGAGTCCAGTCCATAGTGGATCTAACATAATAGTGAGAGTCCAGTCCATAGTGGATCTAACATAATAGTGTGAGAGTCCAGTCCATAGTGGATCCAACATAATAGCGAGAGTCCAGTCCATAGTGGATCTAACATAATAGTGAGAGTCCAGTCCATAGTGGATCTAACATAATAGTGAGAGTCCAGTCCATAGTGGATCTAACATAATAGTGAGAGTCCAGTCCATAATCGGGCCAGCAGGAGATCATCTTGAGTGGAGACAGGTCCGCAGTGCAGAGACGTCTCCAACAGATGCACAGATGAGTGGTCCACCCTGAGTCCTGACTTTGGACTGCTAGCGCTTCATCTGTGGTCACCTAATCTCCACGAAGGAGAGGGGGGCAGAGCAGAAAAGAAACGGCAGATCAACTGGTCTAAAAGCGGGTCTATTTAAAGGCTTGAGCATACAAATGAGTTTTAAGATGGGACTTAAATGCTTAGCTGTTGTGTAGCTGCTAGCTCCTAATAGCTTAGCCTATCTTTACTTTTTGTACATGACTTCTCTAGAATACAAGAAAACAAACCTTGTGTGCTTATTGGAGGACATTTAGATGTGAACTGCCTGTCCAGCTTTGCACAAGTCAACGCGCTGAAAAAACTGCTTGTATCGGCGTTTGTATCAGAGATTTTAGATGCAAGTTGATATAATCCAGTCCACCCTGACTTTGAATGACCGGGACTGTGGTCTTGTCAGGAGGACACTGATGAGGACGGTTACATCTCCTGCATCCAAGTTGTGGACGCCCTGAAAAGCATCGTCCCTGCCGAGCTGCTGTCGGACCAGGAGGAGGTCTACGTCTACAGGGTTCGCTACCTTCCACAAACGTGATGACAATTATTATTTTTTAAATGTCGGATCGGACTTGTGTGTCAGATCCTGGCCCTGGTGGACTTCAGGGTGACGGACGGTCTGGTGGACCTCAGACTCTTTGCTGTGATCGCCAGCCTGGCGCAGAAGATCGCCGCCATGGAGTAAGTGAGCGTCACCACCGTCAATAAGACGTTTGCTTACCTTCATGCTAAAAAATCATGAAGAATACTCTTTCCAAGTCATCGCACTTTCAACTCTTGTTAGAAGACACAATCATTATTTCAATCGAGGCTTTTTGCTTATTGTTTTTCTAAACAAAAAATAATAATCAAAACATAATTGAGATGATTTAATACAAACGTGTCAAAGCCAAGGCCTGGGGGCCAGATGTGGCCCGCCACTTCATTTTATTTGGCCCTTGAAAGCCTGTAAATAATATGCTAGAATTGCTCCGCCAAGTTGGCTACACACTTGTGGAAGTCGCTTCCTAGCAGCTCCACTGTCAGACACGGCACAGGAGCCCAGCGTGCAGGTTTTAACAAGGTTTTAATCAACACAGGTTTTTAACAAAAGTTTTCTCCAGCAGAACGCGACCTTTCAGTCACGTCCGTATCCTCTCTCTCTTCCTGCTCCCGGCCGCTTACTGTTAAAGACAACAGATGATTAGATTAACACGTACCACCTGTGACATCTAATCACCTGCCAGCTGTGTCTCGCCGTCAGCACTGCCACGCCCCCCGTCTGATGGTGCTCTGTCCTCAGCACCATGGACAGAGGCGGTGACCTTTGCTCCTGCAGGCAGCGCTGACAACATCTCCCTCCACAACACTCTTTCATGTTTTTGTTGATTTATTTGTTTTAATTTAATGAAAGCAATCTGCTTTATATCCTCACCACTTACATTTACACCCACTTTCTTACTTAGTTGGACAACAGAGTTATGTCGATCTAAAGCTATAAGCTAATGCTCGCGAGTAACACAATGTTTTTGGGCGGATCTTTCAGAGTTCACTGTGACATTTCCTACGCCACAGGTGTCAAACTCAAGGCCCGGGGGCCAGATGTGGCCCGCCAATTCATTTCATTTAGCCCTGGAAAGCCTGGAAATAATATGTATCAATAAAGTACTGTAACTTTACTTACTAAATGTATTCTTTCTTTCTATTTTGGGAGAAGAAGAAAAAGTACTCCATGTAATCGCAAATTATAATAACTTAAATGTTGTTTATATTATATATATATATATATATATATATATATATATATATATATATATATATATATATATATATATATATATATATATATATATATATATATATATATATATATATATATATATATTCAATCCATTTTTAGATAGAAATAAATACTAATAATAATGATTTCAAAGCAAGTTTTCCATCAAATTGTGCAATGTAAAAGTAGCAATAGATTTCATGGTCAAATTGGGAAATTTACTGATTTTTTTACAGCGTTTTCCTCTAAATGAAAAAAAAAACAGTACTTTTTTGACTGTAATAAACTGTGGTGCCGTTTTGGCATTTACAGTAATACACTGAAAAATCTAAACTTGTTGATTTGTGGTAAAAAATTAAAAAAACTAACAAAAAACAAGTAAACTGACAGCTCACGTGCCAAAATGTTACTGCAAAATTGCAGTTGTTTTTTTATTTACAGTAAAAATGCAAATGCAAATTTGCCTTTTTTTTTTACCATAAAAACAGGAGTACTGTTTTTCCATTTACAGTAATATACACTACATTTTCAGGTGAAATTATTGCAACTTACCATATTTTTTTTAACATTTTAGTTTTAAAAAAATCTACTAATAAAATGCATTTTAAAAAATGGTGTAATAATAGTATTCACTGTTGGAAGCGGCCCTCCGGGGCCAAACATAACTGCCATGTGGCCCTCAGTGAAAACCACTTTGAAACATCTGATTTAATAGGTCAAATGTAATAAATATAGAGTAGTACGTCATCTCACAAGAGGAGCAAAGTTATGTCGATCTCTTGCTACAAGATAATGCTAGTGAATAACACGGGATGTTTGGTACGGATCTTGTACACTGCAAAAACTGAAATCTAAGTAAGATGAAATATCTCAAATAAGGGTGATATTTGCTTATTTTCTGTCTGATAAGATAATTCTTCTCACTAAGCAGATTTTATGTTAGAGTGTTTCACTTGTTTTAAGTGTTTTGGTCCTAAATGATCTCAGTAAGATATTACAGCTTGTTGCTGAGATTTGATGACCTATATTGAGTAAAACATGCTTGAAACTAGAATATCAAGTGTTGCAAAGCTGTGTCATCAACACTCACAAGTATAAAACTACTTTTTTAAAGTAATCATTTCTTATTTCAAGCGTGAAATCAAAAAATCATGACTTTGACACAATTGTGTCTCATAATTAAAACAGATGACAGCCAAATGGACTTTGCTGTTTTATTTTCAATGAAACAATAGAAAATAGGTACTCATATAGTAGTACAGTTGGCACAGTACAGTAAAGTGACAGTTAATATTTAAACATTTAACATTTCTAACTATTTTGAACAGAAATAGTTCATCCACATTCAGATAAATTCCTCAAAATTACAATAATTTGGTCGGGGGCCGGGCTGTATATATACAGTATGTATACACATATATGTATATATATATATATATGTATATATATATATATATATATATATATATATATATATATATATATATATATATATATATATATATATGTATGTATGTATACATACTGTATACACATATATATATATATATATATGTATGTATGTATACATACTGTATACACATATATATATATATATATATATATATATATATATATATATATATATATATATATATATGTATATATATATATATATATATATATGTATGTATACATACTGTATATATACAGCGCGGTCCCCAGCCAAAAAAATGTTTTATTGTAATTTTGAAGAATACATCTGAATGCGCATGAACTATTTCTGTTCAAAATAGTTAGAAATGTCACATGTTAAATGTTTGAATATTAACTGTCACTTTACTGTACTGTGCCAACTGTACTACTATATGAGTACGTATTTTCTATTGTTTCATTGAAAATAAAACAGCAAAGTCCATTCATCTGTTTTAATTATGAGACACAATTGTGTCAAAGTCACGATTTTTTTATTTCACGCTTGAAATAAGAAATGATTACTTTAAAAAAGTAGTTTTATACTTGTGAGTGTTGATGACACAGCTTCGCAACACTTGATATTCTAGTTTCAAGCATGTTTTACTCAATATAGGTCATCAAATCTCAGCAACAAGCTGTAATATCTTACTGACATCATTTAGGACCAAAACACTTAAAACAAGTAAAACACTCTAACAAAAAATCTGCTTAGTGAGAAGAATTATCTTATCAGACAGAAAATAAGCAAATATCACCCTTATTTGAGATATTTCATCTTACTTAGATTTCAGTTTTTGCAGTGTACTTGTGGCGTGTGTTGACGTAAACGTCCACAAAAGGGTGAACCCAGCACAGAGCAAAAGTGGTCCTCTGGCCTTGTGTCGTCGTCCCCCCCCACTCCTCCCCATATGCCACACATTCCCACACACAGCGCCGTCTTCCTGCCCTGGGGGGGTTTCTGGCTTCCTTGTGACGGGAGCCAAGCCATCTCTGGAGGTCCCTAAAGGGTCAAGGCCTGCTCCTGGAGCCCTCACCCCGCACTGAGAGCTCCCTCTCAGCAAGAACAGAACCAGGGTCACGGGTCCTGTGATTTACGGGGAGGCCATTGTGTGCCGCCGGCGAGGGGAGGCCTCAGACGCGGCCACTTTGGCGGCCATCATGAAGGTCCATATGACACCTCCGCTCGCTTTCGGACGAGGAGGGAGGAGATTTGCGAGGTTGATAGCGAGGAGGAGAGAACAATAGCATCTTTCTGCAGTCTCATCCCAATCTCAACTGCACTGATCCTCTTACCTGCACGGCCTGCTAATCCAGCGGACTCTAATCCTGCTTCAGACGCGATCTGCAACTGTAGTTGCACAGGCAGCCTTTATTTCAGCGCAAACCTTGGAGGATGAGGCGGCCTCTCCACTTTGCATCCATTCTACCTGCAGGGGAAACCTGTCCAAATGTCAGCAGAGACACTTAAAGAGGAACTGCACTTTTTGGGGAATTTTGCCTATCATCCTGACTGAAACTAATTGTTGAAGCTTTGAAAGTGGAATTCTTTCCCATTCTTGTTTTATGTAGAACTTCAGTCGTTCAACAGTCCGGGGTCTCCGCTGTCGCATTTTACGCTTCATAATGCGCCACACATTTTCGATGGGAGACAGGTCTGGACTGCAGGCGGGCCAAGGAAAGTACCTGCACTCTTTTTTTTACGAAGCCACGCTGTTGTAACACGTGCTGAATGTGGCTTGGCATTGTCTTGCTGAAATAAGCAGGGGCGTCCATGAAAAAGACGGCGCTTAGATGGCAGCATATGTTGTTCCAAAACCTTCACAGATGTGTAAGTTACCCATGCCTTGGGCACTAATGCACCCCCATACCATCACAGATGCTGCCTTTTACACTTTGCGTCGATAACAGTCTGGATGGTTCGCTTCCCCTTTGGTCCGGATGACACGATTTCGAATATTTCCCAAAAAAATTTGAAATGTGGACTCGTCAGACCACAGAACACTTTTCCACTTTGCATGAGTCCATCTTAGATGATCTCAGGCCCAGAGAAGCCGGCGGCGTTTCTGGATGTTGTTGATAAATGGCTTTCGCTTTACATAGTAGAGCTTTAACTTGCACTTACAGATGTAGTGACCAACTGTATTTAGTGACAGTGGTTTTCTGAAGTGTTCCTGGGCCCATGTGGTGATATCCTTTAGAGATTGATGTCGGTTTTTGATACAGTGCCGTCTGAGGGATGGAAGGTCACGGTCATTCAATGTTGGTTTCCGGCCATGCCGCTTACGTGGAGTGATTTCTCCAGATTCTCTGAACCTTTTGATGATATTATGGACCGTAGATGTTGAAATCCCTAAATTTCTTGCAATTGCACTTTGAGAAACGTTGTTCTTAAACTGTTTGACTATTTGCTCACGCAGTTGTGGACAAAGGGGTGTACCTCGCCCCATCCTTTCTTGTGAAAGACTGAGCATTTTTTGGGAAGCTGTTTTTATACCCAATCATGGCACCCACTTGTTCCCAAATTAGCCTGCACACCTGTGGGATGTTCCAAATAAGTGTTTGATGAGCAATCCTCAACTTTATCAGTATTTATTGCCACCTTTCCCAACTTCTTTGTCACGTGTTGCTGGCATCAAATTCTAAAGTGAATGATTATTTGCAAAAAAAAAAAAATGTTTATCAGTTTGAACATCAAATATGTTGTCTTTGTAGCATATTCAACTGAATATGGGTTGAAAATGATTTGCAAATCATTGTATTCCGTTTATATTTACATCTAACACAATTTCCCAACTCATATGGAAACGGGGTTTGTCCTTAGATTTCAGTTTTTTGCAGTGCAAGCGTCACAATAACAAACATATTTGGACGGAAGTAGGTCACAAGATGTTTCCCGGAGACCGCCAAAATGTTGCCATGCTTTTACGCCAGCATGGAGTCTGCTGTGTCTGCCCAGCAGGGGGCCAGGGGAGTGAGAATGGGTAAGGCCAGCCCCATTCCCTGGTTTACGTCGGCCATCATCACGCCATTATCAGCATTTGGACTCTTTTACCGCAAACCAAGTGCAATTAATGATCATTAGCTGTCCTGTCCTGCCTCGTCCTCATCAACCCCCCCATCCAAGCCCCCATCACGCCCGCACTCACAAGATCCAATCAGAGCCCAGGAAGCACTCAGGCGTAGCGTGCAGTCTATGGCCATTCTTTGCTCAAACAGGAGGGGCTCGTTAACGCCGGGCACTCGTTAGCGGCGGGGCGGCCGTCGCTGTGCCACACGTTCCGATTGTCCCGCCAGGCTGACGTTTTGCTGCAGCGAGTGGCACCCGAGTGTGCCCCCGGGGGCGCCCGCTCCCCTGTCCCCCATCCTCCACACGAACCCCCGCTCACCCGCAGTGACACCCCCTCCCGCCCTCGCCCCCAAAAGGCAGAGCAGTTGTAGCCGTTATTGTGGCGCATTGTTTGGTTGGTGAGCAACCACAATGGACTCACAACACTTTAGCATCACATGACCGCCCCAAAAACACCCGCCAACATCACATGACCTCGCCCGCCT
The DNA here is from genome assembly GCF_033978685.3 of Nerophis lumbriciformis. Taxonomy (NCBI): domain Eukaryota; kingdom Metazoa; phylum Chordata; class Actinopteri; order Syngnathiformes; family Syngnathidae; genus Nerophis; species Nerophis lumbriciformis. The sequence goes on along the minus strand of NC_084572.2, from coordinate 9,884,448 downwards.
AAAACACCCGCCGACGTCACATGACCTCACACCATCCTCACCTCAAACGCTCTTTTCTTCCTCTGCAGCGACTTCATGAGGTCGCTGGTCACCAACATGGACCTTCGCTCGCTGGAAGTACGACTCTTCAAAGTCAAGGTAACGACAGTCAAATAGCACCACTACACCATGACTCAGCAGTATTTCCTTCCTCTACACCATAGGTGTCAAACTCTGGCCCGAGACTCCCAAATTTCAGGATTGTAACGTCCCCTTTTCATCCAGTCCAACAAGTGCTGGCTCAGTTACATAACATGTGCGGCTTTGGCACGCACACAGAAGTGAATGCAACGCATACTTGATCTTCAGCGATACAGGTTACACTGAGGGTGCCAGTATAAAAACCTTTAACACTGTTACAAATATACGCCACACTGTGAATCCACACCAAACAAAAATGACAAACACATTTTGGGAGAACATCCGCACAGTAACACAACATAAACACAACAGAACAAATACCCAGAATCCCATGCAACGCTAACTCTTCCGGGATGCTACAATATACACCCCCGCTACCTCCAAACCCCCCCCTACCACACACACCAAGGTTAAGAACCACTGACATAGGGTTAGGGTAAGGGTTAGGGTCAGGGTTAGGGAAGACTCTTAGTTAATGGCTTACTGGTATTTTTTGGACTATAAGTCGCAGTTTTTTTCATAGTTTGGCCGGGCTCCAGTGCGATTTATACATGTTTTTTTCCTTCTTTATTATGCATTTTCGGCAGGTGCGACTTATACTCCGAAAAATACGGTAGTTATATTGTAAAACTTACATACGAGTAGAAACACTATGGATGGATAGAAGACAGTATGTCACTCTACTTCCGGTTTGAAAGCACTAAATGGAAGGACACTGCAAACGTGTCCAAAAGATGGCGCCATAGCACAAACAATAAAACACCTTGTAGGTGTATTTGCTTGTTTTCCCCACCCCTATTTTTATCATGGCTGTTAGCCAAGAAAAATCCATAAATTAACTGCACCGTCTTATAAGCCAAAGGCTTCAAAGTGTAGGAAAAAGTAGTGACTTATAGTCCGGGCGTCAGGTTCCAGGTGTTGTGCCGGATAATGCACCCCCGGCGGAGAAGGCACCCCCTGACGGGAGTGTTATATCAACTAAAGCCCACACTTAAAATTTCCACGTGCAAGATTGAATCTATTTGAAAAAGTTATTTAATAAGGAGCCAAAAGTGCAAAAAGAATAATGTTCGTGTTGGAGGAGTTGTGAATGAATGAAATATGAAATACGTGCCGCAGTCTGCAGGTGTACCTAATGTTGTGGCCCAGCAGCGTCTGCAGCACGGATTTGATATTTGCATTCACATGAGTGTGCGTTAGAGATGCGCGGTTTGCGGACACAACCGCGGAGTCCGCGGATTATCCGCGGGTCGGGCGGTTGAAATAAAAAAATGTTTTATTTTATCCGCGGGTCGGGTCGGGCGGTTGAAATTAAAAAAAATTAGATTTTAAATAGATTCAAGCGGGTGGCAGTTAAACCAATTCGGAAATATATATACATAGTTAAATGTTGTTACCCACATATGAAAAACGAGCAGGCACCTGCAGCATATGCCACAACAGAAGAAGAAAAAAAAAAGAGAAGGACACTTTTACGGAGCGGAGAGGGTACCCCTCGCCGGGGTCCGGGACCGAGGCCCCTTCCCCCGAGAGGGCCCCACCGGGAGCCGTAGCTGAGGTGATCCGCGAGAAGGGCCCGACGCACGTCCAGGGTCACCACCGCGCCCACCGCACCGACACCCCGCCTCGTCCGCCTTTGCCGCGGCCGGCGTCACCCGCAGCAGGTAAGCAGCTTACCTGCCCGCCACCCCCGTGGCCGGGGGCTCGTAACAGGGGTCACTCCGCGCGCTCCGCCCGCGCAGCTTACCTGCCCGCCACCCCCGTTGCCGGGGGCGTGTAACAGGGGTCACTCCGCGCGCAGTGCGCTCACGAAAGGGGTGGGGCTCACCCTGGTGAGCCGAGTGGGCCACTTTTGGTAAGCAGAACTGGCGCTGCGGGATGAACCGAACGCCGGGTTAAGGCGCCCGATGCCGACGCTCATCAGACCCCAGAAAAGGTGTTGGTTGATATAGACAGCAGGACGGTGGCCATGGAAGTCGGAACCTGCTAAGGAGTGTGTAACAACCCACCTGCCGAATCAACTAGCCCTGAAAATGGATGGCGCTGGAACGTCGGGCCCATACCCGGCCGTCGCCGGCAGCGAGAGCCGCGAGGGCTAGGCCGCGACGAGTAGGATGGCCGCCGCGGTGCGCGCTGAAGCCTCGGGCGCGAGCCCGGGTGGAGCCGCCGCGGGTGCGAGGGACATCACACCTCCACGCGCTTGGAGGTGCGCTCAGCGCGGCTCCCAGATGATTGCGCACTGGTGTGCGTCTGGGCCGTGACAGCGTGGCACGCATTGAATGTCTGTGCTACATTGGATCAGCTAGTCTCCTTTCTTTAACAGGCAAAAGCTTTATAACCTCACTAATGCCTTGCATCGTCTATATTAGATATATAACAACGGGCGGGTGCGGGCGGGTGCGGGCGGGTGCGGGTTTGATTAAAAGTTAGTTCGGGTGGATGCGGATGGTTGACGACTTTTGTGATGCGGTTGCGGATGAAATAATTGCCTATCTGCGCATCTCTAGTGTGCGTACAGAAGCCGCTCATATCTTGTGACTGGGCGGGCACGTTGTTAGAAGGGATGAAAAGCGGACGTGACGACAGCTCGTAGAGGACGTTAAAAGCAGTGCCTGTAAGGCACGCCCCCAAGACTGTGGAACACGAGATATAATGACTGATGAACACCTTCGTTCGATAATGAGGGTTGCCTCAGCTCAAAGCCTGAGCCCCGACATTAATGAACTAGCATCCAAGGTATCTGGCTTGGGCACATCAGATTAGATCAGTGTGTTGCAAACTGAGCAGTTTAAAGTCCTGAATGGTTGGTTTATTCATTATTTTATTTTCAAATGTATTAGCCTGTGGAAAAAGTTCATGTTGATATTTACCTCAGAAGGCTGCAAATAGAAAAGAGACATTCAATTTTTATTTAAATTGTATTTGATATGCCATTGATATTTTTTAATTATTATTATTATTATCTGAAACTCGATTTTGCATGTCACTATAAAGTTATATAAGCCTTGCTTGTTCAATATTCAATGCAAAACTTGTTTGGGTCCCTATTAAAAGGTTAATTTGTTCAACCTTGGCCCGCGGCTTTGTTCAGTTTTACATTTTGGCCCACTCTGTATTTGAGTTTGACACCCCTGCTCTACACCATGACTTAGCAGTATTTCCTTCCTCTACACCACGACTCAGCATTTATTTCCTCCTCTGAACCTTGACTCAGCAGTATTTCCTTTCTCTACACCAGGGGTGGGCAATTATTTTTTTACCGGGGGCCGCATAAGCAACCCGAGCACTGCTGGAGGGCCACACCGACCATATTTCAATTAAATTTTGCTGATATTATTTTTGATATACCGTAAGATAAATAATAATAATAATAATAATAATAATTTCATTTAACCTTACTTAACTTTATACAAAAGCAGATTGCTTTTGATGGTTTTATTTTTAACACTGTCTTACACAACACTTCCTGATGTATAATACAATGCAAAAATGTCCATTTTTGTCACTTCATCCTCTTTAAAAGTCCAAAATTTTTCCCCGTCAGCTTTGGACAACCATCTGTTGTCACACCTGCCAGCTTGTCCCATTTCAGTCCTAACATGTCCAAACACGCATTTACCTCTGTGAACAAGTCATTACCTGTGGTTGTCTCTTTAATTGACTGCATGGCTGCCAGCTACTCCGTGATTTGAAAGTCTGCGGTTATCCCACGTAAGAAGATGAGCAGCTGGGCGGTGTCACGTACATCGCAGCTCTCATCCAAAGCCAGCGAAAAACTGTCAATGTCGGCTCCAAGTTGTCATGTCTGTGTAATCATGTTTTGTTTAGTTTAGTTATTGGACTCTTTAGTTTCTGGCTTTTCACTCCCTTGTCTTGTTTCCATGGTTACCCATTAGTTTCACCTGTTCCACGTTTGGACTCATTGTGCACTCTTGTTTGTCACCATAGCAACCCATTAGTTTTCACCCGCCCTCACGACTCACGCACCTGTCTTTAATCATGTCACTATTATTTAAACCCATTGTTGCCAGGAAGTCTCCCTGGCGACATCATACCCCTGACTCTCTGCTTCACACTTTGTTTACCTCTGCGCACTTCATGCCATGTCCAAGTAAGTTGTTTCTCTTCATGCCACAGTTAGCGACTTTTCTTCATGTCCTTAGTATTTTTGCACACTCCGCTGTGAGCGCCTTTTGTTTATACCTTTTTGTATTTTTTTGAGTTAGAATTCAAATGTATTCACCTTCACGCCATGTCTGGTCCAAATGTTCATTTGCACCACGGGAGAACAAAACAAAGCCATGGTCCAAGTCTTGACACAAGTTTCCAGCGATGGTCTCAACCCGCCTCGTTACAGTGCGTCGGGAGAGTGACACGTTCTCAAATGTGCCCCTCTTCGCCGGGAAATATCAGTGCAACAAAGTCCAATAAGCACTCCTTAATAAACTCTCCGTCAGAAAACGCCTTACTTTTTCTGGGGATTTTGTGAGAAATGACGAAACTTGTCCTGACGGCTGCATCTCTGGGGGTGTGAAATTTGGCAAAAAGTCCTTGTTGGGTTTGCAGTTTTACCATCAAAGCATCAGCCTCATCAGACAGATTGCGGTATTTTTCCTCGTGCTTCATCGTGTAGTGGCGATTCAAATGATATTCTTTAAACACAGCAACCTGTGTACCACAAATTAAGCACACGGCTTTACCTTTAATTTCTGTAAAGAAATACTTGGCAGTCCATGTCTTGTTGGAAACACGCCATTCGTCATCAACTTTTCTCTTTTTAGCGTCTCGGAGGTAACCGGGCATCACTTGTCGCTGTGCACCTTCACTCACAGGTTACACACGGACATACGCCCATAAATAACACTTTTCAAAATAAAAGCAGCACAGTTGTATTGCACGCACAACATAAATGTTTTTTTCAATTTGTTTTGTAATTTGTGATTGCCGCTGTTCACATTCACTCACAATCCCGCACGAGCATACGTCCACACGGAAGTAATACAAATAACGCTTTTCAAAATAAAAGCATCACCGTTGTATTGCACACTCGACATAGATACTTTTTTAAATTTATTTTGTAGTTTATGCTTGGCCTCACGCGGGCTCGGACAGGGACGCACAAAGGGCCGGATGTGGCCCGCGGGCCGCATAATGCCCAGGTCTGCTCTACACCATGACTCAGCATTACTCCCTGACGGGTGTAGTCGTGACGTAGTAAACACCCGTTGATGCGAAGGCGCACACAAACATTCCCCGGAGAGAAAGAAGTAAGATGGCAGCTTTTTTCCTTTTCATAGATTAGCGCTGACTTAATCTCATTAAAGCTGGGCTGGAGCCAACACAACTGCTAATCAGTCAGACTCTGTCGGACACAGCTGGCCCGCCTGACGGGCCCGCTCGCCGTCCTCTTTCACTCGGTGAGGCAGGTAGAGAGAGAGAGAGAGAGAGAGGCTTTGTAGTGTCAGAGATAGCAGCTTTGCAGGCTAATTGGCTAATTGCCAAGAGGGATTAGAACCTAGACCCACTTCTCAATTATTATCGAGCCTACATGAAGTGTGCGAACCCGTGCACTCACACAACAACAGCCTGATGTCATGTCACACTGCACACACCATCATAGAACACAATCTGAACATTACTACACAATAACAAAATGACACAATCACAAGATAAAACAAAAAAACACCGTTGTAAATGTAAAACTGCACTATAGTGCACACACAATCACACATCAACACAACCTAAACATTACTACACAATCACAAGATAAAACAAATTAACACCGTTGTACAAACCCCGTTTCCATATGAGTTGGGAAATTGTGTTACATGTAAATATAAACGGAATACAATGATTTGCAAATCATTTTCAACCCATATTCAGTTGAATATGCTACAAAGACAACATATTTGATGTTCAAACTGATAAACATTTTTTTTTTCCAAATAATGATTAACTTTAGAATTTGATGGCAGCAACACGTGACAAAGAAGTTGGGAAAGGTGGCAATAAATACTGATAAAGTTGAGGAATGCTCATCAAACATTTATTTGGAACATCCCACAGGTGTGCAGGCTAATTGGGAACAGGTGGGTGCCATGATTGGGTATAAAAACAGCTTCCCAAATCTAAGATGGACTCATGCAAAGTGGAAAAGTGTTCTGCTGTCTGACGAGTCCACATTTCAAATTGTTTTTGGAAATATTCGACATTGTGTCATCCGGACCAAAGGGGAAGCGAACCATCCAGACTGTTATCGACGCAAAGTTGAAAAGCCAGCATGTGTGATGGTATGGGGGTGTATTAGTACCCAAGACATGGGTAACTTACACATCTGTGAAGGCACCATTAATGCTGAAAGGTACATACAGGTTTTGGAACAACATATGCTGCCATCTAAGCACCGTCTTTTTCATGGACACCCCTGCTTATTTCAGCAAGACAATGCCAAGCCACATTCAGCACGTGTTACAACAGCGTGGCTTCGTAAAAAAAGAGTGCGGGTCTTTCCTGGCCTGCCTGCAGTCCAGACCTGTCTCCCATCGAAAATGTGTGGCGCATTATGACCCCGGACTGTTGAACGAATGAAGCTCTACATAAAACAAGAATGGGAAAGAATTCCACTTTCAAAGCTTCAACAATTAGTTTCCTCAGTTCCCAATCGTTTATTGAGTGTTGTTAAAAGAAAAGGTGATGTAACACAGTGGTGAACATGCCCTTTCACAACTACTTTGGCACGTGTTGCAGCCATGAATTTCTAAGTTAATTATTATTTGCAAAAAAATAAAGTTTATGAGTTTGAACATCAAATATGTTGTCTTTGTAGTGCATTCAATTGAATATGGGTTGAAAATGATTTGCAAATCATTGTATTCCGTTTATATTTACATCTAACACAATTTCCCAACTCATATGGAAACGGCGTTTGTAAATGTAAAACTGCACTAAAGTGCACACACAGAAAGAATTTATAAAAAACTATAGTGTTTATAATAGAATGTCATCATAATATATAATAATAATGCAAGTAACCTTCAGTGACAATCTACAATGTAAATAGTCATGAAAATGAAGAAAACGCATTGAATGAGAAGGTGTGTCCAAACTTTTGGCCTGTACTGTATATGTTTATGCTCAATATTGCTAAATTAGTAACGTATCAGATTGACATGCATACACAATTAAAGCAACAGCATTTATTAATTTGCCATAAGTGCTGAAATGAACAGTGCTATGAGAGAGAAAGCAAGATGGGACCGCAAACAAAGTTGCATTATTCTCTCCATAAAATGTCAAAAGGCCTGGGATTATGGAGGTTGTCAAGATGGAACACCACCAGGTTTTGCTTTGTCCTGGTCACTTCGTAGGCATGGAAATGTTCTTGAAAGGTAACTGGACATAAAAGGTCAAGTGAGAAGTAAAAGTTTGTTGTTTAAAATGACAATTGACTCAATCTGGTAAAAGATGTCATGACGTGGACTTTGGCGGGGTTTGTTTTCCCGAGTTGCAAGGAAATTGGAGCGGACATGGCGTGAAGGTAAGTACATCTTTATTTTAACACTAACAAAAAGGTGTAAACAAAAGCGCGCACAAGGCGGAGGTACAAACTTGGCTAATGAAAGCAAAAACTAGCACTTGGGCAAAAGCTATGGACATGAAACGAAAACACTTACTGTGACATAAAAATAGACAAAACTCACTTGGTATGGAACTATGGCATGGATCGCGTGATCATAGGAATAACAATGGTAGCATGAGTAGTAGAGGTAATGTCGCCAGGGCGCCTGCCTGGAAACTACAAGCTTAAATAATAGTGTCTTGATTAGTGACAGGTGCGTGAGTCCAAATGTGAAACAGGTGAAACCAATAAGTTGTCATGGAAACAAAACAAACAAGAGTGCACAAACAGGAACTAAAAAGAGTCCAAAACCCAAACAGAACATAGCCAAACAAAAACATGATCAACAGACATGACGAAAGACAGGCATTTCACACTCTAATTTGCCACAAATGACCAAATAAGGACGCTAAACTAAGCCATTGTGTTTAGCCCAGTTAACTTTCATAACTCCAATATACATTTAAATGGAGACGCCAAAATATTAGAAAGACTTTCCAAGCGTCACAATAACAAACATATTTGGACGGTAAAGTGAGAAGCAAAAGTTTGTCGTTTAAAATGACAATTGACTCAATCTGGTAAAAGATGTCATGACGTGGACTTTGGCGGGGTTTGTTTTCCCGGGTTGCAAGGAAATTGGAGCGGACATGGCGTGAAGGTAAGTACATCTTTATTTTAACACTAACAAAAAGGTGTAAACAAAAGCACGCACAAGGCGGAGGTACAAACTTGGCTAATGAAAGCAAAAACTAGCACTTGGGCAAAAGCTATGGACATGAAACGAAAACACTTACTGTGACATAAAAATAGACAAAACTCACTTGGCATGGAACTATGGCATGGATCGCGTGATCATAGGAATAACAAGGGTAGCATGAGTAGTAGAGGTAATGTCGCCAGGGCGCCTGCCTGGTAAGTACAAGCTTAAATGATAGTGTCTTGATTAGTGACAGGTGCGTGAGTCCAAATGTGAAACAGGTGAAACTAATAAGTTGTCATGGAAACAAAACAAACAAGAGTGCACAAACAGGAACTAAAAAGAGTCCAAAACCCAAACAGAACATAGCCAAACAAAAACATGATCAATGGACATGAAACGAAAACACTTACTGTGACATAAAAATAGACAAAACTCACTTGGCATGGAACTATGGCATGGATCGCATGATCATAGGAATAACAAGGGTAGCATGAGTAGTAGAGGTAATGTCGCCAGGGCGCCTGCCTGGAAACTACAAGCTTAAAAAATAGTGTCTTGATTAGTGACAGGTGCGTGAGTCCAAATGTGAAACAGTTGAAACGAATAAGTTGTCATGGAAACAAAACGAACAAGAGTGCACAAACAGGAACTAAAAAGAGTCCAAATCCCCAAACAGAACATAGCCAAACAAAAACATGATCAACAGACATGACAAAAGGACAAGCATTTCACACTCTAATTTGCCACAAATGACCAAATGAGGACGCTAAACTAAGCCATTGTGTTTAGCCCAGTTAACTTTCATAACTCCAATATACATTTAAATGGAGCCGCCAAAATATTACAAAGACTTTCCAAGCGTCACAATAACAAACATATTTGGACGGTAAAGTGAGAAGCAAAAGTTTGTCGTTTAAAATGACAATTGACTCAATCTGGTAAAAGATGTCATGACATGGACTTTGGCGGGGTTTGTTTTCCCGAGTTGCAAGGAAATTGGAGCGGACATGGCGTGAAGGTAAGGACATCTTTATTTTAACACTAACAAAAAGGTGTAAACAAAAGCGCGCACAAGGCGGAGGTGCAAACTTGGCTAATGAAAGCAAAAACTAGCACTTGGGCAAAAGCTATGGACATGAAACGAAAACACTTACTGTGACATAAAAATAGACAAAACTCACTTGGCATGGAACTATGGCATGGATCGCGTGATCATAGGAATAACAAGGATAGCATGAGTAGTAGAGGTAATGTCGCCAGGGCGCCTGCCTGGAAACTACAAGTTTAAATAATAGTGTCTTGATTAGTGACAGGTGCGTGAGTCCAAATGTGAAACAGGTGAAACTAATAAGTTGTCATGGAAACAAAACGAACAAGAGTGCACAGACAGGAACTAAAAAGAGTCCAAAACCCAAACAGAACATAGCCAAACAAAAACATGATCAACAGACATGACGAAAGACAGGCATTTCACACTTTAATTTGCCACAAATGACCAATGAGGACGCTAAACGAAGCCATTGTGTTTAGCCCAGTTAACTTTCATAACTCCAATATACATTTAAATGGAGCCGCCAAAATATTACAAAGACTTTCCAAGCGTCTCAATAACAAACATATTTGGACGGTAAAGTGAGAAGCAAAAGTTTGTCGTTTAAAATGACAATTGACTCAATCTGGTAAAAGATGTCATAACTTGGACTTTTGCGGGGTTTGTTTTCCCGAGTTGCAAGGAAATTGGAGCGGACATGGCGTGAAGGTAAGGACATCTTTATTTTAACACTAACAAAAAGGTGTAAACAAAAGCGCGCACAAGGCGGAGGTGCAAACTTGGCTAATGAAAGCAAAAACTAGCACTTGGGCAAAAGCTGTGGACATGAAACGAAAACACTTACTGTGACATAAAAATAGACAAAACTCACTTGGCATGGAACTATGGCATGGATCGCGTGATCATAGGAATAACAAGGGTAGCATGAGTAGTAGAGGTAATGTCGCCAGGGCGGCTGCCTGGAAACTACAAGCTTAAATAATAGTGTCTTGATTAGTGACAGGTGCGTGAGTCCAAATGTGAAACAGGTGAAACTAATAAGTTGTCATGGAAACAAAACGAACAAGAGTGCACAAACAGGAACTAAAAAGAGTCCAAAACCCACACAGAACATAGCCAAACAAAAACATGATCAATGGACATGAAACGAAAACACTTACTGTGACATAAAAATAGACAAAACTCACTTGGCATGGAACTATGGCATGGATCGCGTGATCATAGGAATAACAAGGGTAGCATGAAAAGTAGAGGTAATGTCGCCAGGGCGCCTGCCTGGAAACTACAAGCTTAAATAATAGTGTCTTGATTAGTGACAGGTGCGTGAGTCCAAATGTGAAACAGGTGAAACTAATAAGTTGTCATGGAAACAAAACAAACAAGAGTGCACAAACAGGAACTAAAAAGAGTCCAAAACCCAAACAGAACATAGCCAAACAAAAACATGATCAACAGACATGACAAAAGACAGGCATTTCACACTCTAATTTGCCACAAATGACCAAATGAGGACGCTAAACTAAGCCATTGTGTTTAGCCCAGTTAACTTTCATCACTTCTATATACATTTAAATGGAAAATAGGAAGTACTTTATTGGCACATATCATTTCCAGGTGTTTGCGGGCCAGATAAAATGTTGTTGCGGGCCAGCCTTGAGTTTGACACCTGTGATTTATATGTATTGTGTATTTAATCTGTGAGTAAAAGATGTGGTTTCTATAAAGAAACTTTTATGACACATTTGGAGCAAAACACTGCATGTTGTCATCTCATGTATTTTATATGATTTGTTTTATTGTGAAATTTGTTTTTGGATTTCCACCTTGGCAGCAACTCTTCCTGTTCCTCCTGGAGGGGCGGCGAGGCGAGGTGGGATCTCTGCGGGGCGTCATCAGCGCCGAGCAGTTTCTCCTGGAGCTGAAGGCCGGCGGGATCCACCTGGAGGAGGAGGAGGTTGCCATCAGACAGAAGCTCCAGAACCTTCCCCCTCTGGACCTGCTGGACTTCCTGGCCTACCTGCCGCTCTTCATGCTCATTCACAAGTCTGTCGTCGCCAACCCCCTGGACGACTCGGGTCCAGTCTGATCTCCGACCTCAGGTCCTGGTCCTGGTCAGGCGCAGTATGGCACCTGGTGAGGATCCCTTCCCGAAGCAGCAACGTTGCTGTCTGTGGTGCTGAAATGACTTCTCCGTGATGTTGATACATTTCTAAAAGACGAAATGTGAGTTTCACACATAAAAGAAACGCCTTGCAACATTATTATTAAAGTACAAAAGCCAAGAGCAGTGAAGTTGTCACGTTGTGTAAAAGGTAAATAAAAAGAGAATTCAACAAATCCTTTTCAACTTATATTCAATTGAATAGACTGCAAAGACAAGATATTTCATGTTCACACTTTGAAACTAATTTTTTTTTTTTTGTTTGCAAATAATCATTAACTTAGAATTTAATGGCAGCAACACATTGCAAAAAAGTTGTCACAGGGGCATTTTTACCACTGTGTTACATGGCCTTTCCTTTTAACAACACTCGGTAAACCTTTGGGAACTGAGGAGACACATTTTTGAAGTGGAATTCTTTCCCTTTCTTGCTTGATGTACAGCTTAAGTTGTTCAACAGTCTCCCTTCTGCTATGTTAGCCTTCATATTGCACCACACATTTTCAATGGGAGACAGGTCTGGACTACAGGCAGGCCAGTCTAGTACCTGCACTCTTTTACTATGAAGCCACGCTGTTGTAACACGTGGCTTGGCATTGTCTTGCTGAAATAAGCAGGGGCGTCCATGGTAACGTTGCTTGGATGGCAACATATGTTGCTCCAAAACCTGTATGTACCTTTCAGCATTAATGGTGCCTTCACATATGTGTAAGTTACCCATGTCTTGGCCACTAATACACCCCCATACCATCACACATGCTGGCTTTTACACTTTTTGCTTATAACAGTCCGGATGGTTCTTTTCCTCTTTGGTCCGGAGGACACGACGTCCACAGTTTCCAAAAACAATTTGAAATGTGGACTCGTCAGACCACAGAACACTTTTACACTTTGTCCATCGTAGATGAGCTTGGGCCCAGCGAAGTTGGCGGCGTTTCTGGGTGTTGTTGATAAATGGCTTTGGCTTTGCATAGTAGAGTTTTAACTTGCACTTACAGATGTAGCGACCAACTGTAGTTACTGACAGTGGTTTTCTGAAGTGTTCCTGAGCCCATGTGGTGATATCCTTTACACACTGATGTCGCTTTTTGATGCAGTACCGCCTGAGGTATCGAAGGTCCGTAATATCATTGCTTACGTGCAGTGATTTCTCCAGATTCTCTGAACCTTTTGATGATATTACGGAGCGTAGATCAATCAATCAATCAATCAATCTTTATTTATATAGCCCTAAATCACAAGTGTCTCAAAGGGCTGCACAAGCCACAACGACATCCTCGGTACAAAGCCCACATACGGGCAAGGAAAAACTCACCCCAGTGGGACGTCGATGTGAATGACTATGAGAAACCTTGGAGAGGACCGCATATGTGGGTAACCCCCCCCCTCTAGGGGAGACCGAAAGCAATGGATGTCGAGTGGGTCTGACATAATATTGTGAGAGTCCAGTCCATAGTGGATCCAACATAATAGTAAGAGTCCAGTCCATAGTGGGGCCAGCAGGACACCATCCCGAGCGGAGACGGGTCAGCAGCGCAGAGATGTTCCCTGCCGATGCACAGGCGAGCGGTCCACCCCGGGTCCCGACTCTGGACAGCCAGCACTTCATCCATGGCCACCGGACCTGTGCCCCCCCCCCCCTCAAGGAAAAGGGGAGCAGAGGAGAAAAGAAAAGAAACGGCAGATCAACTGGTCTAACAGGGGGGCTATTTAAAGGCTAGAGTATACAAATGAGTTTTAAGATGGGACTTAAATGCTTCTACTGAGGTAGCATCTCTAATTGTTACCGGGAGGGCATTCCATAGTACTGGAGCCCGAATAGAAAACGCTCTATAGCCCGCAGACTTTTTTTGGGCTCTGGGAATCACTAATAAGCCGGAGTTCTTTGAACGCAGATTTCTTGCCGGGACATATGGTACAATGCAATCGACAAGATAGGACGGAGCTAGACCGTGTAGTATTTTATACGTAAGTAGTAAAACCTTAAAGTCACATCTTAAGTGCACAGGAAGCCAGTGCAGGTGAGCCAGTATAGGTATATATATGTGTATATATGTATATAAAGGTATATACAGTATAGGCGTAATATGATCAAACTTTCTTGTTCTTGTCAAAAGTCTAGCAGCCGCATTTTGTACCAACTGTAATTTTTTAATGCTAGACATAGGGAGCCCCGAAAATAATACGTTACAGTAGTCGAGACGAGACGTAACGAACGCATGAATAATGATCTCAGCGTCGCTAGTGGATAAAATAGAACGAATTTTAGCGATATTACGGAGATGAAAGAAGGCCGTTTTAGTAACACTCTTAATGTGTGACTCAAACGAGAGAGTTGGGTCGAAGATAATACCCAGATTCTTTACTGATTCGCCTTGTGTAATTGTTTGGTTGTCAAATGTTAAGGTGGTATTATTAGATAAATGTCGGTGTTTAGCAGGACCGATAATCAGCATTTCCGTTTTCTTGGCGTTGAGTTGCAAGAAGTTAGCGGACATCCATTGTTTAATTTCATTAAGACACGCCTCCAGCTGACTACAATCCGGCGTGTTGGTCAGCTTTAGGGGCATGTAGAGTTGGGTGTCATCAGCATAACAATGAAAGCTAACACCGTATTTGCGTATGATGTCGCCTAGCGGCAGCATGTAAATACTAAAGAGTGCAGGGCCAAGAACCGAACCCTGAGGAACTCCGCACGTTACCTTAACATAGTCCGAGGTCACATTATTATGGGAGACGCATTGCATCCTATCAGTAAGATAAGAGTTAAACCACGACAAAGCTAAGTCTGACATACCAATACGTGTTTTGATACGCTCTAATAAAATATTATGATCGACGGTATCGAAAGCAGCGCTAAGATCAAGAAGCAGCAACATAGATGACGCATCAGAATCCATCGTTAGCAGTAGATCATTAGTCATTTTTGCGAGGGCTGTCTCCGTAGAGTGATTTGCCCTGAAACCGGATTGAAAAGGTTCACAGAGATTGTTAGACACTAAGTGTTCATTTAGCTGCTGTGCGACAATTTTTTCGAGGATTTTCGAAATAAAGGGAAGGTGGGACACCGGTCGGTAGTTTACCATGAGGTCAGGATCAAGGTTAGGTCTTTTGAGCAGAGGATGAATAATCGCTTTCTTGAATGCTAGGGGAACAGTGCCAGAGGAAAGTGATAAGTTTATAATATTTAGCACTGATGGACCTAATAATACAAAAAGCTCCTTGATAAGTTTCCCAGGAAGTGGGTCAAGTAAACATGTTGTTTGTTTTATCCCACTTACACGCTGTAATAGTTCCTCTAATGTTATTTCATCAAAAAGAGAGAGACTATTTTGTATTGCAGTATCCGTCGTAGATACAGTTGTATCTGTGTTCATAGAACCCAGTTGTAGCTGGGATGCGTTGTCTTTAATCTCCTTTCTAATGAGTTCAATTTTCTTATTAAAGAAATTCATAAAGTCATCTGCCGAGTGGGTGGAGCTATTGGGAGGAGTCCCTTGTTGGGTTAGCGATGCTACTGTACTAAACAAAAATTTAGGGTCGTTTTTGTTGAGGCGGATGAGATTTGAGTAATATTTAGCTTTAGCTAAGGTAAGCATGCGTTTATACGATATTAAATTATCACTCCATGCTTGATGGAAAACCTCAAGCTTGGTCACGCGCCATTTGCGTTCCAACTTTCTACATGATAATTTATGAGCTCTGGTTTCCTCTGTAAACCATGGGGTGCGCCTTTTAGGGGCCCTTTTTTGTTTTAGCGGTGCTATACTATCAATGGTTTTGCGCAGGGCATTGTCAAAGTTGTTAGTGAGGTTATCAATAGAGCCGACATAATTTGGGAATGGTGCCATTACCGAAGGCAGTAGGTCAGCGAGAGTCATCGTTGTGGCGGCATTAATGTTGCGGCTGGTATAGCAGTTATTATTATTATTAGTTTGTTGACAATGAGTCAGAACTTCGAATTTTATAAGGTAATGATCGGACATTACTTTAGTATACGGGAGTACCATAACTTTGGAGGTGGTGACACCCCTGACCAGCACTAGATCTATCGTATTGCCGTTGCGATGCGTAGGATCATTTATTATTTGTGTAAGACCACAGCTATCAATTATAGTCTGGAGCGCCACGCACTGAGGGTCCGATGGGGTATTCATATGGATATTAAAGTCCCCCATTATGATTATATTGTCTGCGTACGTCACTAGATCAGCAACGAACTCTGAGAATTCATTAATAAAGTCCGAGTAGGGCCCTGGGGGGCGGTAGATAACAGCCATATCGAGAGGCAGCGGTGCGACAGACCTCATAGTAAGCACCTCAAACGATTTGTATTTATTATTTAGGTTAGGGGTAAGGTTAAAGTTTTCATTGTATATTAGTGCGACCCCCCCACCCCTTTTAAGGGGACGGGCAATATGCGCATTCGTATAGTTAGGAGGAGATGCCTCATTTAGCGCAAAAAATTCGTCTGGTTTGAGCCAGGTTTCGCTAAGACCAATGACGTTAAGATTGTTGTCTCTAATGACCTCATTAACTAATAACGTTTTGGGAGACAATGATCTTATGTTTAAAAAGCCCATATTATAAGTATTGGGCTGTTTTGACGAGTTTTTGTTTAAATTATCCGTAGTAGAAATATTAATAATGTTGCGTTTATTATACGTAGTGCACTTTAAATAGTTTCGACCATATCTAGGAATTGATACGACGGGAATTTTCAGATTGTTTGCTTGATGCTGCGATAGACTGAACGCATCATGATTTGCCACCTCAGTAGAATGCATATCTACCTCTAACACATTCACAACAGAAAACACATTATGTGAGTTGTGTCTTATTCTAAGAGAATTGCTATGCGTACAGGAATTATCCAGCCTGGCGCTGGCTAGTTCTAGCTTAACTGACTCCTCACCCGGACTAGCAGGCTCTGTAATTGCCTGTGACCGGGCTTGCTCTAGTGTAGTTAGTCAAATGTGACTTAAACAGTAGTCTATATTCTTAGACAGGATGATGGCGCCTTCCTGGTTAGGGTGAAGGCCGTCCCTCATCAGCAAGCCTGGTTTGCCCCAGAAAGAGGGCCAATTATCAATAAACGTTAGTCCCTGTTGTCTACAGAAGCTAGCCAGCCACTTGTTAAGCGAGACTAATCTGCTATATCTCTCATCATTGCCTCTCGCAGGCAGGGGGCCAGAGACAATTACTCGATGCCTGGACATCTTTCTAGCGAGATCACAAGTCCTGGCTATGTTTCTCTTTGTAATCTCTGACTGTCTCATTCTAGTGTCATTGGAGCCAACGTGTACAACTATATTCGCATAACTAGTGGTGCGATTAGCCTGTCGTACGTGTTTACTAGGCCTGTTGCGAGTTAGCTCCCTAAGATTAGCCTCAATGTCAGGTGCTCGGGCCCCCGGGATGCACTTAATTGTGGCTGGTTTGCTAAGCTTTATGTTTCGGGTGATGGAGTCCCCTATGACTAAGGTGTGGTGCCCGGTAGACTGGGGTGTAGGACTAGCTAAAGAGCTAAATCTATTATGCGTCTCAACCGGTACACCGTAGCTTGTAGGCCGCTTAGGACTGCTACAGGCTGGGCTAGTTAGCTCGCTACAGCTAACGCTAGCAGATGTGTCCGCAACGTCTAAAGTTACGAGATTACTCTGCTCTAACTGGCGGACACGGCCCTCTAGCAGAGCCAGCCTCTCCGTGAGTAAGGTGCAAGACGCGCAGGAAGCCATACTCACGGTGTTTTCTGTCACCGAGTGAAGTTCCTGCTGTCTTCCAAGAAGTCACTGGTCACGGCGTTTCTCCGCGCTAGCTTCGTTAGCTTAGCAGCTAGCTGCTAGCTAGCTGCGGGAGGGGTGGAGAGACAGAGATCGGGTGATTTGCAAGTTAAATAGTACTACTAAATATGTTGAGAAAGTAATAAAGAAAGCTGCAAAACAATTTAAAAGCACACAAATAGAACGATACTTAGCTTTTTCGAAACAGCGAGCAGTCAGCGAGCAGTCACGCACTGGTGAAATCCCTAAATTCCTTGCAATAGCTGCTTGAGAAATGCTGTTCTTAAACTGTTGGACAATTTGCTCACACATTTGTTGACAAAGTGGTGACCCTCGCCCCATCCTTGTTTGTGAATGACTGAACATTTCATGGAAGCTGCTTTTATACCCAATTATGGCACCCACCTGTTCCCAATTAGCCTGTTCACCTGTGGGATGTTCCAAATAAGTGTTTGATGAGCATGCCTCAACTTTCTCAGTCTTTTTTGCCACTTGTGCTAGCTTTTTTGAAACATGTTGCAGGCATCAAATTCCAAATTAGCTAATATTTGCAAAAAATAACAAAGTTTCTCAGTGTGAACATGAAATATCTTGTCTTTGCAGTCTATTCAATTGAATATATTGCAAATCATTGTATTCTGTTTTTGTTGACCATTTACAACGTGACAACTTAATTGCTTTTGGCTTTTGTACTTTAATAATAATTTGGGGCACATGAGAAAGCTGAAATCTCTCCTTGCAAAGTGTATTTAACAACACTGCAGCAACACAAACCATGTTGTAATTTAAGAAATTGATGTACGAGAAAACTGCTGATCCTGATTGGTGTTGTTTACTTGAGTCATATTGCAGTCTACAAGTATCTCTTATGTGCGACTGCCATCATATTGCAGTCTACACGTATCTCTTATGTGCAACTGCCATCATATTGCAGTCTACACATATCTCTTATGTGTGACTGCCATCATATTGCAGTCTACACGTATCTCTTATGTGCGACTGCCATCATATTGCAGTCTGCACGTATCTTTTATGTGCGACTGCCATCATATTGCAGTCTGCACGTATCTCTTATGTGCGACTGCCATCATATTGCAGTCTGCACGTATCTCTTATGTGTGACTGCCATCATATTGCAGTCTGCACGTATCTCTTATGTGCGACTGCCATCATACTGCAGTCTACACGTATCTCTTATGCGTGACTGACATCATATTGCAGTCTACACGTATCTCTTATGTGCGACTGCCATCATATTGCAGTCTGCACGTATCTCTTTTGTGCGACTGCCATCATATTGTAGTCCGCACGTATCTCTTATGTGTGAATGCCATTATATTGCAGGCTACACGTATCTCTTATATGCGAATGCCATCATATTGCAGTCTACACATATCTCTTATGTGTGACTGCCATCATATTGCAGTCTGCACGTATCTCTTATGTGCGACTGCCATCATATTGCAGTCTACACGTATCTCTTATGTGTGACTGCCATCATATTGCAGTTTGCACATATCTCTTATGGGCAACTGCCATCATATTGCAGTCTACACGTATCTCTTATGTGTGACTGCCATCTACTCAGTCGGTAGGTTGTGAGTTCAAACTCCGGCCGAGTCATACCAAAGACTATAAAAATGGGAGCCATTACCTCCTTGCTTGGCACTCATCATCAAGGGTTAGAATTGGGGGTTAAATCACCAAAATGATTCCCGGGCGCGGCCACCGCTGCTGCTTGCTGCTCCCTTCACCTCCCAGGGGGTGAACAAGGGGATGGGTCAAATGCAGAGGACAAATTTCACCACACCTAGTGTGTGTGTGACAATCATTGGTACTTTAACTTTTTTAACTTAACTTAACACAGAAATATATTTAAAGTGCATGAAGAGAGTAAATAAAGATGCATTCAACACAATTAAAATATTAAACTTCGGTAATGATCTGGAGCGCATGAGAAAGCAGAAATCTCTCTCTAAGACAACATTATTTGCAACAAACAATGTTGTAATGGCGCTGGGTGCAGAGTGAACCGCGGCAAGGACAACGCGCACGAGTGCCACATAAAGTGCAAGCCTGAGCAAGAACACGTCCATCAGATATTAGACCACACCATTGTATAGGACGTTGCCTTTGCCAATTAGACATGGCCCATGCTCTCTCTCTCTCTCTCTCTCTCTCTCTCTCTTTCTCTCTCTCTCTCTCGCCCGTGCAAGCCTGACAGGCCGCCACACACGGCGGGGGTAAGGGGTCGGGGTACGCGGGGGACATAATGGACTCTGACAGGCGCCAGAGCGGGACTTTTGCACCACGCCTGACGTCATCCTAGGCGCCTTAATAATGACGCCGAGGCTACTTTTAGCCTGAATGCAGCACAACAATGTTGCATTCGGGCGCAATCGGCTAAATGACAACCTATTCATTCGATGTCTGTCTACTTTCTATAAATAGATTCAGGTTTTTTTAATAATAATACAATGATTCTCAAACAGGCTCCATCTAGTGCGTCAAACTTATTTTCATGGTGGGCCACATCGCAGATACCAAAGCCCTTGGGGGGCCAATTCATGACAATATTACACAGTTTCCTTTTTTTTATTATCTTTGTTTACCAACAAACTAATGGAAATCTGCTTTGGAATCACTATTCAAAGTGACAACTTAATTTCAGCTAGTGTAGAACATTCATTAGAAGAGGGTTTGAATGACACAAAGGCAAGAAATACAGTAGGTTTACCTGACACATGAAACGTGACGAATTGCGGAAGCGCACTATCCACTTTGGCCATCTTTCCGACTTTGACCGCGGCGTCAGTTGCTGTTTAGTGTGGAGCTTTCCCTCATTTTCAGCAGACTTTTCATTTTCAGTCTTCCTCTCATGCGAGATCCACCAAGGAATGGGGCCGTATAAATCCCTTTCCTACTGTAGCTGGTTGCATCAAATTATATTGAGTTAAGATGCTTTTTTTTTCTGTTGAAATGTAGATACGTTAATCAATAAAGATGAAATAAAGTTGATGCACATTCTTTCCAGGCAATCGTGGGCCACAAAGAATAATGTGGCGGGCCAGTTGTGGCCCCCGGGCCTTGACTTTGACACATGTGATCTAGTGGTACGCCAAAGATTTGATTCAATATTTAAGTGTTGCTGTTCAAACTGTGGTCAAAAATAGCAGTCATACTTGTAAAATAAAACCTGTGTTTTTAATGAATACTTAGGATGTGGCCCTTTAGCGCCGCCCTAGTGGCTCCCTGGACCTCTTTGTGTGAAAATGGAAAAAGATGAAGAAAAAAAAATTTTTTTTGTTTTAATATATTTTCTATAGGAGGACAAACATGACAGAAACCTTCCTAATAGTTAGAAATCCCACTGTTTATATTAAACATGCTTCACTGATGAGAGGATTTGGCGAGCACCGTTTTGTCCCACTAATTTCAGCAATCCTTGAACTCATCGAAGTTTGTTTGCATGTACAACTTTCTCCGATGCTGCCACAGAAAGACATGTTTTGATGATTTCCAATGTTGCAAATGTGTAGAATAAAAATTCAAATGCAACATTTCTGTCAGCAAAGATTTGCGTCAGCCTTTGATAGTAGGCTAATATAGAAAATTACATCATATGTTGCTTTCATTATAACACTTACATAAGACTTTTAAAGTCATGTTGATAGTAGGCTAATATAGCTAATATAGACACTTACATCATGTGCTGTCTTCATTATAACACTTATATAAGACTTTTAAAGTAATTTTGATAGTAGGCTGATATAGCTAATATCGAAACTTACATTATATGTTGCCTTCATTATAACACTTACATAAGACTTTTAAAGTCACGTTGATAGTAGGCTAATATAGAAACATACATTATATGTTGCCTTCATTATAACACGTATATAAGACTTTTAAAGTCATTTTGATAGTAGGCTAATATAGACACTTACATCATGTGTTCCCTTCATTATAACACTTATATAAGACTTTTTAAGTCATTTTGATAGTAGGCTAATATAGCTAATATAGACACTTACATCATGTGTTGTCTTCATTATAACACTTATATAAGACTTTTAAAGTCATTTTGATAGTAGGCTAATATAGACACTTACATCATGTGTTGCCTTCATTATAACACTTATATAAGGCTTTTAAAGTAATTTTGATAGTAGGCTAATATAGACACTTACATCATGTGTTGCCTTCATTATAACACTTTTATAAGACTTTTAAAGTCATTTTGATAGTAGGCTAATATAGACACTTACATCATGTGTTCCCTTCATTATAACACTTATATAAGACTTTTTAAGTCATTTTGATAGTAGGCTAATATAGCTAATATAGACACTTACATCATGTGTTGTCTTCATTATAACACTTATATAAGACTTTTAAAGTCATTTTGATAGTAGGCTAATATAGACACTTACATCATGTGTTGCCTTCATTATAACACTTTTATAAGACTTTTAAAGACATTTTGATAGTAGGCTAATATAGACACTTACATCATGTGTTGCCTTCATTATAACACTTATATAAGACTTTTAAAGTAATTTTGATAGTAGGCTAATATAGCTAATATAGACACTTACATCATGTGTTGTCTTCATTATAACACTTATATAAGACTTTTAAAGTCATTTTAATAGTAGGCTAATAAAGCTACTATAGACACTTACATCATGTGTTGCCTTCATTGTAACACTTATATAAGACTTTTAAAGTCATTTTGATAGTAGGCTAATATAGACACTTACGTCATGTGTTGTCTTCATTATAACACTTAAATAAGACTTTTAATTTTTTTTTGGTCCAATATGGCTCTTTTGACATTTTGGGTTGCCGACCCCTGATTTAGTGGTACACCAAAGATTTGATTCAACATTTAAGTGTTTTATTTTCCCCTATTCAAACACAGTGTTACCGTTCAAACTGGTGCTACAGTGGCCAAAATAGAAATCATACTTGTTAAATAAAACCTACGCCTATTTTTTGGGGGGTGAGGGGGTTTATGAATACCTAAGCCTACTAGGCTACTGTATTTTAATGTTAACCACTAAAAAAAAAAAATTAAAATAAATAAATACAATTTAAAAAAATACAATAAAATTAAAAAAAAAGTTTGAGAACCACTGCCCTAATATTTTCACGTTTTATTCCAGTGTTTTTGGGCGGGAGCCTCGGCGCGGCCTGGCGTGTCTCAGGCACACGCCACCCGCCAACTCGCACGCGCGACCGCCCGCCCTCACCTGTCAAACTTAGTTTTGGCAGCGAGACGAGTAACCCTCCTGACCTCTGGACCCCCCCCCCCCCCCCAACCCCCCCTCCCTGCCCCTCCCAAACCCCTCACACACACACTTTGTTTTGGTGGATTAGAAGAAGACAAAACATTAAAAAGTGTCACTTTTGAACATATTTTTGTCCCCCTTCTCCCTTTTTAAGACGAGTCGAAGAAGCACAAGTGAAGGATTTCCCGGCAATAAAGCAGCAAACAAGCGTGGAGTGGAGTAGCAAATCATTTATTGTTGGACTGGAGTGTAGAAAATATGCTTCTTTCTTCTTTTCTTTTTTTCTCTCCAATTTTGTTTGGACACTAACTGCATAAGTTTAATGATTTCCAATGTTGCAAAAATGTGCAGAATAACAATTAAAATACAACATTTCTGTCAACGAAGATTGATAGTAGGCTAATATAGACACTTACATCATGTGTTGCCTTCATTATAACACTTAAATAAGACTTTTAAAGTCATTTTGATAGTAGGCTAATATAGCTAATATAAACACTTACATCATGTGTTGCCTTCATTATAACACTTATATAAAACTTTTAAAGTCATTTTGATAGTAGGCTAATATAGACACTTATATCATGTGTTGTCTTCATTATAACACTTTAATAAGACTTTTAAAGTAATTTTGATAGTAGGCTAATGTAGCTAATATAGACACATACATAATGTGTTGTCTTCATTATAACACTTATATAAGACTTTTAAAGTCATTTTGATAGTAGGCTAATGTAGCTAATATAGACACTTACATCGTGTGTTGTTTTCATTACAACACTTATATAAGACTTTTAAAGTCATTTTGATAGTAGGCTAATATAGACACTTACATCATGTGCTGCCTTCATTATAACACTTATACACGACTTTTAAAGTCATTTTGATAGTAGGCTAATATAACTAATATAGACACTTACATCATGTGCTGCCTTCATTATAACACTTATATACGACTTTTAAAGTCATTTTGATAGTAGGCTAATATAACTAATATAGACACTTATATCACGTGTTGTCTTCATTATAACACTTATATAAGACTTTTAAAGTCATTTTGATAGTAGGCTAATATAGCTTCTACTTACATCATGTGTTGCCTTCATTATAAGACTTTTAAAATAATTTTGATAGTAGGCTAATATAACTAATATAGACACTTACATCATGTGTTGCCTTCATTAGAACACTTATATAAGACTGTTAAAGTCCTTGTGATAGTAGGCTAATATAGACACTTACATCATGTGTTGCCTTCATTGTAACACTTATATAAGACTGTTAAAGTAATTTTGATAGTAGGCTAATATAGACACTTACATCATGTGCTGCCTTCATTATAACACTTATATACGACTTTTAAAGTCATTTTGATAGTAGGCTAATATAACTAATATAGACACTTACATCACGTGTTGTCTTCATTATAACACTTATATAAGACTTTTAAAGTCATTTTGATAGTAGGCTAATATAGCTAATATAGACACTTACATCATGTGTTGTTATCAATATAACACTTATATACGACTTTTAAAGTAATTTTGATAGTCGGCTAATATAGACACTTACATCATGTGTTGTCTTCATTATAACACTTATATAAGACTGTTAAAGTAATTTTGATAGTAGGCTAATATAGACACTTACATCATGTGTTACCTTCATTATAACACTTATATAAGACTGTTAAAGTAATTTTGATAGTAGGCTAATATAGACACTTACATCATGTGTTGCCTTCATTATAACACTTTTATACGATTTTTAAAGTCATTTTGATAGTAGGCTAATATAGACACTTACATCATGTGTTGTCTTCATTATAACACTTAAATAAGACTTTTAAAGTAATTTTGATAGTAGGCTAATATAGACACATCATGTGTTGCCTTCATTATAACACTTTTATACGACTTTTAAAGTCATTTTGATAGTAGGCTAATATAGACACTTACATCATGTGTTGCCTTCATTATAGCACTTATATACGACTTTTAAGACGAGCCGAAGAAACACAAGTGAAGGATTCCCCGGCAATAAAGCAGCAAACAAGCGTGGAGTGGAGAAGCAAATCATTTATTGTTGGACTGGAGTGTAGAAAATATGCTTCTTTCTTCCTTTTTTTTTTCTCTCCAACTTTGTTTGGACACTAGCTGCATAAGTTTGATCATATACATTATTAAATAAGACACGTATCGGTGCTGAGCTGGACATAGTCATAGATATAGATATTTATATACAAAAGATGTGTAGAAAAAAAGTTGATAAATCTCTTTTACATAGAAAAATATATTTGCATGATAAAGAATCTCGGAGGATAGATCCGCGACTTGGAAGCATTTTGAGTTTGGGTCTAAAAAAAAGTTCATCCATTTTCTACCGCTTGTCCCTTCTGGAAAATCCTCTTTTTTTTGTTTCCCCCCTTGGTCTTTGTGGCTGCTGGTTCTTGCAACCTGCAAGGAGGAGGCGGGCCGAGCATCTTCTTCTCCTCCGGGGCCGCCCTGGACCGCAAATGACCGATGCGCGCTCCTGCAGGGGGGAGAAGAAGTTCCCGGAGCTCCGGAGCGGGTGGAAGGGTGCAGGCAGGTCTTACCCGCCGGGGGGGTGCTCAGAACCAGTTGGTGAAGTCCAGAAGCTCCTGCTCCTCGGGGCTGAGCGGGTCGTAGGACGCCTCGTCTGACGAGTAGGAGGACACCGGCGAGCCGGCCATGGAGTTCATGTCCGCGGCGTAGCCCTGCGACATGCCGGGCGACAGCACGCCGGACTGGAAGGCGGCGCTGACGGCGTCGTGCTCGTCCAGGAGTTGCTGCAGGGCGCGGATGTACTCCACGGCGGAGCGCAGCGTCTCCACCTTGCTCATCTTCTTGTTGGCGGCGCCGTTGGGCACGTGCTCTCGCAGCGTAGCGAAGCCGTTGTTGACCAGCTTGACGCGGTTGCGCTCGCGCTCGTTGCGGCGCGCCACCGCGTGCGGCTGCTGCGGCGGCAGCGTGTAGCCGAAGCCGGCGAAGTTGAGGCGCCGCTTGCAGCGCAGCAGCTCCGGCGAGGAGGAGCGAGAGCGCTTGGCCGCCTTGGTGGGGAGTTTGCCGGCGGGGCTGCCGGGGCTCAGCGGGACGCTCTGCGCCGCGGAGAAGAAGCAGGCGGGCGGCAAAAGCTGCTGCTGCGGAAGGTCCATGATGGAGGCGGTGATGGTGGTGATGGTGGTGATGGTAAACAAAAACAAAGCGGCTCTGAGTGCTCGCCCCCCGGCCACCCCGCTTTTCAACGCCTCTGGACGGTCGCCGGGGCCACGCCTCCCTGTCGCGTGGATACACCTTGGCTCCGCCCACCGCGCCGGTGCGACGCGCGCGTCTGACGCGTGCCGCCCGAAGCACTGAATAAACACCGACAGGAGAGCGCGCGTGTGTGCGCGCGCGCGGGTTTCGACTTCCAAAAAAGAAAACAAGACTCGAATTTGCTTAAAGCTCGACTTTTTTATTTATTTTTTTATTTTTTTTAAATAAAAATGTTTAAACAAGACTCGAATTTTCTTGAAGCTCAACTTATTTTTATTTTTTATTTTTATGTATTTTATTTTTATTTTTTATTTTATAAACCTTTATTTATGAATTGCAACATTTACAAACAATTGAGAAATAATAATCAAAATAAGTACAAAAACAGTACAAAACAGCGCCAGGGGGTTGTAAAGTCAATGAAGTAACTAAAATAGAATATATATATATATATATATATATATATATATATATATATATATATATATATATATATATATATATATATATATATATATATATATATATATACATACATATACATATATATATATATATATATATATATATATATATATATATATATATATATATATATATATATATATGCATGTGTGTTTATTTGTGTATATATATGTGTGTGTGTATATATATATATATATATATATATATATATATATATACATGTACAGTATATATACATAAATATATATATACATATATATATATATATATATATATATATATATATATATATATATATATATATATAAACATGTGTGTTTGTATGTGTACATATATATGTGTGTGTGTGTATATAAATATATATATATATATATATATATATATATATATATATATATATGTATGTGTGGGAAAAAAAATCACAAGACTATTTCATCTCTACAGGCCTGTTTCATGAGGGGGGTACCCTCAATCGTCAGGAGATTTTAATGGGAGCATTCGCATACCATGGTTTATATAGGGCACAGAGTGGGTGGGTACAGGCTGGCCTAGGGGCGTGGTGATTGGCTCATGTGTTACCTAGGAGGTGTTTCCGTCTATGGCGGCATGTTGTTACAATTTCGCTGCGCTTGTTGAGGGATGACAGGTCTGGACGGTAAATAATAAACAGTTTCTCTTTCAAGCATAGGTTGCATCTTTTATTACCACTATTGTAAGGTGTGCTGGATGCAAGAATTTGCCATGTTATTGAATATTCAACATTATTGTCTTTGAGGTCCCAAATGTGTTTGCTGAGTTCTGTGGTATTTCGCAGGTTTTTGTTCCTGAAAGAAGCCTTGTGATTGTTCCATCTGGTTTTGAATTCTCCCTCGGTTAATCCTACATATGTGTCGGATGTGTTAATGTCCTTGCGTATTACCTTAGATTGGTAGACAACTGATGTTTGTAAGCATTCCCCGTTGAGAGGGCAATCAGGTTTCTTTCGACAATTACATCCTTTGTTGGTTTTGGATTTGCTCTGTCTGAGGGCCGACGGCTCATTTGCAATTGTTTTGTTGTGGTTTGAGATGATTTGTCGTATATTGTTCATGCAGCTGTAGCTCAATTTAATGTTGTTCTTGTTGAATACCTTTCTTAGGATGTTGTCTTTGGGAAAGTGTTTGTCAATCAGATTGAGGAATTTGTGTCCAATGTTCGTTGAGACGTTTTTGCTGTATGGGGGGTTGTACCAGATGATGTCGTTCCGTTTTCTGTTCTTTTTTGGCTGGTTTCCTGGCGTGGGTTCATAGGTGAGGGTGAAATTGTATCCGCTTTCATCAAGGGCTTTTTGGTACGGGGGGGTTGCTTGGTCAAATTCAGCTTTGCTAGATGACAGCATCGATAGCCTTTTATTGATTCCGGTAGGTATTCTTTTCGTGGTGGTGGGTGGGTGGTTGCTGTCATGGTGCACGTATTGGAGTGTTGTGTTGGGTTTCGTGAATGGTTGGTAGCTGTTATTTCTCAGGTTGAAATAACGGTTTATAAACCCCCCCCCCAAAAATTAAATAAATTATATATATATATATATATATATATATATATATATATATATATATATATATATATATATATATATATATATATATATATATATATATATATATAATTTATTTAATTTTAATATATTATATATTATATTTAATATATATATATATATATATATATATATATATATATATATATATATATATATATATATATATATATATATATATATATAATTTATTTAATTTTTTTGGGGGGGGGTTTATAAACCGTTATTTATAAATTGCAACATTTACAAACAATTGAGAAATCTTAATCAAAACAAACAGTCCACACTATGGTGTGTTCAAGAAGAGTGGATCGTGAGATCGACAGGCGGATCGGTGCGGCATCTTCAGTAATGCGGACGATGTATCGATCCGTTGTGGTGAAGAAGGAGCTGAGCCGGAAGGCAAAGCTCTCAATTTACCGGTCGATCTACGTTCCCATTCTCACCTATGATCACGAGCTTTGGGTTCTGACCGCAAGGACAAGATCACGGGTACAAGCGGCCCAAATGAGTTTCCTCCGCCGGGTGGCGGGTCTCTCCCTTAGAGATAGGGCAGTGGTTCTTAACCTGGGTTCGATCGAACCCTAGGGGTTCGGTGAGTCGGCCTCAGGGGTTCGGCAGAGCCTCCGCCTTGGAGGTCAAGACACACCCAACTCATCGTGTAAATAAAAACTTCTCCCTGTTGGCGTATTATGGAAGGATACCCCCCAAACCATGTTCCCTCTAATTTTCCATGTGTGTGAGCAAACCCAAAAACTCCTTGAGCATTCAGTGGAGCGCATGTGAGCGACGTCAGACGTGCACATGCACTGTGGCTACACCAGCAGCACACCTGTCCCAAACCTGACTAAATCAATAAAATGTGTACCCCTTTCAGATATCACATTTAGTTCCCACTAAAACATTCACATGTTGCACAATGAGATGTAAACATGGGATCATGTGTACATTCCTGTAACTTTCTGTTTGTAAAATATACCTTTATTAGTATTTCTTCAATATAATAAACATCATTTTATGATTACGGTTCAGTCGGTGAATGCGCATATGAAACTGGTGGGGTTTGGTACCTCCAACAAGGTTAAGAACCACTGAGATAGGGTGAGAAGCTCTGTCATCCGGGAGGAGCTCAAAGTAAAGCCGCTGCTCCTCCACATGGAGAGGAGCCAGATGAGGTGGTTTGGGCATCTGGTCAGGATGCCACCTGAACGCCTCCCTAGAGAGATGTTTAAGGCACGTCCAACCGGTAGGAGGCCACGGGGAAGACCCAGGACACGTCGGCTGGCCTGGGAACGCCTCGGGATCCTCCGGGAGGAGCTGGACGAAGTGGCTGGGGAGAGGGAAGTCTGGGCTTCCCTGCTTAGGCTGCTGCCCCCGCGACCCGACCTCGGTTGATGGATGGAACCTGGTGGAGTTTCATTTTTTAACCTTTTCTGCAGTGGTGGTGTGCCTATGTATTTTTTCTATGAAAAAAAAGTGCCTTGGCTCAAAAAAAGGTTGAAAAACACTTGAAATAGTTAGAAATAGTGAAAGTGCGCTCTTTGTAAAGGTGTTTTTGTGCAGGTGCACGCAGAAAAGAGACGTGTCTGCGAGCGCACTCTGCTCGTGGACGTTCTAGGCGGACAACTTGTTCGCTCCGCAGGGCTGTGGACTATTTTCCACTTTGATTAGAGCGGATCATGGGCCAGGTGGGGGCGTGTGGGAGGCTGGGGGCTTTGTGTGTGATTGGCTCCACCTGATAATGTTACAGTAGCGTCGCCGCGCTCTGCTCGGGCCATTATTGCGGCTTTGGAATAAAAAGTGCGGCATAATAAGACACGTCTGTCAGAGTGGAACAAAAGAAGGAAAGTGCCCCCCCCCCCGGCCCCAACACTTCCCCCTGCACCTCTGTCCCGCGCCCCCCCTCCCCTGCTCCCTTCTTTATCCGGGGCCTGTGTCCCGAAGAGGGGATTGTAATAAATTGTGCAATTTTCTGCGTTGGCAGTGGCATTCAAAATCAAGCTTGCATTGAGGGGGACCCGCCCCCTCCAGGCCCCTTCCAGGCCCCCCCGATCTCTCTCTCCACCAATACTTTCCTTTATTCCTGTCCTGCCCCCTCTGGCCCTGCCTCTGTCTTTGGCACAGCGAGAGCGTTTAGAAAGGGAGCGTGGGTTCTATTCAGCGCGGCCCCGCAGCCCCTCGCCACGGCCCGGCCCGGTGAAACCAATCCATGGACTTCAGTGGCTTCCAGAGTCCAATTAGCGCTTTGTGAGGACTCTGCACTCCTCCGAGAGGGGCTTTCCATGCAATGTCCTGAATTATATGACATCTGGGCGCCCTTTTAAACGCCTTCCAGGTGACTGTTTAACAGAAAGAAAATTCCCTTTTTACATCAGAATGTTGTATTTGAAGACAGGGGGGTGTCCAAAGAGCGGCCCGGGGGTCATTTGCTGCTTGTTTTTTTATTTATTTTGCAGACAAAATAAACACGCCCCGGATGTAAACCTAATGAAAAAACAAACAAACAACGGAACCAGCCCAAATGTCCCCCAAATGAGACCTGAAAACCAAAATGGTTTTGCTCATCTTACTCTATATCAGGGGTCCTCAAACTTATATATATATATATATATATATATATATATATATATATATATATATATATATATATATATATATACATACGCCCCCACCCGGATGCGGGTCACCAGGGCCCCCCTCTGGAGCCAGGCCAGGTGGGGCACGATGGCGAGCGCCTGGTGGCCAGGCCTGTCCCCATGGGGCCCGGCCGGGCACAGCCCGAAGAGGTAACGTGGGTCCCCCCTCCAATGGGCTCACCACCCATAGCAGGGGTCATAGAGGTCGGGTGCGATGTGAGCTGGGCGGCAGCCGAAGGCAGGGCACTTGGCGGTCCGATCCTCGGCTACAGAAGCTAGCTCTTGGGACGTGGAACGTCACCTCGCTGGGGGGGAAGGAGCCTGAGCTAGTGCGCGAGGTGGAGAAGTTCCGGCTAGATATAGTCGGACTCACTTCGACGCACAGCAAGGGCTCTGGAACCAGTTCTCTCGAGAGGGGCTGGACTCTCTTCCACTCTGGCGTTGCCGGCAGTAAGAGGCAAAGGACTGGGGTGGCAATTCTTGTTTCCCCCCGGCTCAGAGCCTGTACGTTGGAGTTCAACCCGGTGGACGAGAGGGTAGCTTCCCTCCGCCTTCGGGTGGGGGAACGGGTCCTGACTGTGGTTTGCGCTTACGCGCCAAACCGCAGCTCAGAGTACCCACCCTTTTTGGATTCACTCGAGGGAGTACTTGAGAGTGCTCCCCCGGGTGATTCCCTCGTTCTACTGGGGGACTTCAATGCTCATGTTGGCAGCGACAGTGAAACCTGGAGAGGCGTGATTGGGAAGAATGGCTGCCCGGATCTGAACCCGAGCGGTGTTTTGTTATTGGACTTTTGTGTCCGTCACAGATTGTCCATAACGAACACCATGTTCAAACATAAGGGTGTCCATATGTGCACTTGGCACCAGGACACCCTAGGCCGCAGTTCCATGATCGACTTTGTAGTTGTGTCATCGGATTTGCGGCCTCATGTTTTGGACACTCGGGTGAAGAGAGGGGCGGAGCTTTCTACCGATCACCACCTGGTGGTGAGTTGGCTGCGATGGTGGGGGAGGATGCCGGACAGACCTGGCAGGCCCAAACGCATTGTGAGGGTTTGCTGGGAACGTCTGGCAGAGTCTCCAGTCAGAGAGAGTTTCAATTCCCACCTCCGAAAGAACTTTGAACATGTCACGAGGGATGTGCTGGACATTGAGTCCGAATGGACCATGTTCCGAGCCTCTATTGTCGAGGCAGCTGATTGGAGCTGTAGCCGCAAGGTAGTTGGTGCTTGTCGTGGCGGTAATCCTAGAACCCGTTGGTGGACACCGGCGGTGAGGGATGCCGTCAAGCTGAAGAAGGAGTCCTATCGGGTTCTTTTGGCTCATAGGACTCTTGAGGCAGCGGACAGGTACCGACAGGCCAAGCGGTGTGCGGCTTCAGCGGTCGCAGAGGTAAAAACTCGGACATGGGAGGAGTTCGGGGAAGCCATGGAAAACGACTTCCGGACGGCTTCGAAGCAATTCTGGACCACCATCCGCCGCCTCAGGAAGGGGAAGCAGTGCACTATCAACACCGTGTATGGCGGGGATGGTGTTCTGCTGACCTTGACTGCGGATGTTGTGGATCGGTGGAGGGAATACTTCGAAGACCTCCTCAATCCCACCAACACGTCTTCCTATGAGGAAGCAGTGCCTGGGGAGTCTGTGGTGGGCTCTCCTATTTCTGGGGCTGAGGTTGCTGAGGTAGTTAAAAAGCTCCTCGGTGGCAAGGCCCCAGGGGTAGATGAGATCCGCCCGGAGTTCCTTAAGGCTCTGGATGCTGTGGGGCTGTCTTGGTTGACAAGACTCTGCAACATCGCGTGGACATCGGGGGCGGTACCTCTGGATTGGCAGACCGGGGTGGTGGTTCCTCTCTTTAAGAAGGGGAACCGGAGGGTGTGTTCTAACTATCGTGGGATCACACTCCTCAGCCTTCCCGGTAAGGTCTATTCAGGTGTACTAGAGAGGAGGCTACGCCGGATAGTCGAACCTCGGATTCAGGAGGAACAGTGTGGTTTTCGTCCTGGTCGTGGAACTGTGGACCAGCTCTATACTCTCGGCAGGGTCCTTGAGGGTGCATGGGAGTTTGCCCAACCAGTCTACATGTGTTTTGTGGACTTGGAGAAGGCATTCGACCGTGTCCCTCAGGAAGTCCTGTGGGGAGTGCTCAGAGAGTATGGGGTAACGGACTGTCTGATTGTGGCGGTCCGCTCCCTGTATGCTCAGTGTCAGAGCTTGGTCAGTGAGGGTTGGACTCCGCCAAGGCTGCCCTTTGTCACCGATTCTGTTCATAACTTTTATGGACAGAATTTCTAGGCGCAGTCAAGGCGTTGAGGGGGTCTGGTTTGGTGGCTGCAGGATTAGGTCTCTGCTTTTTGCAGATGATGTGGTCCTGATGGCTTCATCTGGCCAGGATCTTCAGCTCTCACTGGATCGGTTCGCAGCCGAGTGTGAAGCGACTGGGATGAGAATCAGCACCTCCAAGTCCGAGTCCATGGTTCTCGCCCGGAAAAGGGTGGAGTGCCATCTCCGGGTTGGGGAGGAGATCTTGCCCCAAGTGGAGGAGTTCAAGTACCTCGGAGTCTTGTTCACGAGTGAGGGAAGAGTGGATGGTGAGATCGACAGGCGGATCGGTGCGGCGTCTTCAGTAATGCGGACGCTGTATCGATCCGTTGTGGTGAAGAAGGAGCTGAGCCGGAAGGCAAAGCTCTCAATTTACCGGTCGATCTACGTTCCCATCCTCACCTATGGTCATGAGCTTTGGGTTATGACCGAAAGGACAAGATCACGGGTACAAGCGGCCGAAATGAGTTTCCTCCGCCGGGTAGCGGGGCTCTCCCTTAGAGATAGGGTGAGAAGCTCTGCCATCCGGGGGGAGCTCAAAGTAAAGCCGCTGCTCCTCCACATCGAGAGGAGCCAGGTGAGGTGGTTCGGGCATCTGGTCAGGATGCCACCCGAACGCCTCCCTAGGGAGGTTTTAGGGCACGTCCGACCGGTAGGAGGCCGCGGGGAAGACCCAGGACACGTTGGGAAGACTATGTCTCCCGGCTGGCCTGGGAACGCCTCGGGGTCCCACAGGATATATATATATATCTATATCTATATATATATATATATATTTATATATATATATATATATATATATATATTTATATATATATATAAGATACTGTATATATATATGTATATATATATATATATATATATAGACAGTATCTTTGCACACATATATATATATATATATATATATATATATATATATATATATATATATATATATGTGTGTGTGCAAAGATACTGTCTATATATATATATATATATATATATATATATATATATATATATATATATATATATATATATATAGACAGTATCTTCATAAAAATTCAGAGAAGCTGCTGATGGTGTGTTTGACTGAGAAACAGCTGGAAGGCGATACCGCAGAAGTCCACTCTCCAAGGTAAATATATATATATATATATATATATATATATATATATATATATATATATATATATATATATATATATATATATATATATATATATATATATATATATATATATATATATATGTATACAGTATCTTCACACACATACATATATATATCCACATCTGCAGCCCCTTCCTAAGGTTTCTTCTTTTTCCAATTTTGGGCTTTTGGAGTTTTTCCTTGCCGGGGATGTCGGTGTGGTTTATGCAGCCCTTTGAGGCACTTGTGATATATGTACTTTAAATAAACATTGATCGATTGATTGATGATGATGAACATGTATTAATTTCATGCGTGTATTTAAGGTTTTAGTTGGTGGAATAATAATTATAAACTGTAAGTAAATAAAAAATAATGATAACCAATTAAATATCTAAAGGCTGGATGTTACACTAATTTGCGTTGTTACCTTATATACAAAAAGTGATTCTCAAACTGTACCACTAGTTGTACGGGGCTCCATCTAGTGATATGTCAAATATACACTTGATGAAAGTACAGTGTTTTATTTTCCTGTATTCAAACACAGTGTTACTGTTTAAACTGTGTGTAATGTTGCAATTTTACTGTGGCCAAAAATATTAAAAATACTTGTTAAATAAAATATCTGCTTTGTTCTTAGTGAATACTTAGGCCTACTGTTGTACTTAATGTTGGTTAATATGGTGGTACTTGGACAGATAATTTTTTTGTGAGGTGGTACTTGGTGGAAAAAGTTTGAGAACCAGTGACATTTAGCACACGTCAAGTCAAGTCAACTTTATTTATATAGCATGTCTACAACAACTTTTAAATTGAACCAAAGTGTGCTACAGGTTAAAAAAAATTAATAAAATAAAAAAATTTAATAAAATAACAAAAAAATTTAAAACAAGTAAGTAAATGTAAGCTAAACTTACATTTATCAAAAACAAAAATTTAAAAAGTAAGTAAATGTAAGCTAAGCTTACATTTACTTACTTTTTAAAAAAAAAATTGGTATTTTATTTTATTTTTTATTAATTTTTTTTTTTTTACCTGTAACGCACTTTGAACTACATCGTATTGGTTTGTGTATCATTAATCTGCATAATGGGCCCCGCATCCTTTAATTTTTTTTGTATTTGGCCCTCGCTGGAAAATGTTTGGACAGCCCTGCATGCATTAAAGTCATCAACCAAAGATTGTATTTGTGTTTATGATGTAGAAACTATCTTTAAATATGCACGCGCACACTTTTGTGCATAGGCTTTGACAAAACAATCCGTAATTAATGTCTTTAAAAAAATTATTAACACCATATCATATTAAAATATGTTGTATTGCGCCTGTCATACTTCATTCCAACACAAAGCGCTTCAGAATCTAAAAAAAAAATACAAACTATCCCAAAATATGGAAAAACAATTTTGTGTAAGCTGCGCCTCTCATTTGTGTCGTTTTAAAAAACATATAAATAAACATTGCCCTCTGGTGGACAATAAGCCACTGCATTGCATATTCGCGGGGTCGCCTGTTTTGTCCCTCCTGTGCTTCCTTACATGTTGGTCACGTGACTTTGTTTACTACGGAAACGCGCGAGCTAAAGCAACCGCTAGCAAACAGCGAGCTCGTCGTGACGAACAAACTCAAACAACAGCGAAAGTCTTTGACTTGAATGTGTGTTTTTTTTTTTAGTTTATTCGAACATGCATGACACTGGGTAACAATGTGGCTCAGCGACGCAGCGCCAACGTGTTAACTGTGCAAAATGAGTGTTTATGTGTATGTTTAATGTGCCTTTTACGCGTTCTACACATCAAAATAGTGTTGCTATGAGGTCGCTAAATTACGTGCAACGTGTTAGTTTGGACTTCACGGGAACGCTATTTCCTCACGCTATTTGTTTAGGAGATGCTGACAACGACACAGTAAGTGAGCTTTTTTTCTTTCTAACATGTTGTTTTTTTATACCGTAACTTTATTTTCTTCCCCAAAAAATTTTTACCAAGTATCGAATCCGGTTATTTTGTATTTGTGTCGTAATGCCGTTAATAACCACTAGGGTGCATACTTGCAGTTTAAAGATAAAGGCATAAATAACTTTTTATTTTATTATTTTTTTTACGTGAAATAGGTGTTTAATTATAGTATCTGTGTAAAAAACAATTCACGTTTAGGTAAAAAAAAAAAAAAGAGTCCACAATAGACGCGCTATAACCAGTGTTTTTCAACCACTGTTCTGCAGCACACTAGTGTGCCGTGAGATATTGTCTGGTGTGCCGTGGGAAATTATGCAATTCACCTAATTGGTCCAAAAAATATTGTTTTGCAAATCAATAGTTATAATCTGCAAATAATGTGCCGTTGCTTAGTGTCTGTGTTGTGTAAAACTCGGCAGGGTAACCATGTAATACTCCATGTCAGCATACTTGCCAACCTTGAGACCTCCGATTTCGGGAGGTGGGGGGTGGGGGGCGTGGTTAAGATATATATATATATAAGAAATACTTGACTTTCAGTGAATTCTAGCTATATATATATATATATATACAGTATATATATAAATAAATAAATAAAATAAATACTTGAATTTCAGTGTTCATTTATTTACACATAAACACACACAAAACACATAGGCTCCAGCACCCCCCGCGACCCCGAAGGGAATAAGCGGTAGAAAATGGATGGATGGCACACATAACACTCATCTACTCATTGTTGAGTTAAGGGTTGAATTGTCCATCCTTGTTCTATTCTCTGTCACTATTTCAGAACACACACATTATGAAAATATACATTATAAAATCAATAAGAAAACGAGAGCTCTAATTTGGAAGTCTGAATTAGGATCAGAAGTTCCTATATAAACATTGCGCACTCACGTCGCCTTTTTGTATTGATTACTGCAGCTGTGCACTGGATTCATTCACAAATACAAACTGCAACTCACAAACACTTTAGAGTTAGGCTCCACCATCAGAATGTGTACTTAAACTTATAAAGATCACATGGATATTATTCAGTGAGTTAAACTAACCTGTTATACAGGAGGAAAAGGCACACAGGACGTTTCAATTGTTTACAGACTGGTCACGCTCATCAGAATGACAAGACACTTCCGGTCTGCAGGTGATAGCATTCAATTGGGAAGAAACGCCCTACTGCCCCCTACTGACCAATGTGAATACTGATAAATGTGTAATGACAGCTCCAAAAACGAATTCAAACCACAAAATAAAATAAATAAATCAACACAAAAATGTGACACATTACGGGTGGGTCACATATGCATGTACAGTAGATGGCAGTATTGTCCTGTTTAAAAGTGTCACAACATTGCTGTTTACGGCAGACGAACTGCTTTACTGTAGACGAAAACTTGACTGCTGTTGTTGTGTGTTGTTACCGCGCTGGGAGGACGTTAATGAAACTGCCTAACAATAAACCCACATAAGAAACCAAGAACTCGCCCTCCATCATTAGCTGCTTATATTGTGGGAAAGCGAACGTGTGAACAGGCTGTCAACACGTCACTCAGGTCCGCATGGAGCTGGAGGGGGCGTGGCCTCCAGCTCCGCCTGAATTTCGGGAGATTTTCGGGAGAAAATTTGTCCCGAAAATCCGGGAGGGTTGGCAAGTATGCATGTCAGTAGGTGGCAGCTGGTAGTTAATTGCTTTGCAAAAGTCGGAATGCGTCGGGTGAGACGAGGATGGTTTGTCGTGATCCCAATATGCAGACCACAGCGGGAGGCAGCGTGCAGGAGAAAAGGTATGTAATGCTTGAATCAAAAATGAACGAAAGGAAAAGGCAATGGCTATGCAAAACGAAAGTAAAACTGAACTGGCTACAAAGTAAACAGAAACAGAATGCTGGACGACAGCAAAAACGTACGGCGTCCACAAAGTGCATCCGTACATGACATGACAATCAACAATGTCCACACAAAGAAGGGTAGCAACAACATAAATAGCCTTGCTTGCGAACACAAAGCAGGTGTGCGGAATAGCGCTCAAAAGAAGACATGAAAGTGCTACAGGAAAACACCAACAAAACAGGAAGGGCCACCAAAATAACAGCGCAAGACAAGAACTAAAGCACTGCACACAGGAAAACACTATCAAACTTAAAATAAGGCACGACGACCTGGTGGAGTTTCATTTTCTGCTGGTGGTGTGCCTCTGGATTTTTTAATGAAAAAAATGTGCCTTGCTTCACAAAAGGTTGAAAAACACTGGTATAGAGATTCAAGATTCAAGATGCTTTATTATTGTCCATTCTTTAACATGTACAAGACACCTAAGAACTGAAATTTCATTTTCGGCACAGTCCCACTAAGAGCAGACATACGTTGCAAGGGGGACAAGACGGGACCGCCAACGGATCAGCCACTTACGGCGCTCTTTAAAAAAGGTGGGAAAAAGGTGACATTGGGAAAGGGGGAAGAGTAAAAAAAGTATCAGTCTAAGGCTGGACCCTCGGGAGGGGTCCAGACTGAGTCCAAGGAAAAAACCTCACATAGCATAGCACACATAAACATTATACATGTAATCACAACAATTCGCAACAGAGGGGGGGGGGGGGGGCCGGCTGCCGCTATAAAGCGCTACTCAGCCGTCCACAACGCTGAAGAGGAATTAGGCAGTGGTGAAGGCGTTGATTGGGGGAGGGGCGGGTGCATGCATGTATGCCCAATTATCTTGGGTGAGATGTTGAAATGTTTTTGTGGACTGGGGCCGCTCTCAAAGTTCGACACCAGGTGTTATTGAAAAAAAGGAAGGTCAAAAGCGTCCATCGTTGAGGAGTCCTCAGGGGAGTTTTTCAGAACAGCCTGTTCCTGATAGCGTCAAGGCCATTCGAGGGAGTCAAATCGTAGATTAAGATGTTGTTTTCTTCGAGCAGTCTAAACAATGACATTCCTGCTCTGTGTCCGTGCTGTTCTCTCAAATTCGATTTAATTCTTCCTTCTCAGCAAGATTCTCCATGATGAGATCCATTTTGCGATTCAAATCAGAAATCGCCACAGTCTGTGTTCCCACAGCCCGACCCAATCCTTCCATTGCGATGAACAGCCGTTGGGCTCCTTGAGTGGCTGCCATCGTCTTCCGAATTTGACGATACACCAGAGCAATGCCCAGCCCAATCAGCAGGTGCCCCGCGATCACGGTTCCAAATAGGTAGATGTCTTCCACGTCCTCAATGGAAAGGACTGAGAGGCACATGATTCTCCATTTATTCCAGGAGTCTCTCACGTACCCCGCAGCAATGGTTCCATC
>NC_084572.2:9722500-9840000 GCF_033978685.3 Nerophis lumbriciformis | reverse complement strand
AAAACACAGAGGCTAACGTATATTCCGCTCTACCCCGGTATTGAGCACTGTATAACGAATAAAACACTGAAACCTCGACTATATATATATATATATATATATATACATACATACATACATACAGCCCGGCCCCCGGCCAAATTGTTTTAACCCGATGCGGCCCCCAAGTCAAAAAGTTTGGGGACCCCTGGGTTAGACTTACTGGTATTTTTTTCCAAAGTATTGGCGCAGTTATTAAAGGTGTTTTTTTTATTTTTATCTTTCTTATATATATTTTTTTTTTTCAAATGTTCTTGTAATCAGACCATATTTTCAGTACATTAGATGGAATTTTTAGGTAGGTAAAAATTCCATCTAATATACCAAAAATGTGGTCTACTTAGACTTAGACAAACTATTGATCCACAAGGGAAATTGTTCGACACAGTAGCTCAGTTACAAAGGATGGAAAGGATAAGGATGGAAAAGATAATGCACACAAGGGCACAATAAGAGGGCAAAAACAAAATGTATAAAGTAGACTAAAAAGTTACTGTAGTAGCAATATGAAATATAACATATAGGTAATATTTACATATTGTATATACAGTATATAATATATAGTGATATATTAATATTTTTATTATATTACAAGACAATTTGAAAAAGTATATGAATAAGAAGACATAATGAACCTTTTTGAGCATACTAAAGGTGTTGCTCGTGCAGGTGGATAGCCTCTCCGTGAACCCGGGTCCCGAGGGTCTGCCGGAGCTGATGGTGTCCCAGCCGGGCTGCGGCTACGCCATCCTGCAGTGCTCCTGGACGCAG
This sequence comes from Nerophis lumbriciformis, assembly GCF_033978685.3. Taxonomy (NCBI): domain Eukaryota; kingdom Metazoa; phylum Chordata; class Actinopteri; order Syngnathiformes; family Syngnathidae; genus Nerophis; species Nerophis lumbriciformis. Next base: position 9,839,190 of record NC_084572.2, on the reverse strand, counting down.
CAAGACTCCCCCCATAGCGGCGGTGGCGACGCCGAGGACGCGTCTGCCACGCCTGGGAGGTAACCAAACACCACTATTTGCTGAAAACGACAAGAGGTCTTATTTGTTGTCTCCAAAGCGAGGGGCCTTCCAGAGATGTAGTTCTCCATCTGACCACTGGGCGGATCCACAACAAGAACGTGTCAACGCACCTCATTGGAAGCATCAGCAAAGGTGCAAAAACGCACGCTAAGTTGTTCCCCAATAAAAACATAACATAATGTCGACCTATTTTCAGGATCAAAGGAGGAATCTTCCAAATGTGGCCTCTTCGCTCTCTGCACGCTGGATGGTAGGTCCGATTGTGACTGATAGCATGATGACGGGTAACAGCTGCACAGCTCATCAATATTTCATGAGCAGGAGAGCATCCCTCCAGGCTTCCAGTCTTCAACACGTTACAATTAGACCCCAGGGGGGAAATAGAAAGACCCCCAAGAGACCACAATCCTCATTCATTGATTTCAAACACAACAATATCAAACATTATCAAATGAGGTCATTTCAAACTAAGTAGCACTACAAAAACAAAACAAGGAATGTGACGGAAAAGGAAGTAACAAAAGCTTATAAAGTCACATTTTTCTTAAGCCCGACCATATTTACGTTATTCATAATATTCTGATTCATAATTCTCTATTTATGCATTAAATACAGGAACAGTGCGCATTAAACAAACATTGGGGATGGCGTGGTGCGGTTGGGAGAGTGGCCATACCCTCAACCTGAGGGTTCCTGGTTCGATCCCCAGCTTCTACCAACCTAGTCACCTCTGTTGTGTCCCTGAGCAAGACACTTCACCCTTGCTCCTGATGGGTTGTGGTTAGGGCCTTGAATGGCAGCTCCCGCCATCAGTGTGTGAATGGGTGAATGAAGCATTTTGAGTACCTTGAAGGTAGAAAAGCGCTATACAAGTATAACCCATTTACCATTTCTGTGTAGCCATCGAGCTAGTTTTCAACTTTAGTCCCTGGGCATGGTAAAAAAAAGCCAACAATTACCGTATTTTTCGGACCATAGGACACACCGGATTATGAGACACATTAAAAGGGTCATATTATAATCTTGCATTAAAAACTCTTCCTTGTGGTCTACATAACATGTGATGTATGGTTATTTGGTCAAAATGTTGTAGATTTTAGCGCTTCCATATGGAGTCTACCGACAGATATAAGTTCAAACTATACGCTACTTTGTATTAGAAATGGCAAAAGCGGAGGATGCACGTGCATGTACGAGCCAGTCTCCCTCACAACAAGAGGATCGAGAAAAAGAAGCTCATTGACTATGGTGGGGTCTATGGTGCGCACATTTTTGGGACTTATGCGGATCTCCTAATAGGCGACATTTTGGGCTTCTTATACACGTACCATAATAATACCCGTACGTTGAAGCACAGTACATCTGACTACGGTAGTCGTAGTGCTCAGTCAATCCGTCAAGCAGCTTCGTAGCTTACCAAAGTAAAACATTTTGACAGATATTTGAGCGCTGTGTGTAAAGTTCTATATTCTCAATGAAAGGTCAAAGTTTTGGTCCTGCTTGCTTACCGGTACTTGCTAGAGTCGTTTATTGAACAAGCGTCAACCTGCAGTCATCTATTTTTAGATGCATCGCAATTCAGACATGGACGATTATAGAATCCATTAGTAAATGTCAATAATAGATAATGGATTGGGGCGGTATAGCTCGGTTGGTAGAGTGACCGTGTCAGCAACTTGAGGGTTGCAGGTTCGATCCCCGCTTCCGCCATCCTAGTCACTGCTGTTGTGTCCTTGGGCAAGACACTTTACCCACCTGCTCCCAGTGCCACCCACACTGGTTTAAATGTAACTTAGATATTGGGTTTCACTATGTAAAGCGCTTTGAGTCACTAGAGAAAAGCGCTATATAAATATAATTCACTTCACTTCACTAATTTATTGTAAATAAAGTCATGCAGACAGTTTTAAAATTAGACTGACTGCAGCCAGCCACCTCACTTCCGACCAGCTCCTTTATTATAGGGCTCTTATGTTCCAGTTTTGCACACATTTTAATTAATTTAATAAATATGGGAATTAATTTAACTGTTTCTTATTCCTAGTAAATTGATTTTTTTAAAGTTGCAAGTAAAAAAAAATGCTCATTTAGTGAAACAAAAGTGTAAAACAGCATCAATATACATAAATTAAAGATGCATCAATAATCGAATCGTAGCTCCTGAATTGTAAAAGTAATCAAATCGTGAGATGCCCAAAGATTCCTACCTCTAGTCCACACATATCTTTTATGTGTGACTGCCATCTACACTTATAATTACACCATGTACAATATACAGGTGGTTCAAGGTCAGTAAACACAACTATAATTACTACGTTTGTACATATACAAGGCACACTGAGTTATAAGGCGCACTGTTGATTTTTGAGAAAATGAAAGGATTTTAAGTGCGTCTTTTAGTCCAAAGAAATACGGTAATAGTAATAAAATAAAACACGACATAATCATAGCGATAAAATGAATACATAAAATGCAGACAAAAAAGTTAGCGGAGTTCATGTTGAGTTTATTGAGTTTGAGTTTATTTCGAACATGCATGCATACAACATGATACATCACAATTTCTAGTTTCTCTTTTCAACATGTTTGAAAAGAAGTAGGAAGAAGCAGAGCTTATTTAATCCTACCCATTTTCTTTTACATAACAGTTGCTAAAACTGTTGTTCACTTCCTGTTCTCAATTTATTCACAATATACTCCATAAGTAATCACAATTAAAAAAATAATAATAATTAGTGAAGTAAGTTATATTTCATATGGTGACGCGAGTAAGATCATTTAGAAAAAAATGAACGGCTGGGTGGATTAAATAAATTCGGAATGTTGTTCACATAATGTAGGCATGTGCCGCTCAAAAAAACATTAAAATCGGAAAAGGTGGTCGTGGCCATTTGGTAATTAAGACAAAAGGCATAATCATAATCAACATAATCACCTGATACACAACAATATACAGTACAGGCCAAAAGTTTAGACACACCTTCTCCTCATTCAATGCGTTTTCTTTATTTTCATGACTATTTACATTGTAGATTGTCACTGAAGGCATCAAAACTATGAATGAACACATGTGGAGTTATGACTGAAAACATGTTTTATATTCTAGTTTCTTCAAAATAGCCACCCTTTGCTCTGATTACTGCTTTGCACACTCTTGGCATTCTCTCGATGAGCTTCAAGAGGTAATCACCTGAAAGGTTTTTCACTTCACAGGCGTCATAGTTATGATGTGACAATCTACAATGCAAATAGTCATGAAAATAAAGAAAACGCATTGAAATGAGAAGATGTCTCCAAACTTTTGGCCTGTACTGTACATAGTAACCCATTAGATCCATCATTTGTAGTGAACAAATATCCGATAATAATACATATTTTCTGATAAGTCAATGTGCCGCAGGAACCTTGAAGCTGATGGACAGTTCTGAGCAGCTGCTGTGGTCGGTGCAGGTGGACCATCAACTCTTCGCCCTGCAGAAGCTGGACGTCACGGTCAGATAGGGAATCCACTGAACGCCACGTTTACTTGTCAGGACGCTATTTCAATATGTTGTTTTGTTCCAGAGGGACGGCCGGGAGGAGGTGGTGGCGTGCGCCTGGGACGGCCAGACCTACATCATCGACCATAACCGCGCCGTGGTGCGCTTCCAGTTTGACGAGAACGTCAACGCCTTCTGTGCGGGTGAGGAAGCACCGAACACGGCCTCCATTTTGTCATACCAACAAGCGATGTGGTTCTTTTATTGATGCTCCATTTGGACTTTCATAAAGGGTCCAAAATGTCTTTACAGTCTAAAAGTGCGCATCTCACTTTAGACCAGCAGGTGGCAGTAGAGATCTTCTGTGTGCAAGGTTGGAATAAACCTTTCTGGTACTGTACATAATAATATATACATGTTTTATGAACAATAATAAATAAACATATTAGATTTATAATAATAAATACATCTATTAAATATATGAATAATGATTTACACATACACTGTACATGTATGTATATATATATATAAATTATAATTACAGTATTATGTAAACAATGATGAATACACCCATTAGATATATAATGAATACATCTATTATATATATATATATATATATATATGTTTTTATATATATATATATATATATATGTGTGTATATATATATATATATATATATATATATGTGTGTTTGTGTACCGGTATATATATATATATATATATATATTTATATATATATATATATATGTGTGTGTGTATATATATATATATATATATATATCTATTAGCTGTATGATAATAGATACTTTGAATGTAAGAATAATAACCGTTATATGAATGATAATTTAATTAATTTATTAGCTATAGCGTAACATCCATCCATCCATTTTCTACCGCTTGTCTTTTTCGGGGTCACGGGGGTGCTGGATCCGATCCCAGGTGCGCTCGGGCGGAAGGTGGGGTACACCCTGTACAAGTGGCCCCCTCATCACAAGGCCAACACAGACCACATTCACACTCACATTCACACACTAGGGCCAATTTAGTGTTGCCAATCGGATGATAATAACTCCTAATGTATATATTATAAAAAATATATGTATTTATGTGTAATAAAAAAAAATTATTATACAAAAAAATATAAATAAACCTAATGCAAAAAATATTGTAAGCCTTTATAATTAATAATAAAATGTATTGGATAAATAATTTAAAGAAAACGTATTAAATAGAAAACAATAAATAAACCTATTACATTAGTAATAAATGTAGGCTATTAGATGATTATAAATAAATACATGCACTAGATGAATAATAAACTTATATATATGATAATGAATAAATATATTAGATAGATAATATATGAACCTATTAGATGAGTAATGATCGTTTGATAAATGAAGCTATTAGGTCAATAATGAATGAATAAACCTATAACATAAATATTAAACTTTTAATATAGATAATAATAAATAAACCCATAAGATCAATCATAAATACACCTATAATATACATAATAATAAATAAACTTGGTGAATAAATATGTAATAATAAATTGGCTTATTATATAAATAATAAATGTACATTTTAAATGTATGTGAACTTTGTATCTGCACTGCAACCACATAATTTCCCCATTGTGAGACAAATTAAGCCTATCCTATCCTATTCAAGTATTAATGTATTCTATATCTGCAAATCAAAAAATCAAACAAACCTGGTTGTGTGTGTGTGTGTGTGTGTGTGTGTGTGTGTGTGTGTGTGTGTGTGTGTGTGTGTGTGTGTGTGTGTGTGTGTGTGTGTGTTGCAGGTCAGTACACGTGCAAGGAGGGCAAGAACAGCCCATGTTTGGTGTACGTCAGCTTCAACCACAAGATCTACATCTACTGGAAGGTGCAGCTGGAGCGCATGGAGTCCACCAACCTGCTGCGCGTGCTGGACCAGAGGTCGGAGTTCAGAGGTCAGCTGGAGACGCTGGGAATGGGTGAGTGTTAAAGCACACACACACAGCTTCCCTCTTTATTGATGTGAATTAGAGAATTGGAACTGGTTTTCTCAGCCAGGAGAAAGCCAAAGGTCAGATGGTGATGTTAGTTAGTAGCACAACTAGCTGGCACACCATTTAATGACACGCTACTTTCCACCCTCAATATATCACCACCATGCGGGAGGTAAGCTATAGGTACCTAACCTTTACCCCCGTGGTGTAAACGCGCTGTGGGGTGCCCCCCCCCCCCCCCCCCCCCCACACACACACACACACACACACACACACAAACACAAACCCGCTTTTTCAACCATCAGCCGCTTGCCTCAAGAGGATGCGGAGGTGATGGAGGAGAACCAGCAGAAGCCACAGAGGTCACGCTGACTGTATCGCCCTCCCGCTTCCCACAGGTGGTGCTGACCCTGCGGCCGTCCGAGCTCTGCTGGCTGACGTTCTCTACGAGGACGCCGTCGCTTCTTGAGCACGTGGCGCCAATCAACACTGACGAGCTGCTGAAAGGAGCTCTTCAATCACGCTGCCGGCCCTCCTCCTCCTCCATTTGTTTTGGATGTCAGTCAAAACACATTTCATAACATCACACTCTCAATGGCTGCTCACATGTAAGCCATCAATATTTGTCTTATTTGAATATACTAATATTCTGACCCTGCTATACCGTATTTTTCGGATTATAAGTCGGTCCGGAGTATAAGTCGCACCGGCCGAAAATGCATAATAAAGAAGGGAAAAAACATATATAAGTCGCACTGGAGTATAAGTCGCATTTTTGGGGACATTTATTTGATAAAATCCAACACCAGGAATAGACATTTGAAAGGAAATTTAAAATAAATCAAGAATAGTGAACAACAGGCTGAATAAGTGTACGTTATATGAGGCATAAATAACCAACTGGTATGTTAATGTAACATATTATGGTAAGAGTCATTCAAATAACTAGATTAGATTAGATTTAGATTTATTGGTCCCCTTGGGGAAATTCATTGTCACTGCCGTACATTTAAACACTAGACATTACACATCACACAGAAAAAATAAAAATAAATAAAATAACAAAAAGACATCATACAAGACTAACACACATTTACAGGCTTGTCAGACAGGTCGGCCGGGCCTGCTGTTAAGGGCGGCTATAGCTGCAGGGATAAGGCTTTTCCTGAGGCGGGCCCTCCGGAATTTGATAGTTCTGTACCTGCACCCTGATGGTAGTGGGATGATGTATTGGTGTAGTGGGTGAGTGATATCCTGGATTATTGTTTTTGCCAGTCGGGTGATGGATCTGTGGTTTAAGTCTGAAATGTTGGGTGTGGGTAGGCCGATGATTTTAGCTGCTATGTTTGTAATGCATGTGAGTTTGGTCCGGTTGGTTACAGAAAGCATGGTGAAAAAACATGTGGAACAGTACAGAAGGATGGGTTGAACAATGCTTTGGTAAAGTAATAACAGGAGATGAGGTGCAACGTATAGTCCTTTAAGTTTTCGGATGGCTGACAGTCTTTGTTGACTTCTTTTTTTAATGTCCGTGGTGTGCTGATCAAAGGTGAGTTTATTGTCCAAGGTTACGCCCAGGTATTTAAAAGTGTCAACTGTTTTAGCTGTTTGTGTGTTTATGATGATGGGGTTCTGAGGTGAGGGGGGGGGGGGGTTGAACCATATTTCTTTTGTTTTATTGACATTGATTTCCAGATAACTGGCTGTGCATGACTCTGTGAAATGTTTGACTGTGTTATGATAGTCTAGGATGGATTGACTGTTGGAGAGGAGTGCGAGAATGGCTGTGTCATCTGAGTATTTTAAGTATGTTGTGGTGGGTGAGATGCTACGGCAGTCATTGGTGTAGAGTGTGTACAGGAAAGGGCTCAACACACATCCCTGTGGGACCCCGGTGTTGATGGTAAGCATCGGGGATGTGTTTGAGCCCACCCTTACTGCTTGCAATCGGTCGGTGATTCTATAACATATAGAACATGCTATACGTTTACCAAACAATCTGTCACTCCTATTCGCTAAATCCCATGAAATCTTCTTCCTCGGTGTCGCTTCTAAACAACTCTGCCAATTCCAAAGGTATGCGCCGCTTCCTCTTTCCGTTTTCTGCTGCATATTTCACTACGTCCAGCTTGTAATCTGCAATATATGATTTCCTTTTGAGTGCCATTTGTGTTCAGCCCTTCTCAGTTTTTATAAGTTACCGCCAATGTTGAAATGAACCATTTTTATAGCTATGGACGTAGTAGCAGGTAGCATCCCATGACCCACAATGCACTTCTGCCATGACGCACAAAGCACTTCTGCCATGACCCGCCCCCCGCCAAATTTTTATTGGTTGACGTGTGTGTGACGATTGCTGACATTCGTCTCGTCTTTTACGGGCATACTTGCCAACGCTCCCGGATTTTCCGGGGGACTCCCGAAATTCAGCGCCTCTCCCGAAAACCTCCCGGGACAAATTTTCTCCCGAGAATCTCACGAAATTCAGGCGGAGCTGGAGGCCACGCCCCCTCCAGCTCCATGCGGACCTGAGTCCGCTTTCCCACGATATAAACAGTGTGCCTGCCCAAACACATTATAACTGTAGAATGATGGAGGGCGAGTTCTTGGTTTCTTATGTGTGTTTATTGTTAGGCAGTTTCATTAACGTCCTCCCAGCGCGGTAACAACACACAACAACAGCAGTCATGTTTTTGTCTATCGTAAAGCAGTTAGTTTTCCATAAACAGCAATGTTGTGACACTCTTAAACAGGACAATACTGCCATCTATAACATCAATAACATATACGGCTTTTAGAGAGTGCAGTGCACAACTGCGCACACAACAAGGAGACGAAGCAGAAGAACGAGGAAGATACAGCCATGGCGACAACGAGTAAGATGAAGAAATACGCTTTGTTGCACCTTTCCTGCCTGAGTCCAGCGATTAGTTGCAAATCTTGCTTTATTGATTGCTTGCACACAGCCAATCCAACACAAAACAAACTAGTCCCCGCCCGCACTCACGCTACCGCTCCCTCTCTTCTCTCGCCCACACACTCATTGACGTCACTCACCTCACATGCTCACCTATTAAAGGGCCACACACACACATACGCTCTTCTCATAACAGCTTGTAAGTTCCAAGCCGCAGCTGCGATTGGATCTGGATAGCCTCCGGGAAGAAGTAGTGGACTACCAAGTGCTTGGCACTGAAGATCTTCCTCAGGAAGCAAATACATATATGTATAATAAAATAAATATATATATATATATATATAGCTAGAATTCACTGAAGGTGAAGTATTTCTTAGATAGATATATATATATATATATTTATATATATATATATATATATATATATATATATATATATATATATATATGAAATACTTGACTTGGTGAATTCTAGCTGTAAATATACTCCTCCCCTCTTAACCACGCTCCTAACCACGACCCCCCCACCACCCCCCACCTCCCGAAATCGGAGGTCTCAAGGTTGGCAAGTATGCTTACGGGAATGAGCTAAATAATATTATTTGATATTTTACGGTAATGTGTTAACAATTTCACACATAAATCGCTCCGGAGTATAAATCGCAAACTATGAAAAAAACTGTGATTTATAATCTGAAAAATACGGTAAATATCACATTTCCTATATAAAAGTTAACTTTCACCAAAGACAGCGCCCCTGTACCTAATGAAGTTACCACTGCTGCAGTGGTGTACTTACTAATATTATTGTGAGGCGTGGTTTTTCTCCCTAAATGATCATAAAAGAGCACAGAGGAGGCGGAACTTTCTGATCCCAGTCTGGTTCTGACCCATTAAGACAACCTGACCCTCATATGACCCCGCACCCTCCCTATTTGGATCAAAATGCCGTCTGCTTGCTTGCTGGTTGCAAAATAAAACACAAATCAAAAACCATGTCGGGACCTGTAACAGTCCAGCTCTAACGTAGCTTCGGCGTGTGGGTGTAATGTCTATAACAGGTCACACACACACTCGGTCAGATGTGCGTGAAATGATGCGGCCTGACGGGCCGCCGCAAGCCCTGCAGGCCGCAAAACCTAATGCTTTGTGGGGGGAAAAAATCCTTGTCTGCTTGGTGGGCCACAGTTTGATGTAAGGAGTCAATACTCTTGCATTAAATGTAAGTCTGTTGATGTACAAAACCCAAAACCAGTGAAGGTGTCACGTTGTGTAAATGGTAAATAAAAAGAGAATACAATGATTTGCACATCCTTTTCATCTTATATTCAATTGAATAGACTTCAAACACAATATATTTATCGTTGGAACTGGTAAACTTTGTTATTTTTTTGCAAATACCCAAAAACACTGGCGGCTTCGCTGGGCCCGAGCTCATCTAAGATGGACTGATGCAAAGTGGAAAAGTGTTCTGTGGTCTGACGAGTCCACATTTCAAATTGTTTTTGGAAACTGTGGACGTCGTGTCCTCTGGACTAAAAAGGAAAAGAACCATCCGGTTGAAAAGCCAGCATGTGTGATGGTATGGGGGTTTATTACCTACTCCGTGGCCTAGTGGTTAGAATGTCCGCCCTGAGATGGTTAGGTTGTGAGTTCAAACCCCGGCCGAGTCATACCAAAGACTATAAAAATGGGAGCCATTGCCTCCCTGCTTGACACTCAGCATCAAGGGTTGGAATTGGGGGTTAAATCACCACAAAGTATTCCCGGGCGTGGCACCGCTGCTGCTCACTGCTCCCCTCACCTCCCAGGGGGTGAACAAGGGGATGGGTCAAATGCAGAGGACACATTTCACCAAACCTCGTGTGTGTGTGTGACAATCATTGGTACTTTAACTTTATTAGTGCCCAAGACATCCCACTGGGGTGAGTTTTTCCTTGCCCGTATGTGGGCTTTGTACCGAGGATGTCGTTGTGGCTTGTGCAGCCCTTTGAGACACTTGTGATTTAGGGCTATATAAATAAAGATTGATTGATTGATTGAAGACATGGGTAACTTACACATCTGTGAAGGCACCATTAATGCTAAAAGGTACATACAGGTTTTGGAGCAACATATGTTGCCATCCAAGAAAGGTCTTTTTCATGGACGCCCCTGCTTATTTCAGCAAGACAATGCCAAGCCACATTCTGCATGTGTTACAACAGCATGGCTTCATAGTAAAAGAGTGCGGGTACTAGACTGGCCTGCCTGTAGTCCAGACCTGTCTCCCATTGAAAATGTGTGGCGCATTATGAAGCCTAAAATAGCACAACGGAGACCCCCGGACTGTTGAACAATGGAAAGAATTCCACTTCAAAAATGTGTCTCCTCAGTTCCCAAATATTTACTGAGTGTTGTTAAAAGGAAAGGCCATGTAACACAGTGGTGAACATGCCCCTGTGACAACTTTTTTGCAATGTGTTAATGATTATTTGCACAAAAAAAATGTAGTTTCTCAGTGTGAACATGAAATATCTTGTCTTTGCAGTCTATTCAATTGAATATAAGTTGAAAAGGATTTGTTGTATTCTCTTTTTTTTTACCATTTACACAACATGACAACTTCACTGCTTTTGGGTCTTGTACAGCGGTGCAGTACTGTAGTAGCGCTACTGTACTGTGTTACATAAGCTGCAGGCGGCCATGATGAGTGTTTGATGTGATCGGCACTGGCAGGCAGCTGCAGCGCTCCGAGGAGCTGTGTCTAATAATCTGTCCCTCTCATGTCAGGCAAACCCAATTGCAGTAGCAATAATAACTTGTCACCTCGACAGAGCCATCGTGATGCTATTAAAGTATCGGGGCGTCTCCAGGAAGTGACAATATTTTGCACCATTTTAGTCTGTGAGGTTAGAGGTCTCTCATGTTGGCTTTAGAGCACTTTTTCTGCAGGCGAGCTACTTTTCAATTGACCATGTCGAGGGGATCTACCTCATTCGTATATATAATTGATATTGATTTATTTATGAAAGAGAGGTTTTTGTTACAAGTTGAAGATGTGTAATGATAATACAAGCATGTTTAACATTCATTTCTTTCATGAAGACAAGAATATAAGTTGGTTAAGTTAGCTTTCTGAGACTCTTATTTTGTTAGCGCAGGCAGGATGAAGGCTTTTATTGTAAAGACAGGAACTGTGCTGTCAGTCTTTAGAGTTTTGACGGCAGGTACGTGTCAGGTTCAAACCAAACTATCTACTACACAAGACAAGAAGAAGGAATCAGGCAGAGACAGAGTTGAATTTTGCTCATGAGGAGAGACGTATTGGGCTGTACACTCAGTTACAGTTTTGCCCTACGCTCAGAGGTACAGTCCCACGTGCTCCTCTATACAGGTAAAAGCCAGTAAATTAGAATATTTTGAAAAACTTGATTTATTTCAGTAATTGCATTCAAAAGGTGTAACTTGTACATTATATTTATTCATTGCACACAGACTGATGCATTCAAATGTTTATTTCATTTAATTTTGATGATTTGAAGTGGCAACAAATGAAAATCCAAAATTCCGTGTGTCACAAAATTAGAATATTGTGTAAGGGTTAAATTTTGAAGACACCTGGTGCCACAAACTAATCAGCTGATTAACTCAAAACACCTGCAAAGGGCTTTAAATGGTCTCTCAGTCCAGTTCTGAAGCCTACACAAACATGGGGAAGACTTCAGATTTGACAGCTGTCCAAAAGGCAACCATCGACACATTGCACAAGGAGGGAAAGACACAAAAGGTTATTGCTGAAGAGGCTGGCTGTTCTCAGAGCTCTGTGTCCAAACACATTAATGGAGAGGCAAAGGGAAGGAAAAACTGTGGTCAGAAAAAGTGTACAAGCGATAGGGATCACCGCGCCCTGGTCAAGATTGTGAAAAAAAAAACCATTCAAAAATGTGGGGGAGATTCAGAAGGAGTGGACAGCTGCTGGAGTCAGTGCTTCAAGATCCACCACCAAGAGACGCTTGAAAGACATGGGTTTCAACTGCCGCATACCTCGTGTCAAGCCACTGTTGACCAAGAAACAGCGCGAAAAGCGTCTCACCTGGGCTAAGGAAAAAAAGAGCTGGACTGCTGCTGAGTGGTCCAAAGTCATGTTTTCTGACGAAAGCAAATTTTGCATTTCCTTTGGAAATGGAGGTCCCAGAGTCTGGAGGAAGACAGGAGAGGCATAGGATCCACGTTGCCTGAAGTCTTGTGTAAAGTTTCCACCATCAGTGATGGTTTGGGGTGCCATGTCATCTGCTGGTGTCGGTCCACTCTGTTTCCTGAGATCCAGGGTCAACGCAGCCGTCTACCAGCAAGTTTTAGAGCACTTCATGCTTCCTGCTGCTGACCTGCTCTATGGAGATGGAGATTTCAAGTTCCAACAGGACTTGGCGCCTGCACACAGCGCAAAATCTACCCGTGCCTGGTTTACGGACCATAGTATTTCTGTTCTAAATTGGCCCGCCAACTCCCCTGACCTTAGCCCCATAGAAAATCTGTGGGGTATTGTGAAAAGGAAGATGCAGAATGCCAGACCCAAAAACGCAGAAGAGTTGAAGGCCACTATCAGAGCAACCTGGGCTCTCATAACACCTGAGCAGTGCCAGAAACTCATCGCCTCCATGCCACGCCGCATTAACGCAGTAATTGAGGCAAAAGGAGCTCCAACCAAGTATTGAGTATTGTACATGCTCATATTTTTCATTTTCATACTTTTCAGTTGGCCAACATTTCTAAAAATCCCTTTTTTGTATTAGCCTTAAGTAATATTCTAATTTTGTGACACACGGAATTTTGGATTTTCATTTGTTGCCACTTCAAATCATCAAAATTAAATGAAATAAACATTTGAATGCATCAGTCTGTGTTCAATGAATAAATATAATGTACAAGTTACACCTTTTGAATGCAATTACTGAAATAAATCAAGTTTTTCAAAATATTCTAATTTACTGGCTTTTACCTGTATATTCGGGAGGTCCCGAGTTAACATCACTGAGGCTGCTTATGAAGCAGCCCCAGTAGACACAATACATGATTATTCAGAATGGAAATGTGCTGACACTCGTGATTTCACCCTGTCTCTGTTTTGTCTGCGTTGAGGTACTCGATGTCCGTCCTTGGCTGTCAGCTGGCAGGGTCTGGAAACAAACTGCTGATACGAGACAACTCGCAAAACAAGATTACAAGTTGTGTGCCTTTGCACAGATAGAAAAGTACAACTTCAGCACAATTGATAATAACTATAGCAACGGCCTTTAAGCATAAGAGTTGTGTGATAACTTATACATAATTATTCTAACAGTACGGCGCAAGAGTCTGTTGAAGTAAAAAGTGTTTCTCGCCTTCCCGTCGGTCATTTTTTCTTAATAATGATCTGGCTGCAGCCAGCGTCATCTCACAAGAGCCTCAGGTGGCGTGAATATCAATCAAGTGACGTCTTGGTGAAAATTGATGATTGATGATTTTTAGGTGTATTTTTTAATGCCTGGCTGGCGATGGACTGACACACCCTCCGCCATCCACCGCTAGCTCGCCATTCACGTAATGCGCGCCCCTGCTTTAGAGGCTTCTCCCGGACCAAACCCCTCCAAACGTGCCTCACTGGAGCTTGCTTGTCCCCGTGGAAACCTGCGTTTGTCCAAAATGTCTCGCTAGAAGTGGAGCGTCCAAACTACGATTCACAAGTATTGGCCCAAAGTGTGTTTTTGCCTACATTTAGTACCGTGTGAATTAAATTAAAATGATTATGCCGCCGTTTTGTGGGTGAAGATGGATTTGATAGTCAGTGAATTTTAATTCCATTTGCAAAATGCTTGAGCACAGTATCAGTATATATGACCCAATCCAAACAACTATAACCAACAAATAAGGTCAACCCACGGTCGCACATGACACACCTGCTCATTGAACTTTGTGGACATTATAAAACATGTATATATAATTTTAAGTTACACACATTAATGCAAAACACATTCTCCATACTTCTCCATGTTTGGTGCATTTTAACTGCTTGATATTTCTCAATGATTACTGTCATGATCAGTTTCCCAGATCATGTTTTGTTTAGTTAGAGACTCCCTTAATTCTGTTTCAGCACCCCTGGGTTTGTGTTTTCTTGGTTGCCATGGGTGCTGATTATTTTCACCTGCCTCTGATTAGTGTTCATAACGCTCACCTGCACCCGGGCACTAATCGGAGAACATTTTATTCCTGCTTTTTTTGTCTTGTTTGCTCCATGCAACAAGTTACGTGTGTTTACCGTTTGATTCCTGAGCTAACCTTCACCATCTGTTTGCTTGTTTCCCATGCTAAGCTTTTCCATAGCTACTCGTGCTATCGGCACGCTCTCCTGTATTTGTGGATTTTGCCTGATTTATGACAAATAAATCATTGTCTTACCTGCACACTGCTTCCGGAGTTCCGTAACAGATTACAAAACTTTAAGGAGGTCGTGGGGGAAAGAAGCAAGGTAGGAGTCAAACTTTCACATTCTTTTAATATTCAATGTTTTATCGTTTATACTTCATATTGCATTGTCGTCAGCGTGTTGTTGTTCATTCAGTCTGTTATAGCTTGCTTTAATCAAACTCAAGTGGTATTTTGCTACAAATGATTATGTCACAATCTACGCTCTGCTGTGAGGCAAAAAAAAGGTGTGGTAATGTGTGTATTTGTATACGCGTGTGTATGTGTGTGTGCTTGCGCATCCATAATACAGCGTATTTGCGATTACCCCAAAAAATATGGCTTTACCGCAGTTTACACTGTATTCTTACATATTTGGAAAAACTTCTTTCTTCAATTTGGTATGAAATTAATATGCAGACTTAAAGCTTTGCGATCGCAGATGAGGTGTAAAACAGCTGTGTAACGTGATCACTCTCTGCTTGACTTATGCAACTTCCCGTCAACAAAGTTTGATTCAAAGTACACATTTCTCAAAGATGTGACTTTAAGGTTTTACTACTTAGGTATAAAATACTACACGGTCTAGCTCCAGCCTATCTTGCTGATTGTATTGTACCATATGTCCCGGCAAGAAATCTGCCTTCAAAGAACTCCCGCTTATTAGTGATTCCCAGAGCCCCAAAAAAGTATAGAGCGTTTTCTATTGTGGCTCCAGTACTACGGAATGCCCTCCCGGTAACAGTTAGAGATGCTACCTCAGTAGAAGCATTTAAGTCCCATCTTAAAACTCATTTGTATACTCTAGCCTTTAAATAGAACCCCCTTTTAGACCAGTTGAGCTGCCGTTTCTTTTCTGCTCTGCCCCCCTCTCCTTCGTGGAAAGGGAGATGAAGCGCTAGCTGTCCAAAGTCGGGACCCAGGGTGGACCACTCATGTGTGCATCAGTTGGGGACGTCTCTGCACTGCTGACCTGTCTCCACTCAAGATTATCTCCTGCTGGCCCCACTATGGACTGGACTCTCACTATTATGTTCGATCCACTATGGACTGGACTCTCATTATTATGTTAGATCCACTATGGACTGGACTCTCACACTACTAACTAGATCCACTATGGACTGGACTCTCACAATATTAACTAAATCCACTATGGACTGGACTCTCACTATTATGTTCGATCCACTATGGACTGGACTCTCACATTATTATGTTAGATCCACTATGGACTGGACTCTCACTATTATGTTAGATCCACTATGGACTGGACTCTCACACTATTATGTTCGATCCACTATGGACTGGACTCTCACATTATTATGTTAGATCCACTATGGACTGGACTCTCACTATTATGTTAGATCCACTATGGACTGGACTCTCACTATTATGTTAGATCCACTATGGACTGGACTCTCACAATATTATGTTAGATGCACTATGGACTGGACTCTCACTATTATGTTAGATCCACTATGGACTGGACTCTCACTATTATGTTAGATCCACTATGGACTGGACTATCACACTATTATGTTAGATCCACTATGGATTGGACTCTCACTATTATGTTAGATCCAATATGGACTGGACTCTCACACTATAATGTTAGATCCACTACGGACTGGACTCTCACTATTATGTTAGATCCACTATGGACTGGAATCTCACTATTATGTTAGATCCACTATGGACTGGACTTTCACTCTATTATGTTAGATCCACTATGGACTGGACTCTCACACTATTATGTTAGATCCACTATGGACTGGACTCTCTCACTATTATGTTATATCCACTATGGACTGGACTCTCACAATATTATGCTAGATCCACTCGACGTCCATTGCCCCGGTCTGCGGTCCCCTCCAAGGTTTCTCATTGTCATCCAATTGGGTTGAGTTTTTTCTTGCCCTGATGTGGGATCTGAGCCGAGGATGTCGTTGTGGCTTGTGCAGCCCTTTGAGACACTCGTGATTTAGGGCTATATAAGTAAACATTGATTGAATGACAACATTGAAAGATGTAATAACTGCCCTGGCCACATGATGGCGACAAACACACATGTAACAATGTTAATTAAATGACAAGTATGACACACTTTAACAACAAGAGTTTACAACTTTTAGTTGTAACAGAACAGCTACTGTCAACAACTTGTGATCTGATTGGCTATGGCAATTATCTATCAACTGTATGTGCCCGTTCACTTACAGTGCACGGACACCCGCATTGTTGATTTTGAAGGCCCCGGGCAGATTTGGTACAGCATGGCAACATAAGCTAGCTGAATTCTGATTAACTAAAAAACAACAACACAAACATGTTTATGAGGAATACCTGGAATATGAATATATTACAACTTTTCATTGTCGATATTTTGAAGAATAACAAGCCGTGGGGTCATGAGCAGCTAACATTTGTTACTATGAGACATTCTGTGTGCTTCAGGTGGACTGCAAAAGCTGCTTGAAGAATCTTTGGTTCGGCTTCAGAGACAAAAGTCTCCTTCCTGCGCAGGTGTCATCTCACTAACAGGATGTGGCAAAGGAGGAGGCGGGTAAGGGGATTTTCTTCTTCTCATTCCTCTTCATGTTCTGCGGCAGGCGAGCGTGACAAAGCAACACCCGACAAAGCCAATGTAGAACTTGGAGCACGTCCTCACGGGTCCTGATTCAGTCACACTCTCAGGTTTTTGTTAGTCCTCCTCCCCCGAGATGTCCGCTAGTCCAGTGTTTTTCAACCACTGTGCCGTGAGATACAGTCTGGTGTGTCTACTTTCACCTATTTGGGTTAAAAATATGTTTTGCCAACCAGTAATTATAGTCTGCAAATGATGTGTTGTTGTTGAGTGTCGGTGCTGTCTAGAGCTTGGCAGAGTAACCGTGTAATACTCTTCCATATCAGTAGGTGGCAGCAGGTAGCTAATTGCTTTGTAGATGTCGGAAACAGCGGGAGGCAGTGTGAAGGTAAAAAAGTGTCTAATGCTTAAACCAAAAATAAACAAAAGATCAGTGCCCCTAAGAAAAGGCATTGATGCTTAGGGAAGGCTATGCAGAACGAAATTAAAACTGAACTGGCTACAAAGTAAACAAAAAACAGAACGCTGGACGACAGCAAAGACTTACTGTGGAGCAAAGACAGCGTCCACAAAGTACAACTGAACATGACATGACAATCAACAATGTCCACACAAAGAAGGATAAAAACAACTGAAATATTCTTGATTGCTAAAACAAAGTAGATGCGGGAAATATCGTTCAAAGGAAGACATGAAACTGCTATAAGAAAAGAGAAAAAGCCACTAAAATAGGAGCGCAAGACAAGAACTAAAACACTACACACAGGAAAACAGCAAACAAGTCCAAATAAGTCAGGGCGTGATGTGACAGGTGGTGACAGTACACCTACTTTGAGACAAGAGCTACACTATATTGCCAAAAGTATTTGGCCACCCGCCGTTACTCACATATGAACTTGAAGCGCCATCCCGTGGAATAGTACAAAATGTTCTGGTATCCTGGAACATTCAGAGTTCCTTTCACTGGAACTAAGGGGCCAAGCCCAACTCCTGAAAAACCAACCCCACACCATAATTCCTTCTCCACCTAATTTCACACTCTGCACAATGCAGTCCGATTGTAGCGTTCTCCTGGCAACCTCCAAACCCAGACTGGTCCATCAGATTGCCAGATGGTAAAGCGTGATTCATCAGTCCAGAGAAGGCGTCTCCACTGCTCTAGAGTCCAGTGGCGACGTGCTTTACACCACTGCATCCCACGCTTTGCATTGGACGTGGTGATGTATGGCTTAGATGCAGCTGATCGGCCATGGAAACCCATTCCATGAAGCTCTCTGCGTACTGTATGTGGGCTAATTGGAAATTGTTGCACCAGACCAGTTCTTCCTCCAAGGGAATCTAAGTTACTGGTCAATCCCAAGTTCTTTCGATGACATGTATGCTGAGTAAGAAGGACCATCAAGACAGAATTGGAATATTTTCAAGTTTATTCCAAAGCTTTGGGAGATCAACTCAATCAATACATTCGTATCGGCTGCTCTAGTTGATCTGCATTCAAACGGAAAGAGACTACTTCTTGAATAGAAAAACAGTCCCCCTGTAATTAGGACACCTGATTCTCATCATTTGGATGGGTGGCCAAATACTTTTGGCAATATAGTGTATATTGATGCATGCTTGGTTATGCTTTAAAGTCATATCCAACAATTGCGACAATGACTTTTTACTGTCAACTGAGTTTCGTTTTTTTAATGATTTCTGCCGGTGATGTGCATCCGCATTTTTTTCAACGCTAAAAATGTGCCCTGGCTCAAAAAAGGTTGAAAAACACCACGCTAGTACACAGACCAAACACAACTTGAAGGGAGAGAGACAGAATATGAGTTAGACTGTATGTAGCGTCGGCCAAGGTTTTGTCGATTACAGTATTTTTCGGACTATAAGGCGCACTTAAAATCCTTTTCATTTTCTCAAAACTCGACAGTGCACCTTATAACCCGGTGTGCTTACTGACCTCGAAGTTATTTTGTTCGGTACATGGTGTAATGATAAGTGTGACCAGTAGATGGCAGTCACACAGAAGAGATACGTGTAAACTGCAATATGACGGCAGTAAACAACACCAACACTTTAAATGTTCCATTGAGAAAATAGAACATTACACACGGCGCTCAAAAATTTGTCAAAATGTTTTAGTACAATTTTTAGTACAACCCCCCCCGACACCAGTTCCAAAATTCCCGCAAAATACCGTATTTTTCGGACTATAAGGCGCACTTAAAATCCTTTAATTTTCTCAAAACTCGACAGTGCACCTTATAACCCGGTGTGCTTACTGACCTCGAAGTTATTTTGTTTGGTACATGGTGTAATGATAAGTGTGGCCAGTAGATGGCAGTCACACATAAGAGATACGTGTAGACTGCAATATGACGGCAGTAAACAACACCAACACTTTAAATGTTCCATTGAGAATATAGAACATTACACAGGGCGCTCAAAAATCTGTCAAAATGTTTTAGTACAATTTTTAGTACAACCCCCGACACCAGTTCCAAAATTCCCGCAAATTACCGTATTTTTCGGACTATAAGGCGCACTTAAAATCCTTTCATTTTCTCAAAACTCGACAGTGCACCTTATAACCCGGTGCGCTTACTGACCTCGAAGTTATTTTGTTTGGTACATGGTGTAATGATAAGTGTGGCCAGTAGATGGCAGTCACACATAAGAGATACGTGTAGACTGCAATATGACGGCAGTAAACAACACCAACACTTTAAATGTTCCATTGAGAATATAGAACATTACACGCGGCGCTCAAAAATCTGTGAAAATGTTTTAGTACAATTTTTAGTACAACCCCCGACACCGGTTCCAAAATTACCGCAAATTACTGTATTTTTCGGACTATAAGGCGCACTTAAAATCCTTTCATTTTCTCAAAACTTGACAGTGCACCTTATAACCCGGTGCGCTTACTGACCTCGAAGTTATTTTGTTTGGTACATGGTGTAATGATAAGTGTGGCCAGTAGATGGCAGTCACACATAAGAGATACGTGTAGACTGCAATATGACGGCAGTAAACGACACCAACACTTTAAATGTTCCATTGAGAATATAGAACATTACACAGGGCGCTCAAAAATCTGTCAAAATGTTTTAGTACAATTTTTAGTACAACCCCCGACACCAGTTCCAAAATTCCCGCAAATTACCGTATTTTTCGGTCTATAAGGCGCACTTAAAATCCTTTCATTTTCTCAAAACTCGACAGTGCACCTTATAACCCGGTGCGCTTACTGACCTCGAAGTTATTTTGTTTGGTACATGGTGTAATGATAAGTGTGGCCAGTAGATGGCAGTCACACATAAGAGATACGTGTAGACTGCAATATGACGGCAGTAAACGACACCAACACTTTAAATGTTCCATTGAGAAAATAGAACATTACACACGGCGCTCAAAAATTTGTCAAAATGTTTTAGTACAATTTTTAGTACAACCCCCGACACCAGTTCCAAAATTCCCACAAATTACCGTATTTTTCGGACTATAAGGCGCACTTAAAATCCTTTCATTTTCTCAAAACTCAACAGTGCACCTTATAACCTGGTGCGCTTACTGACCTCGAAGTTATTTTGTTTGGTACATGGTGTAATGATAAGTGTGGCCAGTAGATGGCAGTCACACATAAGAGATACGTGTAGACTGCAATATGGCGGCAGTAAACAACACCAACACTTTAAATGTTCCATTGAGAATATAGAACATTACACACGGCGCTCAAAAATCTGTCAAAATGTTTTAGTACAATTTTTAGTACAACCCCCGACACCAGTTCCAAAATTCTCGCAAATTATCGTATTTTTCGGACTATAAGGCGCACTTAAAATCCTTTCATTTTGTCAAAGCTCGACAGTGCACCTTATAACCCGGTGCGCTTACTGACCTCGAAGTTATTTTGTTTGGTACATGGTGTAATGATAAGTGTGGCCAGTAGATGGCAGTCACACATAAGAGATACGTGTAGACTGCAATATGATGGCAGTAAACGACACCAACACTATAAATGTTCCATTGAGAATATAGAACATTACACACGGCGCTCAAAAATCTGTCAAAATGTTTTAGTACAATTTTTAGTACAACCCCCGACACCAGTTCCAAAATTCCCGCAACTTACCGTATTTTTTGAACTATAAGGCGCACTTAAAATCCTTTTCATTTTCTCAAAACTCGACAGTGCACCTTATAACCCGGTGCGCTTACTGACCTCGAAGTTATTTTGTTTGGTACATGGTGTAATGATAAGTGTGGCCAGTAGATGGCAGTCACACATAAGAGATACGTGTAGACTGCAATATGATGGCAGTAAACGACACCAACACTATAAATGTTCCATTGAGAATATAGAACATTACACACGGCGCTCAAAAATCTGTCAAAATGTTTTAGTACAATTTTTAGTACAACCCCCGACACCGGTTCCAAAATTCCCGCAAATTCCCGTATTTTTCGGACTATAAGGCGCACTTAAAATCCTTTTCATTTTCTCAAAACTCGACAGTGCGCCTTATAACCCGGTGCGCTTACTGACCTCGAAGTTATTTTGTTTGGTACATGGTGTAATGATAAGTGTGGCCAGTAGATGGCAGTCACACATAAGAGATACGTGTAGACTGCAATATGACGGCAGTAAACGACACCAACACTTTAAATGTTCCATTGAGAAAATAGAACATTACACACGGCGCTCAAAAATCTGTCAAAATGTTTTAGTACAACCCTTGACACCAGTTCCAAAATTCCCGCAAATTACCGTATTTTTCGGACTATAAGGTGCACTTAAAATGCTTTCATTTTCTCAAAACTCGACAGTGCACCTTATAACCCGGGGAACCTAATGTACGGAACTATCTTGGTTGTGCTTATCGACCGCGAAGCTATTTTGTTTGGTACATGGTGTAATGATAAGTGTGACTAGTAGATGGCAGTCACACATAAGAGATATGTGTAGACTGCAATATGACGGCAGTAAACGACACCAACCCTTTAAATGTGCCATTGATAATATAGAACATTACACACGGAGCTCAAAAATCTGTCAAAATGTTTTTAGTAGGACTTTGGTAAGCTATGAAGCCGCACCGCTTGATGGATTGTACTGTGCTTCAACATAGGAGTATTATTATGGTGTGTGTGTATAAGGTAAGACATATTATCTGGCGTTTTGTTTCGCAATATTATGCAAAAGCAACTTTTTTTTACCTTCTAGTACATGCTGATCTATATTTGGGATCTGCATAAGTCCTGAAAATTTGCGCGCTTCCGCCTTTGTAGTCCGTGCCAACACTGTAGTCGATAAGCTTCTTCTTTTTCTCTATGTGACATTGACAACACAGCTTTAGCCAGAATACACATCTTTTATTTGTCAGACAGAAAATACTGCTCTGGAGAAGAGGAGGAGAAACAGCAGAAGAAGGACAAAGTGGACCTCCATGTTGTGGATGATGTTAGCAGGGACAATAGCGGCTAAATGAAATTGAAAAACAACAACTTCATGTTTTCTACAAACCACATATGACAGCATTTAGCCAGCTCATGAATATCTTTTTTTTTTTTGTGATACCACTTTTCACCACACAAGGCGCCAGTGAGTCAGACATTGTTCCCGACAGGCTGGCTAACCAGTGTTCCAAATTAAATCATTACAAACACATTTGAATTAGTGATGTCAAACGATTCATTTTTCAAATCCGATTAATCACACTTGAATTTTGATGACTCGTGATTCATCGCAGTAAAATGACTTGGTCAGGTAATTACGATTAAGGTAAACGAGCATGTAATCAAACTAAATTGCGCAAATAATCTGAATTTATACGTGATTCGTGCGATCGCTTTTTGTGATTAATCACATTATCTTACGTTTTAAATCTGATGGCTCTGATGTAATCATGTTAGTATTAGTACTGTCAAAGGATTTTATTTTTATTTTAGATTAATCACACTTTTGAATTGGCATTAACCATGATTAATCACATCTTAATACGAACTTGCATAATTTAAATTAACTTAAAAAAGGAGCCCGATATTTAGTCACAAACGCAGTTTTATTGTCAGAATGTCATACAGGAGCATTTTTTTTAATGTTTTTCAAAGTGCCGGTCGTTTATTTGATCCAAACTTGGTAACAGTTTGATCTAAATTAATGTACAGTACAGGCCAAAAGTTTGGACACACCTTCTCCTCATTCAATCAGTTTTCTTTATTTGTAGATTGTCACATGAAAACTATGAATGTAGAGTTATGTACTTAACTGAAAACATGTTTTATATTCTAGTTTCTTCAAAATAGTCACCCTTTGCTCTGATTACTTTTGTTGCACACTCTTGGCATTCTCTACATGAGCTTCAAATACACCTGTGAAGTGAAAACCATTTCAGGTGACTACCTCTTGAAGCTCATGGAGAGAATGCCAAGAGTGTGCAAAGCAGTAATCGGAGCAAAGGGCGGCTATTTTGAAGGAACTAGAATATAAAACATGTTTTCGGTTATTTCACCTTTTTTTGTTAAGTACATAACTCCACATGAGTAAATTCATAGTTTTGATGTGACAATCTACAATGTAAATAGTCATGGAAATAAAGAAAACACATTGGTGTGTCCAAACTTTTGGCCTGTACTGTATTTGTTTTAGTATTATTTTCGCAATTATATGCATTTTTATGTATAAAATATACAAACCTCAAACCGAATTGCAATTTTGGAGCAAACAAATCACAGATTTTTTATCAAAATCTTGCAGCCTATATGGAATACAGTATATTGTGCTATAATTATGAATAGGTATTTCTTAATTTTGACAATTTAAAGGTAAATTTTGTGAATTATTTCACATTTTAATTAATTTTGGAATCAGTCATTTATTTTGCTTTATTTATAAAATGTTGGCACCATTAATTGTAGATGGTTGCATTGACTTATTAGAATATAAATATACAGTACAGTACACCTTCTCATTTAATTCCTTTTCTTCATTTTCATGACTATTTACATTGTAGATTGTCACATCAAAGCTATGAATGAACACATGTGGAGTTATGTACTTAACAAAAAAAGGTGAAATAACTGAAAACATGTTTTATATTCTAGTTACTTCAAAATAGCCACCCTTTGCTCCGATTACCGCTTTGCACACCCTTGGCATTCTCTCCGTGAGCTTCAAGAGGTAGTCACCTAAAATGGTTTTCACTTCACAGGTGTCATAGTTTTGATGCCTTCAGTGACAATCTACAATGTAAATAGTCATGAAAATAAAGAAAACGCATTGAAATGAGAAGGTGTGTCCAAACTTTTGGCCTGTACTATATTTGTTTTAGTATTATTTTTGCAATTATTTGCATTTTTATGTATAAAATTTACAAACCTCAAACCGAATTGCAATTTTGTAGCAAAAAAATCACAGATGTTTTTGCAAAATCTTGCAGCCTATATGGAATACAGTATATTGTGCTATAATTGTGAATAGGTTTTTCTTAATATTGACAATTTAATGGTACATTTTGTGAATTATTTCACATTTTAGTTCATTTTGGAATCAGTCATTTATTTTGCTTTATTTATAAAATGTTGGCACCATTAATTGTAGATGGTTGCATTGACTTATTAGAATATAAATATACAGTACAGTACACCTTCTCATTCAATTCCTTTTCTTTATTTTCATGACTATTTACATTGTAGATTGTCACATCAAAGCTATGAATAAACACATGTGGAGTTATGTACTTAACAAAAAAAGGTGAAATAACTGAAAACATGTTTTATATTCTAGTTACTTCAAAATAGCCACCCTTTGCTCCGATTACCGCTTTGCACACCCTTGGCATTCTCTCCGTGAGCTTCAAGAGGTAGTCACCTGAAATGGTTTTCACTTCACAGGTGTCATAGTTTTGATGCCTTCAGTGACAATCTACAATGGAAATAGTCATGAAAATAAAGAAAACGCATTGAAATGAGAAGGTGTGTCCAAACTTTTGACCTGTACTATATTTGTTTTAGTATTATTTTCGCAATTATTTGCATTTTTATGTATAAAATATACAAACCTCAAACCGAATTGCAATTTTCGAGCAAAAAAATCACAGATGTTTTTGCAAAATCTTGCAGCCTATATGGAATACTGTATATTGTGCTATAATTGTGAATAGGCATTTCTTAATATTGACAATTTAATGGTACATTTTGTGATTTATTTCACATTTTAGTTCATTTTGGAATCAGTCATTTATTTTGCTTTATTTATAAAATGTTGGCACCATTAATTGTAGATGGTTGCATTGACTTATTAGAATATAAATATACAGTACAGTACACCTTCTCATTCAATTCCTTT
Source organism: Nerophis lumbriciformis (assembly GCF_033978685.3). Lineage (NCBI taxonomy): Eukaryota > Metazoa > Chordata > Actinopteri > Syngnathiformes > Syngnathidae > Nerophis > Nerophis lumbriciformis. Next base: position 9,813,363 of record NC_084572.2, on the reverse strand, counting down.
TCTTTATTTCCATGACTATTTACATTGTAGATTGTCACATCAAAGCTATGAATAAACACATGTGGAGTTATGTACTTAACAAAAAAAGGTGAAATAACTGAAAACATGTTTTTGTATTCTAGTTACTTCAAAATAGCCACCCTTTGCTCCGATTACCGCTTTGCACACCCTTGGCATTCTCTCCGTGAGCTTCAAGAGGTAGTCACCTGAAATGGTTTTCACTTCACAGGTGTCATAGTTTTGATGCCTTCAGTGACAATCTACAAAGTAAATAGTCATGAAAATAAAGAAAACGCATTGAAATGAGAAGGTGTGTCCAACCTTTTGGCCTGCACTGTATTTGTTTTAGTATTATTTTCGCAGTTATATGCATTTTTATGTATAAAATATACAAACCTCAAACCGAATTGCAATTTTCGAGCAAAAAAATCACAGATGTTTTCGCAAAATCTTGCAGCCTATATGGAATACAGTATATTGTGCTATAATTGTGAATAGGTTTTTCTTAATTTTGACAATTTAAAGGTACATTTTGTGAATTATTTCACATTTTAGTTAATTTTGGAATCAGTCATTTATTTTGCTTTATTTATAAAATGTTGGCACCATTAATTGTAGATGGTTGCATTGACTTATTAGAATATAAATATACAGTACAGTACACCTTCTCATTCAATTCATTTTCTTTATTTTCATGACTATTTACATTGTAGATTGTCACATCAAAACTATGAATGAACACATGTGGAGTTATGTACTTAACAAAAAAAGGTGAAGTAACTGAAAACATGTTTTATATTCTAGTTACTTCAAAATAGCCACCCTTTGCTCCAATTACTGCTTTGCACACTCTTGGCATTCTCTCCGTGAGCTTCAAGAGGTGGTGGTTTTCACTTCACAGGTGTCATAGTTTTGATGCCTTCAGTGACAATCTACAATGTAAATAGTCATGAAAATGAGAGGTGGTGTCCAAACTTTTGGCCTGTACTGTGTTTGTTTTTGTTTTATTATTGAAAATTGTTGTGGAAATGTATCATTTAAAAAAAGCTATGCAAATGTCCATTAGCCCAATTTTTAAAACCCTTTTGGTACAGTAGTTACTTCATTCTGGGTTTGTGCTGCGTCAAGTGCGGAACCTTCTCTATAGACATGCGTGCCCCCTCAATCATGTCCAACCAACTGAATTTACCACAGGTGGACTTCAGTAAAGATGTAAAATCATCTCAAGGATGATCCGTTGGTTTTGAGCTTCATGGGATTTATTAGATTTTTATTTTTAGCAAATGTGTAAAAAGGAATTTTTCGCATTTTCATTATGGGGTATTGTGTGTAGAACTTTGAGGACAAAGAATTAATAGAATAAGGCTATAACATGAAAAATAAGGAAAAAATGAAGCGATGTATTTGTATGACATTCCAACTGTTGGGTTCTATGCTGCCCCCTGTTGGTTGGGTGTGATCATCAACTTGAGGGTTCCAGGTTCAATCCCCGCTCCCGCCATCCTAGTCACTGCCGTTGTGTCCTTGGGCAAGACACTTTACCCACCTGCTCCCAGTGCCACCCACACTGCTTTAAATGTAACTTAGATATCGGCTTTCACTATGTAAAAGAGCTTTGAGTCACTAGAGAAAAGCGCTATATAAATATAATTCCCTTCACATCACATCTGTGGCTCGCAGCGAGCTAACATACTCGTTGGTTCCTCTTTAAAAACAAGGAAAGGCAGGTGGCGCTCTTATTATTCCCTAAAACGTTCAACCGGCAAAAGTCGAGGCGTTAAAAATCAGAAAATGTTCCGTCTCGCATAAAAAGAAGCAAAGCTTGACGGTTTGAGACAGAAAGGTGGCGTGGGAAGGCAGCACGGACCCACACACACACACACACACACACACACACACACACACACACTCCTGAGGTTCACGCTATCAGACGAGTACACAAACATGCAGACTTGAACTCCACAAAGTCATGCCAACCGAATGTTTTCTTCTTCCAGTCAGCGTCTGGCGGGATGTTTTCATTGGAGGAACGTCGACCGAGGACTCTGTTGGCCTCCAGATGGCTAAAAGTGGACGCTAAAGAGGCGCTAATTGCTTTTTTAAAATTCATCATGTGTCTTTTGTGCGTGGAGGAGGTAGATGAAGGGGACACTTGAACGCTCTCTTCCTGAGGACCCGCGCACTTCAGAGTTAATGAAAGTTAAAGTACCAAAGATAGTCACACACACACTAAGTGTGGCGAAATTATTCTCTGCATTTGACCCATCACCCTTGATCACCCCCTGGGAGGTGAGGGGAGCAGTGTGCAGCAGCTGTGGCCGCGCCCGGGAATCGTTTTTGGTGATTTAACCCCCAATTCCAACCCTTGATGCTGAGTACCAAGCAGGAAAGTAATGGGTCCCATTTTTATAGTCTTTGGTATGACACGGTTTGAACTCACAGCCTACCGATCTCAGGGCGGAGAATCTATACGGCCGGGGTTTGAACTCACAACCTACCGATCTCAGGGCGGAGAATCTACGGCCAGGGTTTGAACTCACAACCGACCGATCTCATGGCGGAGAATCTATACGGCCGGGGTTTGAACTCACAACCGACCGATCTCAGGGCTGAGAATCTATACGGCCGGGGTTTGAACTCACAACCTACCGATCTCAGGGCGGAGAATCTACGGCCAGGGTTTGAACTCACAACCGACCGATCTCATGGCGGAGAATCTATACGGCCGGGGTTTGAACTCACAACCTACCGATCTCAGGGCGGACACTCTACGGCCGGGGTTTAAACTCACGACCTACCGATCTCAGAGCGGAGAATCTACGGCCGGGGTTTGAACTCACAACCTACCGATCTCAGGGCGGACACTCTATGGCCGGGGTTTGAACTCACGACCTACCGATCTCAGGGCGGACACACTACGGCCGGGGTTTGAACTCACAACCTACCGATCTCAAGGCAGATAATCTACGGCCGGGATTTGAACTCACAACCTACCGATCTCAGAGCGGACACTCTACGGCCGGGGTTTAAACTCACGACCTACCGATCTCAGGGCGGAGAATCTACGGCCGGGGTTTGAACTTACAACCTACCGATCTCAGGGCGGACACTCTATGGCCGGGGTTTGAACTCACGACCTACCGATCTCAGGGCGGACACACTACGGCCGGGGTTTGAACTCACAACCTACCGATCTCAGGGCAGATAATCTACGGCCGGGATTTGAACTCACAACCTACCGATCTCAGAGCGGACACTCTACAGCCGGGGTTTGAACTCACAACCTACCGATCTCAGGGCGGACACTCTACGGCCAAGGTTTGAACTCACGACCTACTGATCTCAGGGCGGACACTCTACGGCCGGGGTTTGAACTCACGACCTACCGATCTCAGGGCGGACACTCTACGGCCGGGGTTTGAACTCAACCTACCGATCTCAGGGCGGAGAATCTATACGGCCGGGGTTTGAACTCACAACCAACCGATCTCAGGGCGGACACTCTACAGCCGGGGTTTGAACTCATGACCTACCGATGTCAGGGCGGACACTCTACGGCCGGGGTTTGAACTCAACCTACTGATCTCAGGGCGGAGAATCTATACGGCCGGGGTTTGAACTCACAACCTACCGATCTCAGGGCGGGCACTCTACGGACGGGGTTTGAACTCACAACCTACCGATCTCAGGGCGGACACGCTACGGCCGGGGTTTGAACTCACAACCTACCGATCTCAGGGCGGGCACTCTACGGCCGGGGTTTGAACTCACAACCTACCGATCTCAGGGCGGGCACTCTACGGCCGGGGTTTGAACTCACAACCTACCGATCTCAGGGCGGGCACTCTACGGCCGGGGTTTGAACTCACAACCTACCGATCTCAGGGCGGATAATCTACGGCCGGGATTTGAACTCACAACCTACCGATCTCAGGGCAGAGAATCTACGGCCGGGGTTTGAACTCACAACCTACCGGTCTCAGGGCGGACACTCTATGGCCGGGGTTTGAACTCACAACCAACCGATCTCAGGGCGGACACTCTACGGCCGGGATTTGAACTCACAACCTACCGATCTCAGGGCAGAGAATCTACGGCCGGGGTTTGAACTCACAACCTACCGGTCTCAGGGCGGACACTCTATGGCCGGGGTTTGAACTCACAACCAACCGATCTCAGGGCGGACACTCTACGGCCAAGGTTTGAACTCCCGACCTACCGATCTCAGGGCGGACACTCTACAGCCGGGGTTTGAACTCATGACCTAACGATCTCAGGGCGGACACTCTACGGCCGGAGTTTGAACTCAACCTACCGATCCCAGGGCGGAGAATCTATACGGCCGGGGTTTGAACTCACAAGCTGCGATCTCAGGGCGGTGAATCTACAGCCGGGGTTTGAACTCACAACCTACCGATCTCAGGGCGGACACACTACGACCAAGGTTTGAACTCACAACCTACCGATCTCAGGGCGGAGAATCTACGGCCAAGGTTTGAACTCACGACCTACCGATCTCAGGGCGGACACTCTACGGCCAAGGTTTGAACTCACGACCTACCGATCTCAGGGCGGACACTCTACAGCCGGGGTTTGAACTCATGACCTACCGATCTCAGGGCGGACACTCTACGGCCGGGGTTTGAACTCAACCTACCGATCTCAGGGCGGAGAATCTATACGGCCGGGGTTTGAACTCACAACCTACCGATCTCAGGGCGGACACTCTACGGCCGGGGTTTAAACTCACAAGCTGCGATCTCAGGGCGGAGAATCTACGGCCGGGGTTTGAACTCACAACCTACCGATCTCAGGGCGGACACGCTACGGCCAAGGTTTGAACTCACAACCTACCGATCTCAGGGCGGATAATCCACGGCCGGGATTTGAACTCACAACCTACCGATCTCAGGGCGGACACTCTACGGTCGGGGTTTAAACTCACGACCTACCGATCTCAGGGCGGAGAATCTACGGCCAGGGTTTGAACTCACGACCTACCGATCTCAGGGCGGACACTCTAACCACTAGGCCACTGAGTAGGTTTAGATGTTTGCCAGCACGTTTCCTTGTAGTGTGAGTATGTTTTCAGTTCATATTTGCCTATTTTGGCTATGCTACCAGCTGCTCCTTCCTGTTAGCATTGGGGGGAAAAAGATGATTCGATGAAAACAGTAAATTGTTATGCCGGATTTATTTGAAGGGAGAGAGACAGAATATGAGTTGGACTGGATGTGTTAGAAAGCGGATGTAGCGTCGCCCTAGATTTTGTCAATTACCATATTTTTCGGACTATAAGGCGCACAGTTGTGTAAGTTACCCATGTCTTGGGCACTAATACACCCCCATACCATCACACATGCTGCCTTTTACACTTTGCGCCTAGAACGATCCGGATGGTTCTTTTCCTCTTTGGTCCGGAGGACACGACGTCCCCAGTTTCCAAAAACAATTTGAAATGTGGACTCGTCAGACCACAGAACACTTTTCCACTTTGCATCAATCCATCTTAGATGAGCTCAGGTCCAGTGAAGCCGGCAGTGTTTCTGGGTGTTGTTGATAAATGGCTTTAAATCCTTTTTATTTTCTCAAAAAATCGACAGTGCGCCTTATAACCCGGTGCGCCTAATGTACGGCATGATTCTGGTTGTGCTTACCGGCCTTGAAGCAATTTTATTTGGTACATGGTGTAATGACAAGTGTGACCAGTAGATGGCTGTCACACATAAGAGATACTTGTAGACTGCAATATGACTCAAGTAAACGACACCAACACTTTAAATGTTCCATTGAGAATATAGAACATTACACACGGCGCTCAAAAATCTGTCAAAATGTTTTAGTACGACCCCCGACACCAGTTCCAAAATTCCCGCAAATTACCGTATTTTTCGGACTATAAGGCGCACTTAAAATCCTTTCATTTTCTCAAAACTCAACAGTGCACCTTATAACCCGGTGTGCTTACTGACCTCAAAGCTATTTTGTTTGGTACATGGTGTAATAAGTGTAATCAGTAGATGGCAGTCACACATAAGAGATACATGTAGACTGCAATATGACTCAAGTAAACAACACCAACACTTTAAATGTTCCATTGAGAATATAGAACATTACACACGGCGCTCAATAATCTGTCAAAATGTTTTAGTACAACCCCCGACACCAGTTCCAAAATTCCCCCAAATTACCTTAATTTTTCGGACTATAAGGCGCACTTAAAATCCTTTCATTTTTCTCAAAACTCGACAGTGCGCCTTATAACCCGGTGTGCTTACTGACCTCGAAGCTATTTTATTTGGTACATGGTGTAATGACAGGTATGACCAGTAGATGGCAGTCACACATAAGAGATACGTGTAGGCTGCAATATGACTCAAGTAAACAACACCAACACTTTAAATGTTCCATTGAGAATATAGAACATTACACACGGCGCTCAAAAATCCGTCAAAATGTTTTAGTACAACTTTTAGTACAACCCCCGACACCAGTTCCGAAATTCCCGCTAATTACCGTATTTTTCGGACTATAAGGCGCACTTAAAATCCTTTCATTTTCTCAAAACTCAACAGTGCACCTTATAACCCGGTGTGCTTACTGACCTCGAAGCTATTTTATTTGGTACATGGTGTAATGACAAGTATGACCAGTAGATGGCAGTCACACATAAGAGATACGTGTAGACTGCAATATGACGGCAGTGAACGACACCAACACTTTAAATGTGCCATTGATTGTATAGAACATTACACACGGCGCTCAAAAATATGTCAAAATGTTTTAGTACAACTTTTGGTACAACCCCGACACCAGTTCCGAAATTCCCGCTAATTACCGTATTTTTCGGACTATAAGGCGCACTTAAAATCCTTTCATTTTTCTCAAAACTCGACAATGCGCCGGTGTGCTTACTGACCTCGAAGCTATTTTATTTGGTACATGGTGTAATGACAAGTATGACCAGTAGATGGCAGTCACACATAAGAGATTCGTGTAGACTGCAATATGACGGCAGTAAACGACGCCAACACTTTAAATGTTCCATTGAGAATATAGAACATTACACACGGCGCTCAAAAATCTGTCAAAATATTTTAGTACAACTTTTGGTACAACCCCCGACACCAGTTCCGAAATTCCCGCTAATTACCGTATTTTTCGGACTATAAGGCGAACTTGAAATCCTTTTCATTTTCTCAAAACTCGACAGTGCGCCTTATAACCCGGTGCGCTTAATGTACGGAACAATCTTGGTTGTGCTTATCGACCTCGAAGCTACTTTGTTTGGTACATGGTGTGACCAGTAGATGGCAGTCACACATAAGAGATATGTGTAGACTGCAATATGACTCAAGTAGACAACACCAAAACTTTAAATGTTCCATTGAGAATATAGAACATTACACACGGAGCTCAAACATCCGTCAAAATGTTTTTAGTAGGACTTTGGTAAGCTATGAAGCCACACCGCTTGATGGATTGTACTGTGCTTCAACATAGGAGTATTATTATGGTGTGTGTATAAGGTAAGACATATTATCTGGCGTTTTGTTTCGCGATATTATGCAAAAGCAACTTTTCTTACCTTCTGGTACTTGTTGATGTGTATTTGGGATCTGCATAAGTCCTGAAAATGTGCGCGCATCTGCAACTGTAGTCCGTGCCGACGCCGTAGTCATAAGCTTCTTCTTTTTCTCGATTTTCTTATGTGGCATTCATCTTCCTCTGTTGCCATTTCTAATATAAAGTAGTGTAAAGTTCTTACTTACATCTGTCAGTAGACGTTGATTGATTGATTGATTGATTGATTGAAACTTTTATTAGTAGATTGCACAGTACAGTACATATTCCGTTCAATTGACCACTAAATGGTAACACTTGGATAAGTTTTTCAACTTGTTTAAGTCCACGTTAATCAATTCGTGGTAAACTAGCTATCAAACTGTGCGCCCTATGGTCCGAAAAATACGGTAACTTAGCTCTGGGCATCGAGTCGACATCTAGGGCTTTTAGCTCGATGTCTAGCGCTCTTGCACTCTCATTGGTAGGGGCCGGACCAATGTTTCTCTGCCAAGCAGACAGGAAGACTTGTACCCTATAATCTCGGACTCAAACATCCTGGTCTCAGCCAGAACACCAGGTCGGATCTTGGATGGTCCTTCCAGGGCAATACGGAAGAAGGAGTTAAATCTCTTAAACTCGTTGAAAATCTCTGTAGGGAGCAGAAACATGGAGTTGCCAAGCGACAGCCCCAAAATCTGTCTGAGTTTGCCAGCAATACTATCACCATCAAAAGATCTAAAACTTAAAAACAAGTAAATGTGTTTATTAATTGATTAGTTATTTGTTTCAATCTGTCTCTCTCTCCTATAAAAATATCAATTTTTATGATTTAAAAAAAAAAAAAAGGATTGATTTTACATTGATTTTCACTAAATATTTTGAAGTGTTGCAATCAGACTAGTTGACATGTAAACGTGGTTCTAAATGCTTGTCGGGGTTCCGGAACGCAGCCGACGTGTACCGAGCCGGCCTCACAGCTTCTGGTCGGGTGTTTTGGGCGGGGGGAGGTCAGCCGGGCTCAGGAAGGGCAGCTCCTCGCCGCCGCCCCCTAGCTTCAGGACGCGGCTGTTCAGGTCCAAGCAGCACTGAGCGGAGGGAAGAAAGTTCCATGAGGGACATCTCTCGCCTCACATGTCACGTATCACACGGACTAAACAAAGCTGACAGTTCACATTCGTCGTTTGCTTACTTTGAGTTGCAGCAGAGTCTGCAGACCGAGGCTCAGTTCCAACGTGTCGTCCTCTGAGATGGACAACAAAAATCACAATGGACTTCATTTTTCTATTTTTTTTCTATTTTAACATTTATTTGCTCTAATCTCAGCATATTTCACTTTTTTCTGTTTTAGGGCCTGATTTGTAAGATCCAAATATATAATATATATTTGTAATGGTAATGTATGATATATATTTAGAAAAATATATTACAAATATATATTTTTTGTAGTATGTATTTGTAATATATACTTGTAATCTATATGTATAAATATAATACAGTATACATTTGTACTATATTTTATATTAAATATGTACAGTATATATTTATAAAAGTGTATTGCAAATATATATTTATTTGTTTGTATTCTATATTTATGATATGTATTTGTATTGTATAAATATATTAGTGTATATTGGTAATATTAATGTGTATATAAATACAGATTACATATTTATTTTTGTAGTCTATATTTATAAGATATGTTTGTTAAATATATAATGTTCTATTATATTTATACAATACAGTATTTTAGATATGTTCTATTATGTGCTCAAAATTACAATAACATTTCTGTAAATTGCAAATTAATTTTTTTTTTTTATACTTGATTCTTTTTGTAATATTTCCCTCTTTATCATAGATTTTCAGCTATTCTCACAATATTTGCAACTTTATTTTCTGTCATTTGTCTTCTAAAACCCATTTGTGATGCTTGTAAGTGTACAACTAATTCTCATATTATCTTTCATATATATTTGGGATATTTTCATTGCTGGCCAACCCCAAAAAATCGATTTTTATTCTTGTAATTACAATGTTGTCATTTTTTATTTTTTTTTACTTAATTCCTATAACAGTAAAAATTATTATATAATTATATTATTAATTATTAATTAATAATATATATTATATATATATGTTATAAATTAATTATATTATTATATTTATTATTATAAAAATTATTAACATAAAAATGCATTATTTTTATAAAACCTTTACATCTTTATCCTCACAATTTCCTCACAATCTTAGTTTCATAAATCTGTTTTAAATTATAAAATTATGACATTATCATAATATTAGAAACACCTTTTTTTTTCGTTATCACCACTGCATTCTTGCAGTATAATTAGAACCCTCATTCTCACCACCGTGTTTTTTTTTTGTCGTAGAAATAAAAATGTATAAATAGATTTGAATATGTTTTACCATAATGCATGTGCAAAGAGAGCAAGTACAAAAGTAATTTGCTCATTTTCTTGCTCCTAAGTGTTTCTTCCTGCACTCCCAGGTGTTCATACCTTGGACCAAAGCGGAGCATTGGAAGGTTCTGGTGCCCAATTGGAGCTTCACGTCTGCGACGGAGCTGCTGGGGTCCAGGCTGAGGAGCAGGTTGGAAAACACAATCTTTATTCATAACATACTTTAAATATAGAATATTTTATCACTTTCACATATTAACAGGCACATTTCCACCCTAAATAGGTATTATAGTATGTTGATAATTGTGTGTACATACTGTATGTGCATTATGACGAGTTAAATAAATAAACATGTCTTCCACTTTTGTTACTGCCACCTGGAGGCCTGGGGTGAAAGGGCATCTCGGTGAGATTATAGGAAGCGGAGTGTACTTTGTAAACATAAAAATGTGTTTGTTTTTTTCGCTGATTGGCTCATTGTGCCAGGATCAGTCAGGGGTGTTTAAAGTAGGGCTGGGCGATATGGCCTTTTTTTAATACCGTATTTTTCGGACTATAAATCGCAGTTTTTTTCATAGTTTGGCCGGGGGTGCGACTTATACTCAGGAGCGACTTATGTGTGAAATTATTAACACATTACCGTAAAGCAGGGGTCACCAACCTTTTTGAAACCAAGAGCTACTTCTTGGGTACTGATTAATGCGGAGGGCTACCAGTTTGATACACACTTAAATAAATTGCCAGGAATAGCCAATTTGCTCAATTTACCTTTAACTCTATGTTATTATTAATAATTAGTTATATTTATCTTTGTGGAAACACTGATCATCTTAATGATTTCTCACAATAAATATATATAGAAACAGATAAATATCAATATGCAACACTTTATTTTTATATTTTCTCTAAGTGCACATTTTTCAAATTGAACATTTTCAAATGATCACTTCCAAGACAGTCTTGTGAAATCACAATATCCCATTTTAACTAGCTAGCCACTAACATTTTTTAACAAATCATCAATTACTTTGCACCATGTTTGTACAAATAATAACTCATGTAAAATACAAAAGTCAACTCTCAAATTTTTAAATAAATCATGTCACACTTTGAACTGGACACCAAATATGTTATCTGTTTCTTAATCAGTTAGTGAAGACCAAGTCTTTAAAATATTTTCTTGAATTTTCAAATTCTATTTGAGTTTTGTCTCTCTTAGAAGTAAAAATGTCGAGCAAAGCGAGACCAGCTTGCTAGTAAATAAATACAATTTAAAAAATAGAGGCAGCTCACTGGTAAGTGCTGCAATTTGAGCTATTTTTAGAACAGGCCAGCGGGCGACTCATCTGGTCCTTACGGGCGACCTGGTGCCCGCGGGCACCGCGTTGGTGACCCCTGCCGTAAAATATCAAATTAGATTATTAATCTCATTCACGTAAGAGACTAGACGTATAAGATTTCATGGGATTTAGTGATTAGGAGTGACAGATTGTTTGGTAAACGTATACCGTATTTTTCGGACTATAAGTCGCAGTTTTTTTCATAGTTTGGTCGGGGGTGCGACTTATGCTCAAGAGCGACTTATGTGTGAAATTATTAACACATTACCGTAAAATATCAAATACCGTATTTTTCGGAGTATAAGTCGCTCCAGAGTATAAGTCACACCGGCCGAAAATGCATAATAAAGAAGGAAAAAAACATATATAAGTCGCATTTTTTGGGGAAATTTATTTGCTAAAAGCCAACACCAAGAATAGACATTTGAAAGTCAATTTAAAATAAATCAAGAATAGTGAACAACAGGCTGAATAAGTGTACGTTATATGAGGCATAAATAACCAACTGGTATGTTAACGTAACATATTATGGTAAGAGTCATTCAAATAACTATAACATATAGAACATGCTATACGTTTACCAAACAATCTAATCGCTAAATCCCATGAAATCTTATACGTCTAGTCTCTTACGTGAATGAGATCAATAATATTATTTGATATTTTACGCTAATGTGTTTAATAATTTCATACATAAGTCGCTCCTGAGTATAAGTCGCACCCCCGGCCAAACTATGAAAAAAACTGCGACTTATAGTCCGAAAAATACGGTAATATTATTTAGCTCAAATTTCCCCAAAAAATGTGACTTATACTCCAGTGCGACTTATATATGTTTTTTTCCTTCATTATGCATTTTCGGCCGGAGCGACTTATACTCCGAAAAATACGGTGAGTCAACTTACCAAAAGTGTATTTATTAAAGAGTTATTAAGCAGTGGCACAAACATTCATGTCATTTACAAAACAGAAAGTGCAAGTTTGTCAGAGACATTTTAAAACAAGCTATGAGTGCACTTTTGTGCATGATGTCACTAAGATGACATATCAAAACAACACTAAATTAAAGTGCACTTTTTGTACAGAACGCCACTACAATAGTTTAAAACAAATAAAGTGCACTTTTGTGCATGATGTCACAGAAGATATTTCAATAAGTGTCAAATAAAAATGAGCTGTATAATAGGAAATCAAATAGTCCAGGACCAAAGGAGTCGCCCGCTGGCCTGTTCTAAAAATAGCTCAAATAGCAGCACTTACCAGTGAGCTGCCTCTATTTTTTAAATTGTATTTATTTACTAGCAAGCTGGTCTCGCTTTGCTCGACATTTTTAATTCTAAGAGAGACAAAACTCAAATAGAATTTGAAAATCCAAGAAAATATTTTAAAGACTTGGTTTTCACTAACTGACAAAGAAACAGATAACAGATTTGGTGTCCAGTTCAAAGTGTGACATGATTTATTTAAAAATTTGAGAGTTGACTTTTGTATTTTACATGAGTTATTATTTGTACAAACATGGTGCAAAGTAATTCATGATTTGTTAAAAAATGTTACTGGCTAGCTGGTTAAAATGGGATATTGTGATTTCACAAGACTGTCTTAGAAGTGATCATTTGAAAATGTTCAATTTGAAAAATGTGCACTTAGAGAAAATATAAAAATAAAGTGTTGCATATTGATATTTATCTGTTTCTATATATCAGTGATCAGTGTTTCCACAAAGATAAATATAATTAATTATTAATAATAACATAGAGTTAAAGGTAAATTGAGCAAATTGGCTAATTCTGGCAATTTATTTAAGTGTGTATCAAACTGGTAGCCCTTTGCATTAATCAGTACCCAAGAAGTAGCTCTTGGTTTCAAAAAAGTTGGTGACCCCTGAAATAGTGTATGTCCCTCGCTATGTGGTAGGTTCCTGCGGAACGTTATCTCCTTATGTCTTTGACTATTTTTTTCATACGGTGTTGATGTGGAAATGGTTGCTTGGGCATTTTGTTGGTGTGGCATCGAATGGAGATGTTGACATGCGGAGTAAGCACTCTTCATTCTGTAGAAGGTGAATTTTCAAATGATGCTACATATTAGCAGTAATGCTACTTTTTGTAGCAACGCTTTTGCCCCACACTTGACAAATCACGGTTGTCTGTTCGACATATTCCCACTTGAAGCCAAACCACCGCCAGACGATGGACCCCCTGCTGTTTTTCTTGGGAATTCCTTCATTTGTTACCAGATTCGCACCTTCTTTCTCTCGTATTACCACTCGCACCACAGCTAACGTTACCCATGCCGCTACCTCTCTGCTTCGCGAGGGCGTATACGTATGTGACGTATGTAAGAAGGTGCGCTTGTTTTACGTCTCTGTGAGAAGGAGAGACAAGAAAGAGTGGGAAAAGCCTGTAGTGTAATGCCCACAGCTAAAAGCAACTGCGTGAGAACGTACTGTATACTCCAATATCCATACTTGCCAACCCTCCCGGATTTTCCGGGAGACTCCCGAAATTCAGCGCCTCTCCCGAAAACCTCCCGGGACAAATTTTCTCCCGAAAATCTCCCGAAATTCAGGCGGAGCTGGAAGCCACGCCCCCTCCAGCTCCATGCGGACCTGAGTGACGTCAGGTGCGCAACACCACGTAAATCGTTGGCCAACCAAAAAGTAACCCCAGTACGCTATAGCCAACATTCACCAGGAGATGGCAACAGACAAACATAGATAACTCTATTACATTATTCCCCTTTTAGAAATGTATAGAAGTTACTCAAAATAAATAAACAACCCAACCAAAAAATGCAGCAGCTCAATTAAAAAACTGTACTTAAGCCACATTCTTTTTTCTTTTTTTTTTAGTACTGAACTCTTAACCCTCATTTGTAAAAAAATAACATGCTTATTATACAAACAGTATTTGTACACCTTTAACACAGATTTTTATACTGTCTTCAGAGATTCAGTTTTTTTGGTGGTACTCGAAACCTTTCTGGGTACCTGCGAAATGGTGTTCAGCATGGTTAGAAAAATAGTGACAGAGAATAGAACAAGGATGGACAATTCAACCCTTAACTCAACAATGAGTAGATGAGTGTTATGTGTGTGTATATGTGTAAATAAATGAACACTGAAATTCAAGTATTTATTTTATTTATATATATATATATATATATATATATATATAGTGTATATATATATATATATATATATATATATATATATATATATATATATATATATATATATATATATATATATATATATATATATATATATATATAATAAAATAAATATATATACAGCTAGAATTCACTGAAAGTCAAGTATTTCTTATATATATATATATGAAATACTTGACTTGGTGAATTCTAGCTGTAAATATACTCCTCCCCTCTTAGCCCCGCCCCCAACCACGCCCCCGCCCCACCCCGACCACGCCCCCCCCACCCCCCACCTCCCGAAATCGGAGGTCTCAAGGTTGGCAAGTATGAATATCACGATATAGTCATTTTCTATATCGCACAGAGACAAATCCGCGATATATGGAGTATATCGATATATCGCCCAGCCCTAGTCAAAGTGAGGCACTTGTTTATTGTCGAGTAGCTAGAGAGGGAGTGTTGTTGTGGGTTCCTACCCGAGCCTGTGGCAGCAGGATGCAGAGATGTGGTTGTGCAGGCTGCTGGTGTTCAAAGACGCCTTCACTTCCGTCTCGCGGCACTGCAGGGAGGACATGTCGTGTCAGCACGCTGCTTGTGTAGAAAATGCAAAAGGTGACATTTGTGTTGCCTTTTTTTTTTCTTTTTTTTTTTGTTAAAGATTGACGCTCCCGGAGTTAAAATGAAAGCCACGATGGATGTTTCCATCATATCTGCTGAGTCGTCTCTATTACTACTAACTATTAACCAGGAAGGCGCCATCCAAGATCTGAATCAGTTATCAGAGAAAGTTGGCAATATTATCCTAACTGTATTTTTACTGTGGTAGCTTGATGATTAAAAGGGCTTTTTAATAAACCCTTCAGTGTGCGTGTAACTTTATTTATTTCAATTTTTTTTTTTTGAGTTGTCAGAAAGCTATAGTGAGAAAAACGATTGGAAAGAGATGTGCTGTTTATCATTCACTATGCTCAGTGGCCTAAATGGTAAATACTATAGAGCGCTTTTCTACCTTCAAGGTACTCAAAGCGCGTTGACGCTATTTCCACATTCACCCATTCACACACACTGATGACTTTTTTTTATATTTATTTTTTATTTTTTGTCATAAAAAAATACAATCATGTGTGCTTACGGACTGTATGTATCCCTGCAGACTGTATTGATCTATATTGATATACAAACCCCGTTTCCATATGAGTTGGGAAATTGTGTTAGATGTAAATATAAACGGAATACAATGATTTGCAAATCCTTTTCAACCCATATTCAGTTGAATGCACTACAAAGACAACTTATTTGATGTTCAAACTCATAAACTTTATTTTTTTTTTGCAAATAATAATCATACTTGCCAACCCTCCCGAAGTTTCCGGGAGACTCCCGAAATTCAGCGCCTCACCCGAAAACCTCCCGGGACAAATATTCTCCCGAAAATCTCCTGATTTTCAGCCGGAGCTGGAGGCCACGCCCCCTCCAGCTCTATGCGGACCTGAGTGAGGACAGCCTTTTTTCATGACGGGAGGACAACAGGGTGACAAGAACTAAATCATCCAGACTAGAGATAAATTGTATTGTTATGTTTATCTTACCTAAAAATAAATATATTTATTAATTTAAAAAAAAAAAAAAAAAATTAAATTGTATTTTTATTTGTATTTTTTCTGACCAGCCATAGAATTATACATTAAAATAAACATATTTGAAATAATTAATTTTAAATTAAAATAATAATTCATTTAAAATGACCATGTTTAATTATTAAAATAATTGCTTGTTTATCAACAACTTTAGCATTTTATTCATTACATTTTGAAGCTCTCAGAAGCCAAGTTATGTTATATTCCTTAAGATTTATTTATGCAAGTTTGAAGTATAAATTATCCAAACACAGTTTTGTTTGCATATTTTCAGAATGTATATATATATATGTATACATATATATATGTATATATATATATATATATATATATATGTATATATATATATATATATGTATATATATATATATATATATATATATACAGTATATATATATATATATATATATATATATATGTGTGTATATATATATATATATATATATATATATATATATATATATATATATATATATATATATATATATATATATATATATATATATGAAATATTTGACTTGGTGAATTCTAGCTGTCAATATACTCCTCCCCTCTTAACCACGCCCCGCCCACCCTCGGCCACGCCCCCCACCTCCCGAAATCTGAGGTCTCAAGGTTGGCAAGTATGATAATAATTAACTTAGAAATTCATGGCTGCAACACGTGCCAAAGTAGTTGGGAAAGGGCATGTTCACCACTGTGTTACATCACCTTTCCTTTTAACAACACTCAGTAAACGTTTGGGAACTGAGGAGACACATTTTTGAAGCTTCTCAGGTGGAATTCTTTCCCATTCTTGCTTGATGTACAGCTTAAGTTGTTCAACAGTCCGGGGGTCTCCGTTGTGCTATTTTAGGCTTCATAATGCGCCACACATTTTCAATGGGAGACAGGTCTGGACTACAGGCAGGCCAGTCTAGTACCCGCACTCTTTTACTATGAAGCCACGTTGATGTAACACGTGGCTTGGCATCGTCTTGCTGAAATAAGCAGGGGCGTCCATGGTAACGTTGCTTGGATGGCGACCAACTGTAGTTACTGACAGTGGGTTTCTGAAGTGTTCCTGAGCCCAGAGAATCTGGAGAAATCACTGCACGTAAGCAGCTAAGCCCGTGACCTTCCATCCCTCAGGCTGTACTGCATCAACAAGCGACATCAATGTGTAAAGGATATCACCACATGGGCTCAGGAACACTTCAGAAACCCACTGTCAGTAACTACAGTTGGTCGCTACATCTGTAAGTGCAAGTTAAAACTCTCCTATGCAAGGCGAAAACCGTTTATCAACAACACCCAGAAACGCCGTCGGCTTCGCTGGGCCCGAGATCATCGAAGATGGACTGATACAAAGTGGAAAAGTGTTCTGTGGTCTGACAAGTCCACATTTCAAATTGTTTTTGGAAACTGTGGACGTTGTGTCCTCCGAACCAAAGAGGAAAAGAACCATCCGGACTGTTCTAGGCACAAAGTGTAAAAGCCAGCATGTGTGATGGTATGGGGGTGTATTAGTGCCCAAGACATGGGTAACTTACACATCTGTGAAGGCGCCATTAATGCTGAAAGGTACATACAGGTTTTGGAGCAACATATGTTACCATCCAAGCAATGTAACCATGGACGCCCCTGCTTATTTCAGCAAGACAATGCCAAGCCACGTGTTACATCAACGTGGCTTCATAGTAAAAGAGTGCGGGTACTAGACTGGCCTGCCTGTAGTCCAGACCTGTCTCCCATTGAAAATGTGTGGCGCATTATGAAGCCTAAAATAGCACAATGGAGACCCCCGGACTGTTGAACAACTTAAGCTGTACATCAAGCAAGAATGGGAAAGAATTCCACCTGAGAAGCTTCAAAAATGTGTCTCCTCAGTTCCCAAACCTTTACTGAGTGTTGTTAAAAGGAAAGGCCATGTAACACAGTGGTGAACATGCCCTTTCCCAACTACTTTGGCACGTGTTGCAGCCATGAAATTCTAAGTTAATTATTATTTGCAAAAAAAAAAAAAGTTTATGAGTTTGAACATCAAATATGTTGTCTTTGTAGCATATTCAACTGAATATGGGTTGAAAATGATTTGCAAATCATTGTATTCCGTTTATATTTACATCTAACACAAAAAGGGACAAGCGGTAGAAAATGGATGGATGGATAGACAATTTCCCAACTCATATGGAAACAGGGTTTGTACGAGTGAAATTGCGTATTTAAAGGTACCTAAAGAAGTGGGACTTTGGAAGGTTGTATTTCTGAACAAACTGGTCAAAAGAGCCAAACAGTCCATTAATGAATAGTTCCCTTACACAATGAAGTCCCTTCCCAAACCAGGTCTGAAAAGCTGCATCCAACAAAGAGGGTCTTAAAGGGGATTGGCGATAAAGGGCATCGACACCAAAGCTTGTGTAAGGCCAAAGTGTTTACGAAATTGGGTAAACTGAACAAAAATATACATTTTTGCTCCCATTTTTCATGAGTTGAACTCAAAGATGTCAAACTTTTACTATACACACAAAATTCCTATTCCTCTCAAATGTTCACAAATCTGTCTAAATCTGTGTTAGTGAGCATTTCTTCTTTGCCAAGATAATCCATCCCACCATACAGGTGTGGCATATGTAAGATGCTGATTAAGCAGCATGATTATTGCACACGTGTGTCTTAGGCTTCCCACAATAAAAGGCCAGTGGGTGACATGTCCGGTGAGTATGCTGGCCTTGCAATAACTGGGATGTTTTCAGTTTCCAGGGATTGTGCACAGATCCTTGCAACGTGGGGCTGTGCATTGCAGCAACATGAGGGGAACGGTCTCATAATGGGCCTCAGGATCTCGTCACGGTATAAATTCCCCTGCGTTCGTTGTCCATAACATACCCCTGCCCATACCATAACCCCACCCCCACCACGGGCTACTCGATTCACAACGTTGACATCAGCAAACTGCTCTCCCACACAACGCCACACACGCTGTCTGCTATCTGCTCTGAACAGTGAAAACCGGGATTCATCCATGAAGAGAATATGTCTCCAACGTGCCGGATTGTGAGCATTTGCCCACTCAAGTCGGTTATGACGAAGAACCGCATTCAGGTCGAGACCCCGATCAGGACGACGAGCATGCAGATGAGCGTCCCTGAGACGGTTTCTCGCAGTTTGTGCAGAAATTCAAACCATTTGTTGCAGCAGCTGTCTGGGTGACTGGTCTCAGACGATCATGGAGGTGCACCTGCTGGATGTGGAGGTCCTGGGCTGGTGTGGTTACACGTAGTTTGCGGTTGTGAGGCCGGTTGGATGTACTGCCAAATTCTCTGAAGCGCCTTTGGAGACGACTTATAGTAGAGAAATTAAGATTCAATTCACGGGCAACAGCTCTGGTGGACATTTGTGTAGTCAGCGTGCCAGCTGCACGCCCCCTCAAGACTTGCGACATCCGTAGCATTGATAAAACTGCACATTTCAGAGTGGCCTTTTATTGTGGGCACCCTAAGGCACACCTGCGCAAAAATTGTGCTGTTCAATCAGCATCTTGATATGCCACACCTGTGAGGTGGGATGGATTATTTTGGCAAAGAATAAATGCTCACTAACACAGATTTAGACAGATTTGTGGACAATGTTTGAGAGGAAGAGACAATGAAAGACCAGTTTGGACCTTCCCCCTTCACAAAAGTACTGTCCCAGACAGTCATTTTATGAATATTGGCTGCCTAATAATAATATAGAAAAGTTTGGTAGCCCTAATCCACCATTTGTTTTGTGTTTCTCCTGGACAGGTTAGCGTACGCGTGGTATAGTCTTATTCCAAATACTAGGACATTTATGTCGTTCTTTGAAATATGATTTCGACAGGAAAATAGGAACTGTCTGCAATAAGTATAGGCATTTTTGGTAGACTAACCATCTTTTTAAAGATGTTTAAAATTCGGTGAGCACAGATGACGCGCTAGCTGTCCAAAGTCGGGACTCAGGGTGGACCACTCATCTGTGCATCAGTTGGAGACGTCTCTGCACTACTGACCTGTCTCCACTCAAGATTATCTCCTGCTGGCCCCACTAAGGACTGGAGTCTCTCACTATTATGTTAGATCCACTATGGACTGGAGTCTCTCACTATTATGTTAGATCCACTATGGACTGGACTCTCACCATTATGTTAGATCAACTATGGACTGGACTCTCACACTATTATGTTAGATCCACTATGGACTGGACTCTCACTATTATGTTAGATCCACTACGGACTGGACTCTCACACTATTATGTTAGATCCACTATGGACTGGACTCTCACTATTATGTTAGATCCACTATGGACTGGACTCTCACTATTATGTTGGATCCACTATGGACTGGACTCTCACTATTATGTTAGATCCACTATGGACTGGACTCTCACTATTATGTTAGATCCACTATGGACTGGACTCTCACAATATTATGTTAGATCCACTATGGACTGGACTCTCACTATTATGTTAGGTCCACTATGGACTAGACTCTCACAATATTATGTTAGATCCACTATGGACTGGACTCACAATATTATGTTAGATCCACTATGGACTGGACTCTCACACTATTATGTTAGATCCACTATGGACTGGACTCTCACTATTATGTTAGATCCACTATGGACTGGACTCTCACACTATTATGTTAGATCCACTATGGACTGGACTCTCACAATATTATGTTAGATCCACTATGGACTGGACTCTCACTATTATGTTAGATCCACTATGGACTGGACTCTCACTATTATGTTAGATCCACTATGGACTGGACTCTCACACTATTATGTTAGATCCACTATGGACTGGACTCTCACTATTATGTTAGATCCACTATGGACTGGACTCTCACTATTATGTTAGATCCACTATGGACTGGACTCTCACACTATTATGTTAGATCCACTATGGACTGGACTCTCACACTATTATGTTAGATCCACTATGGACTGGACTCTCACTATTATATTAGATCCACTATGGACTGGACTGTCACAATATTATGTTAGATCCACTCGACGTCCATTGCACCGGTCCCCTCGAAGGTTTCTCATTGTCATCCCATTGGGTTGAGTTTTTTCTTGCCCTGATGTGGGCTCTGTACCGAGGATGTCGTTGTGGCTTGTGCAGCCCTTTGAGACACTCGTGATTTAGGGCTATATAAGTAAACATTGATTAATTGATTGATTGATTGATTGATTCATTCATTCATTGATTGATTGATTGATTGAAAGCCTGGAGCAAACATGCGAGGCAGGTGATAGCGTTTTCTCACGTTTCGCGTTCCTAAACAGGCTTTGTGGACACAAATTACTTGGGAAAGTCACGTTGGCATACTTAGGAAGCTAGTATGAGATACGGTAGAAGTGTCAGGGATACCAAAATTATCCGTCAGCTCGCTCGCTCGCTTCGCCAGTTAAAGGCCTACTGAAAGCCACTACTACCGACCACGCAGTCTGATAGTTTATATGTCAATGATGAAATCTTAACATTGCAACACATGCCAATACGGCCGGGTTAGTTTACTAAAGTGCACATTTTGAGACAGCTTGGTGGCCAGCTATTAAGTCGTCTGTTTCATCGCAAAATTCCACAGTATTCTGGACATCTGTGTTGGTGAATCTTTTGCAATTTGTTCAATGAACAATGGAGACAGCAAAGAAGAAAGCTGCAGGATGGAAGCGGTGTATTGCGGCCGACTTCAGCAAGAACAAACGCGGCCGGTGTTTTATTGTTTACATTCCCGAAAGATGACAGTCAAGCTTTACCATTGGCCTGTGGAGAACTGGGACAACAGAGACTCTTACCAGGAGGACTTTGAGTCGGATACGCAGACACGGTACCGTGAGTACGCTTCCAAACATTTGATCGCTTGCCCGTACGTGCGTGCCGCTATGTGCATGTCACATACGTAACTTTGGGGACTTTGGGGAAATATATGTGCTGTATGAACTTTGGGGAGGTGAACGGTACTTTGGGCTGTGGGATTGAGTGTGTTGTGCAGGTGTTTGATTTGTATTGGACGGGAGGGGGGAGGTGTTTGTTATGCGGGATTAATTTGTGGCATATTAAATATAAGCCTGGTTGTGTTGTGGCTATTAGAGTATATATATGTCTTGTGTTTATTTACTGTTTTAGTCATTCCCAGCTGAATATCTCACAGCATCTTCCCTATCTGAATCGCTCCCACTGCCCTCTAGTCCTTCACTCTCACTTTCCTCATCCACGAATCTTTCATCCTCGCTCAAATTAATGGGGAAATCGTCGCTTTCTCGGTCCGAATCGCTCTCGCTGCTGGTGGCCATGATTGTAAACAATGTGCAGATGTGAGGAGCTCCCCAACCTGTGACGTCACGCTACTCGT
Source organism: Nerophis lumbriciformis (assembly GCF_033978685.3). Lineage (NCBI taxonomy): Eukaryota > Metazoa > Chordata > Actinopteri > Syngnathiformes > Syngnathidae > Nerophis > Nerophis lumbriciformis. The sequence continues at coordinate 9,790,876 of NC_084572.2, read as the reverse complement.
CTGCTACTTCCGGTACAGGCAAGGCTTTTTTATCAGCGACCAAAAGTTGCGAACTTTATCGTCGATGTTCTCTACTAAATCCTTTCAGCAAAAATATGGCAATATCGCGAATTGATCAAGTATGACACATAGAATGGACCTGCTATCCCCGTTTAAATAAGAAAATCGCATTTCAGTAGGCCTTTAATGAGCAGCATCATTGGTCTGTGAGTTCATTGAGTGTGGTTATCAAAAATAGTTTTACGATTATTGAATTTAAAATGTTAATACCAACTGAGGTTCCTAATTAATAGTGTTTATCGTTACATCCCTAGTCAGTAAGTAGTTTACTGTCCTCAGCATCATCAACATCTTGTCCACTTTTAGCCACCAGCGTTGTTTTTATCAGCTCAAGCTGCTTATCAGCGACACCACACACACTCTTTTCTTCTTTTCCTTTTGTCTCCAACACACAAACTGCTGTGCTCAAATCCCCCAATCTCTCTCTCTCTTTCTCTCTCTCCAGTTCCACCTCTAAATTTCTCCTTTGTGGTTTGCGTTGTGTTGGTCACTTTAGAAGCAGCTGAATAACTAAGATCCGCACTAGATAACCTTTGATTGGACGGCTTGTTGATGGAAGCAAGCAAAGTGCGAGGGAAAAGGCTGAGGGTAGCAGAAAGGTTAGCATAGTTGACTTATTAAGCCAACGAGGGATATGTTGTTGTTTTGCTGATTAATCACATTTAAAAGGTCAAACTGTGTTTTTTGACCTCATGAAACGCAGCAATGATTTACATAAAGGACAAAGATTTTTCTTTCAATTACACTACAAGATGATGTCATTAGGATTTTGTTCCCCATTTCTTTTATTTAGGATGTTTTTGAGTGTTTTAAAGCAGTGTTTTTCAACCACTGTGCCGCGGCACCTGTGAGATCCAGTCTGGTGTGCCGTGAGAGATTATCTAATTTCACCTATTTGGGTTAAAAATATTTTTTGCAACCCAGTAACTATAGTCTGCAAATGATGTGTTGTTGTTTAGTGTCAGTGCTGTCTAGAGCTTGGCAGAGTAACCGTGTAATACTCTTCCATATCAGTAGGTGGCAGCCGGTAGCTAATTGCTGTGTAGATGTCGGAAACAGCGGGAGGCAGTGTGCAGGTAAAAAGGTGTCTAATGCTTTAAACCAAAAATAAACAAAAGGTGAGTGCCCTTAAGAAAAGGCATTGAAGCTTAGGGAAGGCTATGCGGAACGAAACTAAAACTGAACTGGCTGCAAAGTAAACAAAAACAGAATGCTGGACGACAGCAAAGACTTACTGTGGAGCAAAGACGGCCTCCACAATGTACATCCGAACATGACATGACAATCAGCAATGTCCCCACAAAGAAGGATAAAAACAACCGAAATATTCTTGATTGCTAAAACAAAGTAGATGCGGGAAATATCGCTCAAAGGAAGACATGAAACTGCTACAGGAAAACACCAAAAAAAGAGAAAAAGCCACAAAAATAGGAGCGCAAGACAAGAACTAAAACACTGCACACAGGAAAACAGCAAAAAAAAGTCCAAATAATTCATGGTGTGATGTGACAGGTGGTGACAGTACACCTACTTTGAGACAAGAGCTATAGTGATGCATGCTTGGTTATGGTTTAAAGTCATATCCAACAATTGCGACAACAACTTTTTACTGTCAACTGAGTTTCAACGCAAAAAATGTGCCTCGGCTCAAAAAAGGTTGAAAAACACTGTTTTAAAACACCAGTGTTGAATCAATAGCATGAAGTTGTTTTGTGTAAAATGGAAAACGCTGAAAACAAGACATATTTCCAACTTTCTCTGCAGAGGATATGACTACTTACTTCTACAATGTTGCATTTACTGTAAATAGATGAAAATGTTTGATGTTACAACTGCATGACAGTGTATACATGAGTGTAGCCAAGAAGAACTGATAAAAGCGAAAAAACGGTCTACTGCAGAGGACATTAAATCAAATCTATAAAAGCACTCTCTGGCAGACCTCCGCAGGCCCGACCTACAAATAGTTAAAAAAAAAAAAGTCCTGAATCCAGACGTTTGGATACACATGCAGAAGATAAAGTTCATAACGTAAACGTGAAGTAACGTAGTAAAAATTACCTAGATCCAGCCTTAAATCTAATCACTTGTTCCTTATTCCATTTCTGACAAAGTTTCATTAAAATCTGCTTTTAACTTTTTGAGTTATTATGCTTATGAACAAACCAACAAACTAACTAAGAAATCAACCACCAAATGAACCAACGGATCAACCAACAACAAAAAACAACGAATCAACCAATGAACGATCTGACAAATCAACCAACGAACGACCTAACGAATCAACTTACGAATGAACCAACAAAGAAACCAACAAACCGACCAACGAATGAACCAACTAAGGAAAAAACCAACGAACAAATTAATCAATGAACGAACTAACGAATCAATCAACCAACGACCTAACAAATCAACTTAAAGATGAACCAACCAACGAACTAACAAACCGACCAACGAATGAACCAACCTAGTAAAAAAACAACGAACAAACTAACTAATCAACCAACGAACGACCTAACGAATCAACTTAGGAATGAACCAACCAACGAACTAACAAAGTAACCAAGGAACGAACTAACAAATCAACTAATTAATTTACCAACAAAGGAACTAACAAACCCACCAACAAATTAGCCAACCAGCAAACTAATTAACCAACCAACGAATCAACTAACAAACAAACCAATGAATTAACCCGCGAACGAATTAACAAACCAACAAACAAACCGACCAAGAATGAACCAACCTAACAAAGTCACCAAGGAACGAACTAACAAATCAACTAATTAATTTACCAACCAACGACCTAACGAATCAACTTACAAATGAACCAACAAACTAACAAAGTAACCAACAAACCGACCAACGAATGAACCAACCAAGGAAAAAAACAACGAACAAACTAACGAATCAACCAACGAACGACCTAACGAATCAACTTAGGAACGACCTAACGAATGAAGTTACGAATGAACCAACCGACGAACTAACAAAGTAACTAACAAACCGACCAACGAATGAACCAACTAAGGAAAAAACCAACAAACAAACTAACGAATCAATCAATGAACAAATTAACCACTGAACGACCGAACGAATCAACCAACGAACGACCTAACAAATCAAGTTACGAATCAACCAACCGACGAACTAACAAAGTAACCAACAAACCGACCAACGAATGAACGAACCAAGGAAAAAAACAACGAAAAAACTAACGAATCAACCAACGAAGGACCTAACGAATCAACCAACGAACGACCTAACGAATCAACTTAGGAACGACCTAACGAATGAAGTTACGAATGAACCAACCGACGAACTAACAAAGTAACCAACAAACCGACCAACGAATTAACCAACTAAGGAAAAAAACAACCAACAAACTAACAAATGAATCAATGAAATAACTAACGAATCAAACCAACGAACGACCTAACGAATCAAGATACGAATTAACCAACCGACGAACTAACAAAGTAACCAACGAATGAACCACCCAAGGAAAAAACCAACGATCAAACTAATGAATTAACCCGCGAACGAATTAACAAACCAACAAACAAACCGACCAAGAATGAACCAACCTTACAAAGTAACCAAGGAACGAACTAACAAATCAACTAATTAATTTACCAACCAACGACCTAACGAATCAACTTACGAATGAACCAACCAACCAACGAACTAACAAAGTAACCAACAAACCGACCAAAGAATGAACCAACCAAGGAAAAAACCAACGAACAAACTAACGAATCAACCAACGAACGACCTAACGAATCAACTTAGGAACGACCTAACGAATGAAGTTACGAATGAACCAACCGACGAACTAACAAAGTAACCAACAAACCGACCAACGAATGAACCAACTAAGGAAAAAAACAACAAACTAACAAATTAATCAATGAACGAACTAACGAATCAACTTAGGAACGACCTAACGAATGAAGTTAGGCTTTGTGGGCTTTGTACCGAGGATGTCGTTGTGGCTTGTGCAGCCCTTTGAGACACTTGTGATTTAGGGCTATATAAATAAAGATTGATTGATTGATTGAAGTTACGAATGAACCAACCGACGTACAAACAAAGTAACCAACAAACCGACCAACGAATGAACCAACTAAGGAAAAACCAACAAACAAACTAACAAATTAATCAATGAACGAATCAACCAACGAACGACCTAACAAATCAAGTTACGAATGAACCAACCGACAAACTAACAAAGTAACCAACAAACCGACCAACGAATGAACGAACCAAGGAAAAAAACAACAAACAAACTAACAAATTAATCAATGAACGAACTAACGAATCAACTTAGGAACGACCTAACGAATGAAGTTACGAATGAACCAACCGACGTACAAACAAAGTAACCAACAAACCGACCAACGAATGAACCAACTAAGGAAAAAACCAACAAACAAACTAACAAATTAATCAATGAACGAATCAACCACTGAACGACCTAACGAATCAACCAACGAACGACCTAACAAATCAAGTTACGAATAAACCAACCGACGAACTAACAAAGTAACCAACAAACCGACCAACGAATGAACGAACCAAGGAAAAAAACCAACGAAAAAACTAACGAATGAACCAACGAACGACCTAACGAATCAACCAACATACGAGCTAACGAATCAACTTAGGAACGACCTAACGAATGAAGTTACGAATGAACCAACCGACGAACTAACAAAGTAACCAACAAACCGACCAACGAATTAACCAACTAAGGAAAAAAACAACCAACAAACTAACAAATTAATCAATGAAAGAACTAACGAATCAAACCAACGAACGACCTAACGAATCAAGATACGAATGAACCAACCGACAAACTAACAAAGTAACCAACAAACCAACCAACGAATGAACCACCCAAGGAAAAAACCAACGAACAAACTAATGAATTAACCCGCGAACGAATTAACAAACCAACAAACAAACCGACCAAGAATGAACCAACCTTACAAAGTAACCAAGGAACGAACTAACAAATCAACTAATTAATTTACCAACCAACGACCTAACGAATCAACTTACGAATGAACCAACCAACCAACGAACTAACAAAGTAACCAACAAACCGACCAAAGAATGAACCAACCAAAAAATTACGAACAAACTAACGAATCAACCAACGAACGACCTAACGAATCAACCAACGAACGACCTAACGAATCAACTTAGGAACGACCTAACGAATGAAGTTACGAATGAACCAACCGACGAACTAACAAAGTAACCAACAAACCGACCAACGAATGAACCAACTAAGGAAAAACCAACAAACAAACTAACAAATTAATCAATGAACGAATCAACCACTGAACGACCTAACGAATCAACCAACGAACGACCTAACAAATCAAGTTACGAATGAACCAACTGACAAACTAACAAAGTAACCAACAAACCGACCAACGAATGAACGAACCAAGGAAAAACAAAAACGAAAAAACTAACGAATCAACCAACCAACGACCTAACGAATCAACTTAGGAACGACCTAACGAATGAAGTTACGAATGAACCAACCGACGAACTAACAAAGTAACCAACAAACCGACCAACGAATGAACCAACTAAGGAAAAAAAACAAAAAAAAAACTAACAAATTAATCAATGAACGAACTAACGAATCAACCAACGAACGACCTAACGAATCAAGTTACGAATGAACCAACCGACGAACTAACAAAGTAACCAACAAACCGACCAACGAATGAACGAACCAAGGAAAAAAACCGACGAAAAAACTAACGAATCAACCAACCAACGACCTAACGAATCAACTTAGGAATAACCTAACGAATGAAGTTACGAATGAACCAACTGACGAACTAACAAAGTAACCAACAAACCGACCAACGAATGAACCAACTAAGGAAAAAAAAAACAAACAAACTAACAAATTAATCAATGAACGAACTAACGAATCAACCAACGAACGACCTAACGAATGAAGTTACGAATGAACCAACCGACGAACTAACAAAGTAACTAACAAACCGACCAACGAATGAACCAACTAAGGAAAAACCAACAAACAAACTAACAAATTAATCAATGAACGAATCAACCAACGAACGACCTAACAAATCAAGTTACGAATGAACCAACCGACAAACTAACAAAGTAACCAACAAACCGACCAACGAATGAACGAACCAAGGAAAAAAACAACGAAAAAACTAACGAATCAACCAACAAACGACCTAACGAATCATCTTAGGAGCGACCTAATGAATGAAGTTACGAATGAACCAACCGACGAACTAACAAAGTAACCAACAAACCGACCAACGAATGAACCAACTAAGGAAAAAAACAACAAACAAACTAACAAATTAATCAATGAACGAACTAACGAATCAACTTAGGAACGACCTAACGAATGAAGTTACGAATGAAACAACCGACGTACAAACAAAGTAACCAACAAACCGACCAACGAATGAACCAACTAAGGGAAAAACCAACAAACAAACTAACAAATTAATCAATGAACGAATCAACCACTGAACGACCTAACGAATCAACCAACGAACGACCTAACAAATCAAGTTACGAATTAACCAACCGACGAACTAACAAAGTAACCAACAAACCGACCAACGAATGAACCAACCAAGGAAAAAAACAACGGAAAAACTAATGAATCAATCAACGAACGACCTAACGAATCAACTTAGGAACGACCTAACGAATGAAGTTACGAATGAACCAACCGACGAACTAACAAAGTAACCAACAAACCGACCAACGAATGAACCAACTAAGGAAAAAACAAACAAACTAACTAACAAATTAATCAATGAACGAACTAACGAATCAACCACCGAATGACCTAACGATTCAACCAACGAACGGCCTAACGAATCAAGTTACGAATGAACCAACCGACGAACTAACAAAGTAACCCACAAACCAACCAAGAATGAACCAACCAAGGAAAAAACCAACAAACAAACTAACGAATCAACCAACGACCGACCAAACGAATCAACTTAGGAATGAACCAACCAACGAACTAACAAAGTAACCAACAAACCGACCTACGAATCAACCAACCAACCAACTAACAAATCAACCACCAAACAAATCAACAAACAAAAAAAAACAACGAATCAACCAATGAACAACCTAACTAGCAGCAGAGCAAGGCTTCAGTCCAAAGTCAAAAAGCATATTTTCGCTACCTTGCACTGAACGAGTAGAGCCGTGAGAAGTCCGGACCCCACCGTCCCGTGCCGGGCCGCCTCCTCGTCGTCCGAGCGGAAACTCTCCTCCAGAGACTCCTCCCTCTCCTCAGTGGAGGAGTCGGCGGTGCTCTCGCTCCTCTCCTCACTGTCGCCCGGACCGTCCTCGCCCTCGCCCTGGTCCTCGTTGTCGGCCAGCGGCGAGCGCACTCGGGCGCCCGTGTCGCGGGCCTCGCCTCGCAGCCGCGTGATGTTGCCCTCCAGCAGGCGCCGCTGGACGATGCTGTGAGGTTGCTGGCAGGGAAAGAAAGATTCATTTGTCATTTGTGGAATAGTTGCATCATTTTTGAAGGCTTGGTCAAGGTCTGTGTTGTCTGTTAGTGATCAAGACGGCACAAAAACAAGACTTTTTCAAATTGAATGGCAAAACTATGTTAGTCCTGCATTGGACATTAGTCTTTTGGTCCATTTCTTTTGTCAGAGTTACAAAGTCTGAACTAAATCTCAGCCCTGTTTGTCCACTGCAGTGGACACTGGTTCCCAGAAAGAGAAATAGTAGTGTTCAATGATTCCTGAACAGAGTGGAAGAGCAGGACAATTTCATGGACAGCTGAGCAGTCGTCACGGCACCAGAAGGAAATATGGCGAAAGAGACCGGAATAAAAAAAGACTCCCTAGAGGCAGCGTGACGGATGTAATAATGTCCTCTCATGTCTGGCCGTTATGTTGAAACTAATGGCTGAGCAACAATAATAATAATAATAATAATAGATTTTATTTGTAAAAAAGCACTTTACATTGAGTAAGCAACCTCAAAGTGCTACAGTGTAATAAAAATTAAAAAAATAAAAAGATAATACAAAATAAATAAAAATAAAAACTAGAACAGCCAAATAGCTAAAACTAGTATGCATATATCTAAAAAGAGGCTTTTTTTTAAAAAGAAGAGTTTTTTAAGCCTTTTTTAAAAGCCTCCACAGTCTGTGGTGCCCTCAGGTGGTCAGGGAGAGCGTTCCACAGACAGGGAGTGGCGGAGCGGCACTGGTCTTCCATTCAGTGTCAGTTAGCATTGCGCTAATGGCTAACCGCCAGCTGCTATTAGCTAACAAGTACCAGCTAGTCAAATGCTAACTAACAGCAAGTTAGCAACTAGTCAACGGCGAATGTCTAGCATTTGTTCGATTTTGGTAAGAACAAGAGACATTGGACGTATTAGCTTATGTTGTTGTGCGCAAATCACAGTTTTATTTACAAAAGCCAAAAGCAGTGAAGTTGTCACGTTGTGTAAAAGGTAAATAAAAAGAAAATACAACAAATCCTTTTCAACTTATATTCAACTGAATAGACTGCAAAGACAAGATATTTAGCATTCGAACTGGTAAACTTTGTTACGTTTTGCAAATATTAGCTCATTTGGAATTTGATGCCTGCAACAGGTTTCAAAAAAGCTGGCACAAGTGGCAAAAAAGACTGAGAAAGTTGAGGAATGCTCATCAAACTCTTATTTGGAACATCCCACAGGTGAACAGGCTGATTGGGAACAGGTGGGTGCCATGATTGGGTGTAAAAGCAGCTTCCATGAAACGCTCAGTCATTCACAAACAAGGATGGGGCGAGGGTCACCACTTTGTCAACAAATGTGTGAGCAAATTGTCCAACAGTTTAAGAACAACATTTCTCAACCAGCTATTGCAAGGAATTTAGGGATTTCACCATCTACGCTCCGTAATATCATCAAAAGGTTCAGAGAATCTGGAGAAATCACTGCACGTAAGCGGCAAGGCCCTTAACCTCTGATCCCTCAGGCGATACTGCATCAAAAACCGACATCAGTGTGTAAAGGATATCACCACATGGGCTCAGGAACACTTCAGAAAACCGCTGTCAGCAACTACAGTTGGTCGCTACATCTGTAAGTGCAAGTTAAAACTCTACTATGCAAAGCCAAGGCCATTTATCAACAACACCCAGAAACGCTGCCGGCTTGGCTGGGCCCGAGCTCATCTAAGATGGACTGATGCAAAGTGGAAAATTGTTCTGTGGTCTGACGAGTCCACATTTCAAATTGGTTTTGGAAACTGTGGACGTCGTGTCCTCCGGACCAAAGAGGAAAAGAACCATCCGGACTGTTCTAGGCGCAAAGTGTAAAAGGCAGCATGTGTGATGGTATGGGGGTGTATTAGTGCCCAAGACATGTGTAACTTACACATCTGTGAAGGCACCATTAATGCTGAAAGGTACATACAGGTTTCGGAGCAACATATGTTGCCATCCAAGCAACGTTACCATGGACGCCCCTGCTTATTTCAGCAAGACAATGCCAAGCCACGTGTTACAACAGCGTGGCTTCATAGTAAAAGAGTGCGGGTACTAGACTGGCCTGAGTCTAAGTTAATGATTATTTGCCAAAAAAAATGAAGTTTCTCAGTGTGAACATGAAATATCTTGTCTTTGCAGTCTATTCAATTGAATATAAGTTGAAAAGGATTTGTTGTATTCTCTTTTTATTTACCATTTACACAACATGACAACTACACTGCTTTTTGGGTTTTGTACTAGTAGCAGCCCAATCCCAGCTACTAGCTTGCCACATCCATCCATGCATTTTCTACCGCTTGTCCCTTTTAGGGTTGCGGGGGGTGCTGGAGCCTATGTCAGGGGCTAAATATGTAAGACAGATCAATCAAAGCACAAAAGAGTGATCAAACATTTGAAATAAAGTCATGTTTTTCTGGAATCACTTTGATAGAATGTGAGGGTTTAAGCAGGAGTTTGTGATCGTTGTTTTGAGGTGTTTTCCTCCTTCCTCGCCAGGCTGCAGGGAAGCAGAGAAAGGGCGCAAATTGAATTGATCAACACAATTGAATTCCTGTGTTTTCCGCTGTGGGTCATCTCCATCCACAAAGCACGTTAGGGAGCCAAGAGCGAGCGAGCACTGTATGGACGCCATGTCAAGTAACGATGCACAGTCCTTCATTTAACAGTCGCTGGGAAGCCTCCTGCTCGGTGCCACAGGAAGGAAGCCAAATATGTGCTTAGAAAGGTCACATGACTGACTGGAAGCTGATGGGAGGAGTAATTAGTGCGTCGGCATGCAATTAGCTTCGCATCCTCCGAGAGGGGAAAGTGAGAGAAGTGGAGCTTGTACTGTGTCTTTATGTGTGTTTACTTTGCATTGATGCTCTCGTTTATTCACCTTTTTTTGCAGCATTACCTCTTGTTTCGTGCAGCTGTACCTAATAGAGTGTCCTGTGAGCAGGTTAGGACTGGTTTCTCTTTTTAACATGTCTCGCTATTTAGTGTGCCTTCAACCTCTCTCTTGTGTTGTTTTTCTACACTATTTTTAGCCGCCTGTCTTCCCACACACACACACACACACACACACACACACACACACACACACACACACACACACCTAATTCATGCATGGCATGTATTGAACCAGTTCCACCAATCAAGTCGCCGATCCCGTCCGCCCCTTTTTTTGTTGGGGGATTTAATTCGGTGACGTAAATAATTCAATGCAACAAAAAAGACAATAAATGTTTTGTTTTTTTATATTACAATAAATATCATTTAGGGCTGTGAAACAAATAAAGACGTTAAGTAGATAAAAACGCCATTAGACATAAAGATTGTGAGAAAGTTGATGAACGTATTTAGATTAAAATAATGACTATCACATATGTGATAATGAAATAATAGATAATAAATGAATATCTGATAAATGTAAACATTTATTTATATTTGTCAGGTTCAAACACTGATGACATCTATTAAACAGACAAAGAAGCAAGGAATCAAACAGAGACAGAATTAAATTTGGCTCAATGAGGAGAAACGTGTGGACCTGTACCCTTGCACAGTGTCCCACCACGCTCTGACGAAAGATTGTACGCCTCCTCTTTTATTTGGACTTTCCCTGATTACATGGCAACAGCTGTTTCTAAAGGGACAGGGGGTCGTAAACAGCCGCTGCCTTTGGTCACAAAACAGTTCAAAGAAAAGGTGCACACACACACACACACACACACACACACATCCCTAATTCATGCATGGCATGTATTGAACCAGTTCCACCAATCAAGTCGCCAATCCCGCCCACCCCTTTTTTTTGTTGGATTTAATTCAGTGACGTAAATAATTCAATGCAACAAAAAAGACAATAAATGTTTTGTTTTTTTATGTTACAAGAAATATCGTTTAGTGCTGTGAAACAAATAAAGATGTTAAGTAGATAAAAACGCCATTACACATAAAATCATGTATTTAGATTAAAATAATGACTATCACATATATGATAATGAAATAATAGATTATAAATGAATATCTGATAAATGTATACATTTATTTATATTTGTCAGGTTCAAACACTGATGAGATCTATTAAACAGACAAAGAAGCAAGGAATCAAACAGAGACAGAATTAAATTTGGCTCAATGAGGAGAAACGTGTAGACCTGTACCCTTGCACAGTGTCCCACCACGCTCTGACGAAAGATTGTACGCCTCCTCTTTTATTTGGACTTTCCCTGATTACATGGCAACAGCTGTTTCTAAAGGGACGGGGGTCGTAAACAGCCGCTGCCTTTGGTCACAAAACAGTTCAAAGTAAAGGTGCACACACACACACCCCTAATTCATGCATGGCATGTATTGAACCAGTTCCATCAAGTCGCCGATCCCGCCCGCCCCTTTTTTTGTTGGGGGATTTAATTCGGTGATGTAAATAATTAAATGCAACAAAAAAAACAATAAATGTTGTTGTTTTTTATATTACAATAAATATTGTTTAGTGCTGTGAAACAAATAAAGATGTTAAGTAGATAAAAACGCCATTAGACATAAAGATTGTGAGAAAGTTGATGAATGTATTTAGATTATAATAATGACTATCACATATATGATAATTAAATAATAGATAATAAATAAATATCTGATAAATGTATACATTTATTTATATTTGTCAGGTTCAAACACTGATGACATCTATTAAGCAGACAAAGAAGCAAGGAATCAAACAGAGACAGAATTAAATTTGGCTCAATGAGGAGAAACGTGTAGACCTGCACCCTTGCACAGTGTCCCACCACGCTCTGACGAAAGATTGTACGCCTCCTCTCTTTTTTGGACTTTCCCTGATTACATGGAAACAGTTGTTTCTAAAGGGACAGGGGTCGTAAACAGCCGCTGCCTTTGGTCACAAAACAGTTCAAAGAAAAGGTGCACACACACACACACACACCTAATTCATGCATGGCATGTATTGAACCAGTTCCACCAATCTAGTCGCCGATCCCGCCCGCCCCTTTTTTTGTTGGGGGATTTAATTCGGTGATGTAAATAATTAAATGCAACAAAAAAAACAATAAATGTTGTTGTTTTTTATATTACAATAAATATTGTTTAGTGCTGTGAAACAAATAAAGATGTTAAGTAGATAAAAACGCCATTAGACATAAAGATTGTGAGAAAGTTGATGAACGTATTTAGATTAAAATAATGACTATCACATATATGATAATGAAATAATAGATAATAAATGAATATCTGATAAATGTATACATTTATTTATATTTGTCAGGTTCAAACACTGATGAGATCTATTAAACAGACAAAGAAGCAAGGAATCAAACAGAGACAGAATTAAATTTGGCTCAATGAGGAGAAACGTGTAGACCTGTACCCTTGCACAGTGTCCCACCACGCTCTGACGAAAGATTGTACGCCTCCTCTTTTATTTGGACTTTCCCTGATTACATGGCAACAGCTGTTTCTAAAGGGACAGGGGTCGTAAACAGCCGCTGCCTTTGGTCACAAAACAGTTCAAAGTAAAGGTGCACACACACACACCCCTAATTCATGCATGGCATGTATTGAACCAGTTCCACCAATCAAGTCGCCGATCCCGCCCGCCCCTTTTTTTGTTGGGGGATTTAATTTGGTGACGTAAATAATTCAATGCAACAAAAAAGAGAGTAAATGTTTTGTTGTTTTTTATATTACAATAAATATTGTTTAGTGCTGTGAAACAAATAAAGATGTTAAGTAGATAAAAACGCCATTAGACATAAAGATTGTGAGAAAGTTGATGAACGTATTTAGATTAAAATAATGACTATCACATATATGATAATGAAATAATAGATAATAAATGAATATCTGATAAATGTATACATTTATTTATATTTGTCAGGTTCAAACACTGATGACATATATTAAACAGACAAAGAAGCAAGGAATCAAACAGAGACAGAATTAAATTTGGCTCAATGAGGAGAAACATGTCGACCTGTACCCTTGCACAGTGTCCCACCACGCTCTGACGAAAGATTGTACGCCTCCTCTTTTATTTGGACTTTCCCTGATTACATGGCAACAGCCGTTTCTAAAGGTACGGGGGTCGTAAACAGCCGCTGCCTTTGGTCACAAAACAGTTCAAAGAAAAGGTGCACACACACACACACACACATCCCTAATTCATGCATGGCATGTATTGAACCAGTTCCACCAATCTAGTTGCCGATTCCGCCTGCCCCTTTTTTTGTTGGGGGATTTAATTCGGTGCAAAAAATAATTAAATGGAACAAAAAAGAGAATTTTTTTATATTACAATAAATATTGTTTAGTGCTGTGAAAAAAATAAAGATGTTAAGTAGATAAAAACGCCATTAGACATAAAGATTGTGAGAAAGTTGATGAATGTATTTAGCTTAAAATAATGACTATCACATATATGATAATGAAATAATATATAATAAATGAATATCTGATAAATGTATACATTTATTTATATTTGTCAGGTTCAAACACTGATGACATCCATTAAGCAGACAAAGAAGCAAGGAATCAAACAGAGACCGAATTAAATTTGGCTCAATGAGGAGAAACGTGTAGACCTGTACCCTTGCACAGTCTCCCACCACCCTCTGACGAAAGATTGTACGCCTCCTCTTTTTTTTGGACTTTCCCTGATTACATGGCAACAGCCGTTTCTAAAGGGACGGGGGTCGTAAACAGCCGCTGTCTTTGGTCACAAAACAGTTCAAAGAAAAGGTGCCTGGAGGGGGGTCAGGTTCTGCTTCCTCTCCCCTTTGTAGATCTCGGGTCAAGACAAAATCTTCTGTGGATTACAATACATCAAAGAAACCGACACCTTCATGTCGCTTCCCATCCTACACAGTGGAGTTTTACAAGCCTTTTGTCCTCTTGCCGGGAACTCATTGAAACACAAAGTTTTGTGATAACTTAGATACAATTATTCTGACAATATTATCTTTGTTATTAATGTATTTCTTATTTAGCTTTGTTTTCTTTGCTTGAAAAAAGTAAATATATATTATAAATCATAACATGTTTGAAAAATGTATGTAAAAGATTTATATATTATATTTATATATAATTATATATTATAAATAGATTTGCATAATATACAATAGTAATATAGATGCATATATATATAAATATATATATATATATATATATATATATATATATATATATATATATATATATATATATATATATATATATATATATATATCATAAAATATATATAAAATATTTCAAAATATACATATAATATAATTATATTTAATTCATTTAAAAAACTGTAAATATTTTAAATATTTATATTTTGATTCACAGTGTATCTGTCCATCCATTTTTTTCTACACCGTTTATCCTCATAAGGGTCGCGGGTATGCTGGAGTCTATCCCAGCTTTCTTCGGGTGAGATGCGGGCTATTTCCGAGACCGCGCGCATTAAACATAAAGTGAAAGGAGTGAGTGTAGAATTGAATTATTGTCTTCTGTTTTATTTATTTCTTCCTGTAAATCAGTGGTGTCCAAAGTGCGAATTGTCAGAAAAAAACAGTAGTTAAAATGTGGAAAAAATAGCAAAAAGGCATAATTTAATGAGAAATAGTGAAAATTGTATTGTAATAACTTGGAGTGGTCCAAAATGTTTCCACAATGGGTCGCATAAACTGAACATTTTGATATTCCTTTGTCTGAAAAAATAAAACAGACATTATATTTATTTGACGACAAAACTGTATTATAAGTGACAAAGTGTATATTATCATTATTATTATTTATTACTAGTGTTGTCCCGATACCCTTATTTTGGTACCCGTAGCAAAATGTATTTCGATACTTTTCTAAATAAAGGGCACCACAAAAAATAGCATTATTGTCTTTATTTTAACCAAAAATCTTAGTGTACATGAAACATATGTTTATTATTGTAATTTAGTCCTTAAATAAAATAGGGAACATACTAGACAACTTGTCTTTTAGTAGTAAGTAAACAAACAAAGACTCCTGTTTGACGTATGCAGTAACATATTGTGTCATTTATACACCTATTATTTTGTACACATTATGAGGGACAAACTGTAAAAAAATATTATTAATCTACTTGTTCATTTACTGTTAATATCTGCTTATTTTCTGTTTTAACATGTTCTATCTACACTTCTGTTCAAATGTAATAATCACTTATTCTTCTCTTTTTGAACCTTTACATTAGTTTTGGATGATATCACACTACTTGGTATGGATCCGATACCAAGTAGTTACAGGATCATACATTGGTCATATTCAAAGTCCTCATGTGTCCAGGGACGTATTTCCTGACTTTATAAACATAATATGAGTTATAAAAAAAGGGAAAAAGATTTTGTGACAATAAAAAATATAGATGTAATCATAGTAGTATCGACTAGATATGCTCTTGTACTTGGTATCATTACAGTGGATGTCAGGTGTAGATCCACCCATGGCGTTTGTTTACATCTTGACGCCGGTGAGCTATTGTATCCTCCTACGGTGTGTAGTGAAGCATGTTTAGATATAACTTCACCTTTATCTTTAGTTTTTAGACCAAAATGCATCCATTTTCTCTTTTCTGTCCACACACTGTGTCTGCTTGTAAGTACTCTGTGTGTGTGTGCGCTGCCGAACATGCTCCTCTGCTAGTAAAACCAGCAATGTCATGGCGTGAGGACGGTGGGGTACCGATACTTTTTAGAGGCGGTAGAGTACCGAATATGATTCATTAGAACCGCGGTACTATACTAGTACTGGTATACCGTACAACCTAGTTATTACTATAAAAAATTTAACTTTTTCATGACATTACATCTTTTTTTGTAAAATCTTACTTTTTTTTTTTTACTGTAATAACTGATGATAATACATTTTGTCACTTATAGCACAAATTTGCATATATAATGTCTGTTTTTAGCTTAACTTTTTAACAAAATAAAGAAATATCAAAATGGGCCCTGCATACTTTGACTTTTCAGTATATTATCCCTGCAGTAAACACAAAACCCAAAACCAGTGAAGTTGGCACGTTGTGTAAATGGTAAATAAAAACAGAATACAACCACAGAACACTTTTCCACTTTGCATCAGTCCATCTTAGATGAGCTCGGGCCCAGCGAAGCCAGTGGCGTTTCTGGGTGTTGTTGATAAATAGCGTTGGCTTTGCACAGTAGAGTTTTAACGTGCACTTACAGATGTAGCGACCAACTGTAGTTACTGACAGTGGTTTTTCTGAAGTGTTCCTGAACCCATGTGGTGATATCCTTTACACACTGATGTCACTTTTTGATGCAGTACAGCCTGAGGGATTGAAGGTCCCGGTGTTACGGCGCGGGCTCGAACTCGGCTTTTCCCCGGCAGCTGGGTCTACCAGCACCGCCGAGACACGCCCCTGCTCGCGCTGGACGTGTCACGCCCACATGCCGGC
Source organism: Nerophis lumbriciformis (assembly GCF_033978685.3). Lineage (NCBI taxonomy): Eukaryota > Metazoa > Chordata > Actinopteri > Syngnathiformes > Syngnathidae > Nerophis > Nerophis lumbriciformis. The sequence continues at coordinate 9,773,833 of NC_084572.2, read as the reverse complement.
AAGGCTGTGGGGGATCGGCAATCTGCACACCTGGGACTGATGAGGGCGAGCTGTATAAGGACCAGTGGACCCAAGGATCCCGGTGGTAACTTAGTTTCTCTATGGTGTACCGTAAGCCGACAAGCTTTATGCTCTCTCCGTGTTTCTTCCCCGTGCTTGATTTGTCCCCTGTCTTCTCCCTTGTGCCCGGAGTGTTTTCCTTCCGTCGCCTTGGTTTCGAGCTGTGTGTTTAACTCCCTTGGACTTCCCCCCCCCTGGATCTCGACCCCCTCGCATGGACACGGACTCTGACGCCTCTCTCTCTCTCGCCCTGGATCTTTCTTCTGTCTCACGGACTTCCCAGATAAGCCTCGCCCTCGTTGGACTTCCAGTTTGGAACAACAGCTCTCGGTAACACTCAACAGATAACCGCTTCGCATAGTCTCACACCATACACACTCTTGAATTTAGTCACACTCAATTTCCTTAGTTATTAGTTAGTATTGTTTATTTATTATATATATATTTGGCTATATATATATAATAAATCATAGAGCTTTACTGCCCCCTTGTGTCTGTGTCGTCAACTCCATCCTAGAAACATAACACATGGGCCATGTTGCTTACGTGCAGTGATTTCTCCAGATTCTCTGAACCTTTTGATACCATACCAACTTTATTTATAAAGCCCTTTAAAAACAAGCAGAGTTGAAAATCAAAGGGCTGTACACCACAAAGAAATAGAGGCAAAGGACAGACTAAAAAATAACATTTAAAACAAATAAAAATACACATTGAAAAAGCAAATATACATTTTTTGATGATATTACGGAGCGTAGATGGTGAAATCCCTAAATTCCTTGCAATAGCTGGTTGAGAAATGTTGTTCTTAAACTGCTGGACAATTTGCTCAGGCATTTGTTGACAAAGTGGTGACCCTCGCCCCATCCTTGTTTGTGAATGACTGAGCATTTCATGGAATCTACTTTTATACCCAATCATGGCACCCACCTGTTCCCAATTTGCCTGTTCACCTGTGGGCATACTTGCCAACCCTCCCAAATTTTCTGGGAGACTCCCGAAATTCAACACCTCTCCCGAAAACCTCCCGGGACAAATATTCTCCCGAAAATCTCCCGATTTTCAACCGGAGCTGGAGGGGGTGTGGCCTCCAGCTCCATGCGGACCTGAGTGAGGACGGCCTTTTTTCACGACGGGAGGACAACAGGGTGACAAAAACTAAATCATCCATACGAGAGATAAATTGTATTATTATGTTTATCTTACCTAAAAATAAATATATTTATTAATTAAAAAAAACAAAAAACGAAATAAATGTTTATTATATTTTGCTAAAAACATCAAAATTAATTGTATTTTTATTTGTATTTTTTCTGACTCCTTATTACATCCAGGCATTAGAATTATACATTAAAATAAACATATTTGAAATAATTAATTTTAAATTATCATAATAATTCATTTAAAATGACCATATTTAATTATTAAAATAATTGCTTGTTTATCAACAACTTTAGCATTTTATTCATTACATTTTGAAGCTCTCAGAAGCCAAGTTATGTTATATTCCTTAATATTTATTTATGCAAGTTTGAAGTATCAATTATCTAAACACAGTTTTGTTTGCATATTTTCAGGATGTAGATATATATATATATATATATATATATATATATATATATATATATATATATATATATATATGAATTACTTGACTTGGTGAATTCTAGCTGTCAATATACTCCTCCCCTCTTAACCACGCCCCCAACCACGCCTCGCCCCACCCCCGACCACGCCTTCACCCCCCACCGCCCACCCCCCACCTCCCGAAATCGGAGGTCTCAAGGTTGGCAAGTATGCCTGTGGGATTTTCCAAATAAGTGTTTGATGAGCATTTGTCAACTTTCTCAGTCTTTTTTGCCACGTGTGCCAGCTTTTTTGAAACATGTTGCCGGCATCAAATTCCAAATGAGCTAATATTTGCAAAATATAACAAAGTTTTCCAGTGTGAACGTTAAATATCTTGTCTTTGCAGTCCATTCAATTGAATATAAGTTGAAAAGGATTTGTTGTATTCTCTTTTTATTTACCATTTACACAACGTCACAACTTCACTGCTTTTGGCTTTTGTAATACCAACAATCTTTGTGGCATTAAATGATAATGTCGACTCTCCGAGTTGGCACTTTTATTCTTCTACATCTAACACACACACACACACACACACACACACACACACACACACACACGAGTGTGTCATGTTACATAAAGCATCCCCCGTGAACTCCTCTAGGGACCACGCTTCCCTTTTCGCGCTCGCACAACAACTCCAGCGACGCTCTGCACCCCCTCAGGCTAAAGAGCAGCAAAAACTCTTACGTAAGCACGCGGCGTCACACGCTGGAGAAGAAAAGGCTGAAGACACCACCGCGTCACGTCTGGAGTGGTTGTTGTTGAACTATTAGTGTCCATAGCATGATAGTTTTCTTGTTGTTGAACTATTAGTGTCCATAGCATGATAGTTTTATTGTTCTTGAACTATTAGTGTCCATAGCATGATAGTTTTATTGTTCTTGAACTATTAGTGTCCATAGCATGATAGTTGTATAGTTCTTGAACTATTAGTGTCCATAGCATGATAGTTGTTTTGTTGTTGAACTATTAGTGTCCATTGCATGATAGTTGTATTGTTGTTGAACTATTAGTGTCCATAGCATGATAGTTGTATTGTTATTGAACTATCAGTGTCCATTGCATGATAGTTTTCTTGTTGTTGAACTATTAGTGTCCATAGCATGATAGTTGTATTGTTGTCGAACTATTAGTGTCCATAGCATGATAGTTGTATTGTTGTTGAACTATTAGTGTCCATAGCGTGATATTTTTATTGTTGTTGAACTATTAGTGTCCATAGCATGATAGTTGTATTGTTGTTGAACTATTAGTGTCCATAGCATGATATTTTTATTGTTGTTGAACTATTAGTGTCCATAGCATGATAGTTGTATTGTTGTTGAACTATTAGTGTCCATAGCATGATAGTTTTATTGTTGTTTAACTATTAGTGTCTATAGCATGATAGTTTTATTGTTGTTGAACTACCAGTGTCCATAGCATGATAGTTTTATTGTTGTTGAACTATTAGTGTCCATAGCATGATAGTTGTATTGTTGTTGAACTATTAGTGTCCATAGCATGATAGTTGTATTGTTGTTGAACTATTAGTGTCCATAGCATGATAGTTGTATTGTTGTTGAACTATTAGTGTCCATAGCATGATAGTTGTATTGTTGTTGAACTATTAGTGTCCATAGCATGATAGTTTTATTGTTGTTGAACTATTAGTGTCCATAGCATGATAGTTTTATTGTTGTTGAACTATTAGTGTCCATAGCATGATAGTTGTATTGTTGTTGAACTATTAGTGTCCATAGCATGATAGTTGTATTGTTGTTGAACTATTAGTGTCCATAGCATGAGAGTTGTATTGTTGTTGAACTATTAGTGTCCATAGCATGATAGTTTTATTGTTGTTGAACTACTAGTGTCCATAGCATGATAGTTGTATTATTGTTGTTGAACTATTAGTGTCCATAGCATGATAGTTGTATTGTTGTTGAACTATTAGTGTCCATAGCATGATAGTTTTATTGTTGTTGAACTATTAGTGTCCATAGCATGATAGTTGTATTGTTGTTGAACTATTAATGTCCATAGCATGATAGTTGTATTGTTGTTGAACTATTAGTGTCCATAGCATGATAGTTTTATTGTTGTTGAACTATTAGTGTCCATTGCATGATAGTTGTATTGTTGTTGAACTATTAGTGTCCATAGCATGATAGTTGTATTGTTGTTGAACTATTAGTGTCCATAGCATGATAGTTGTATTGTTGTTGAACTATTAGTGCCCATAGCATGATAGTCTTATTGTTGTTGAACTATTGCTGTCCATAGCATGATAGTTGTATTGTTGTTGAACTAATAGTGTCCATAGCATGATAGTTTTATTGTTGTTGAACTATTAGTGTCCATAGCATGATAGTTTTATTGTTGTTGAACTACTAGTGTCCATAGCATACAAGTTGTATTGTTGTTGAACTAATAGTGTCCATAGCATGATAGGTTTATTGTTGTTTATTTATTAGTGTCCATAGCATGATAGTTTTATTGTTGTTGAACTACTAGTGTCCATAGCATGATAGTTTTATTGTTATTGAACTATTAGTGTCCATTGCATGATAGTTGTATTGTTGTTGAACTATTAGTGTCCATAGCATGATAGTTGTATTGTTGTTGAACTATTAGTGTCCATAGCATGATAGTTTTATTGTTGTTGAACTATTAGTATCCATAGCATGATAGTTTTATTGTTGTTGAACTATTAGTGTCCATAGCATGATAGTTGTATTGTTGTTGAACTATTAGTGTCTATAGCATGATAGTTGTATTGTTGTTGAACTATTAGTGTCCATAGCATGATAGTTTTATTGTTGTTGAACTATTAGTGTCCATAGCATGATAGTTGTATTGTTGTTGAACTATTAGTGTCCATAGCATGATAGTTTTATTGTTGTTGAACTATTAGTGTCCATAGCATGATAGTTGTATTGTTGATGAACTATTAGTGTCCATAGCATGATAGTTATATTGTTGTTGAACTATTAGTGTCCATAGCATGATAGTTTTATTGTTGTTGAACTATTAGTGTCCATAGCATGATAGTTGTATTGTTGTTGAACTATTAGTGTCCATAGCATGATAGTTTTATTGTTGTTGAACTATTTGTGTCCATAGCATGATAGTTTTATTGTTGTTGAACTATTAGTGTCCATAGCATGATAGTTGTATTGTTGTTGAACTATTAGTGTCCATTGCATGATAGTTTTATTGTTATTGAACTAATAGTGTCCATAGCATGATAGTTTTATTGTTGTTGAACTATTAGTGTCCATAGCATGATAGTTTTATTGTTGTTGAACTATTAGTGTCCATTGCATGATAGTTTTATTGTTGTTGAACTATTAGTGTCCATAGCATGATAGTTTTATTGTTGTTGAACTTTTAGTGTCCATAGCATGATAGTTGTATTGTTCTTGAACTATTAGTGTCCATAGCATGAGAGTTTTATTGTTCTTGAACTATTAGTGTCCATAGCATGATAGTTGTATTGTTGTTGAACTATTAGTGTCCATAGCATGATATGTTTATTGTTGTTGAACTATTAGTGTCTGTAGCATGATAGTTGTATTGTTGTTGAACTATTAGTGTCCATAGCATGATAGTTGTATAATTGTTGGACTATTAGTGTCCATAGCATGATAGTTGTATTGTTGTTGAACTATTAGTGTCCATAGCATGATAGTTTTATTGTTGTTGAACTATTAGTGTCCATAGCATGAGAGTTGTATTGTTGTTGAACTATTAGTGTCCATAGCATGATAGTTGTATAATTGTTGGACTATTAGTGTCCATAGCATGGTAGTTGTATTGTTGTTGAACTATTAGTGTCTATTGCATGATAGTTTTATTGTTGTTGAACTATTAGTGTCCATAGCATGATCGTTGTATTGTTGTTGAACTATTAGTGTCCATAGCATGATAGTTGTATAATTGTTGGACTATTAGTGTCCATAGCATGGTAGTTGTATTGTTGTTGAACTATTAGTGTCCATAGCATGATAGTTGTATAATTGTTGGACTATTAGTGTCCATAGCATGGTAGTTGTATTGTTGTTGAACTATTAGTGTCCATAGCATGATAGTTTTATTGTTGTTGAACTATTAGTGTCCATAGCATGATAGTTGTATAATTGTTGAACTATTAGTGTCCATAGCATGATAGTTTTATTGTTGTTGAACTATTAGTGTCCATAGCATGATAGTTGTATAATTGTTGGACTATTAGTGTCCATAGCATGGTAGTTGTATTGTTGTTGAACTATTAGTGTCCATAGCATGATAGTTTTATTGTTGTTGAACTATTAGTGTCCATAGCATGATAGTTGTATAATTGTTGAACTATTAGTGTCCATAGCATGATAGTTTTATTGTTGTTGAACTATTAGTGTCCATAGCATGATAGTTGTATAATTGTTGAACTATTAGTGTCCATAGCATGATAGTTGTATTGTTGTTGAACTATTAGTGTCCATAGCATGGTAGTTGTATAATTGTTGAACTATTAGTGTCCATAGCATGATAGTTGCATTGTTGTTGAACTATTAGTGTCCATAGCATGATAGTTGTATTGTTGTTGAACTATTAGTGTCCATAGCATGATAGTTGTATTGTTGTTGAATTATTAGTGTCCATAGCATGATAGTTGTATTGTTGTTGAACTATTAGTGTCCATAGCATGATAGTTTTATTGTTGTTGAACTATTAGTGTCCATTGCATGATAGTTTTATTGTTGTTGAACTATTAGTGTCCATAGCATGATAGTTGTATTGTTGTTGAACTATTAGTGTCCATAGCATGATAGTTTTATTGTTGTTGAACTATTAGTGTCCATTGCATGATAGTTTTATTGTTGTTGAACTATTAGTGTCCATAGCATGATAGTTTCATGTTGCGTCCACCAATCAACACATTGCTGTCATGACTTGGACTTTGGCTTGGTTTGTTCTCCCGTGGTGCAAATGAACTGGACTGGTCAAGGCTTGAAGGTGGGTACATGATTTATTTTAAACTATCAAAAAAGGAATAAACAAAAAGCGCGCACAGTGGCGGAGAATAAAACTAGACTTTAAACACAAAACTTGCACATTGGCAGAAACTATGAACAATTAAACAAAACACTAACTGTGGCTTAACAAACAAAAACTTACTTGGCATGGAACCGGCATGAAAAAAAGAGTAGCAAGGGTCATCAGGGTGTGGAAAGTGTGCAGGAGCATAAATGTGGTGATGTCGTCAGAAACGAACAACAGAAAATGAATGAACTTAAATACTATGGACATGATTAGTGAAAGCAGGTGCGTGACTCAAAACGTGAAACAGGTGCGTGACGTGACAGGTGAAAACTAATGGTTGCTATGGTGACAAGAGTGCACAATGAGTCCAAACGTGGAACAGGTGCGTGACGTGACAGGTGAAACTAATGGTTGCTATGGTGACAAAACAAAACAAAAGTGCACAAAAAGTCCAAAATTTAAACCGAACATTACTAAAACAAAACATGATCACACAGACATGACAATTGCTCTGTATCTTGCTCCGCCCCTTTCTTATTAGTGTGCTTGGGCTTCCAGAAAGTACTATTTTCCTCCATGATTGTGCTGATGATGACTCGGTGTGCGTCCACACATGAACTTGTCTGCTAAGCGGTGTTGCGTTTGGACCAGTTGTTCCTCCCAGGGAATTCAAGTCACAAGTCACTCCCAAACCTCTTTACGACACTTAAAGCTGAGTAGAAAAACCACCAGAGACAGAATAGGTATTTTGTAATATATTTGCAAAGCTTTGCATATACATTGAGACCAGTCCAGCATATAACATTCAATCGCGCCGCCAAGATGGTCTGCCCCCCTCCGAAAAACCCTCTCCCCTCTTAAGTCTCTCTCTCTCCCACCCTCGCCCTCATGTTCCTCTAGCCAAAACACATGCCCATCGTCCTCCTCACCTGGAAATAAGGCTAGATAAGAGAAAGGGGTATCTCTCTTTCTTACATTCTTCATTCAAGGTTAAGCACACAGTTTTTGCAGACAACCAAAAGACCACAATTGGAAGAAAAACACTAGCTGCTTTGTAATATGATTATGAAATAAAAGAAGTAACCACTTAAATTCGGATGTATGTAAATATCTGCCTCCGACAGCGGTGATGCAGGCTCATCGCGGCGAGGGCACGTGACGACAATTTCCACTCCACGCCGCCACAGTGCTCCCTCAAAGATTTCCTGATAGCCGCTGAGACGAGTTTCATTCCGTGGCGGGAAAGATAATTGCTTTTTATCACAAGAGGCCGGGACGGATGTTGAATCACGGGCGGCTAATAGATGACGTTAAGCCCCTTGAAGCTAATGACCTTTTAGGGATTCACGTCAACACGTGTTATATTTTTTTAATAAGTTCACGTTGTGTCCCCGCTGACTGGCGGCCATCGTGATGAAGCGTTGAGATGAAAAGCTAACGCTGGCGTGTTAAAATACTCAACTGCGAGGCGGCTTTATGTAAATGTTAATCAGTGTTGTGCTAGCAAGGCCTAACATAAGTCATGATCATAAATGAACAAATGTTCATTTATTTTGTAATATCAAAAGGTTCAGAGAATCTGGAGAAATCACTGCACGTAAGCCATGATATTACAAACCTTTGATCCCTCAGGCGGTACTGCATCAAAAAGTCACATCAGTTTGTCAAGGATATCACCACATGGGCTCAGGAACACTTCAGAAAAACCACTGTCAGTAACTACAGTTGGTCGCTACATCTGTAAGTGCAAGTTAAAACTCTACTATGCAAAGTGAAAGCCATTTTATCAACAACACCCAGAAACGCCGCCGGCTTCTCTGGGCCCGAGCTCATCTAAGATGGACTCATGCAAAGTGTAAAAGTGTTCTGTGGTCTGACGAGTCCACATTTTAAATTGTTTTTGGAAACTATGGACATCGTGTCCTCCGGACCAAATAGGAAAAAAAACATCCGGACTGGTAAAGGCGCAAAGTGTAAAAGCCAGCATGTGTGATGGTATGGGGGTGTATTAGTGCCCAAGGCATGGGTAACTTACACATCTGTGAAGGCACCATTAATGCTGAAAGGTACATACAGGTTTTGGAACAACATATGTTGCCATCCAAGCAATGTCTTTTCTATGGACGCCCCTGTTTATTTCAACAAGACAATGCCAAGCCACATTCTGCACGTTACAACAGCGTGGCTTCATAGTAAAAGAGTGCGGGTACTAGACTGGCCTGCCTGTAGTCCAGACCTGTCTCCCATTGAAAATGTGTGGCGCATTATGAAGCCTAAAATAGCACAACGGAGACCCCCGGACTGTTGAACAACTTAAGCTGTACATCAAGCAAGAATGGGAAAGAATTCCACTTCAAAAATGTGTCTCCTCAGTTCCCAGAAACGCCGCCAGCTTCTCTGGGCCCGAGCTCATCTAAGATGGACTGATGCAAAGTGTAAAAGTGTTCTGTGGTCTGACGAGTCCACATTTCAAATTGTTTTTGGAAACTGTAGACGTCGTGTCCTCCGGGCCAAAGAGGAAAATAACCATCCGGATTGTTATGGATATTGGGGGTGTATTAGTGCCCAAGACATGGGTAACTTACACATCTGTGAAGGCAACATTAATGCTGAAAGGTACATACAGGTTTTGGAGCAACATATGTTGCCATCCAAGCAACGTTACCATGGACACCCCTGCTTATTTCAGCAAGACAATGCCAAGCCACGTGTTATATCAACGTGGCTTCATAGTAAAAGAGTGCGGGTACTAGACTGGCCTGCTTGTAGTCCAGACCTGTCTCCCATTGAAAATGTGTGAAGGCTAAAATATGAGAAGGGAGACTGTTGAACAACTTAAGCTGTACATCAAGCAAGAATGGGAAATAATTCCACTTCAAAAATGTGTCTCCTCAGTTCCCAAACGTTTACTGAGTGTTGTTAAAAGGAAAGGCCATGTAACGCAGTGGTAAAAAATTTGTTACAATGTGTTGCTGCCATTAAATTCTAACTTAATGCATACTTGCCAACCCTCCCGAATTTTCCGGGAGACTCCCGAAATTCAGCGCCTCTCCCGAAAACATCCTGGGACAAATATTCTCCCGAAAATCTCCCGATTTTCATCCGGAGCTGGAGGCCACGCCCCCTCCAGCTCCATGCGGACCTGAGTGAGGACAGCCTTTTTTCATGACGGGAGGACAACAGGGTGACAAGAACTAAATCATCCAGACTAGAGATAAATTGTATTATTATGTTTATCTTACCTAAAAATAAATATATTTATTAATAAAATACATTTTTACTAAATTTTGCTAAAAACATCAAAATTAATCATATTTTTATTTGTATTTTTTCTGACTCCTTATTACATCCAGGCATTAGAATTATACATTAAAATAAACATATTTGAAATAATTAATTTTAAATTATCATAATAATTCATTTAAAATGACCATATTTAATTATTAAAATAATTGCTTGTTTATCAACAACTTTAGCATTTTATTCATTACATTTTGAAGCTCTCAGAAGCCAAGTTATGTTATATTCTGTCATGTCTGTATTATCATGTTTTGTTTTAAGTCATGTTTTGTTTAGTTTCTGTCTTTTCACTCCCTTGTCTGGTCACCATAGCAACCATTAGTTTTCACCTGTCACGTCACGCACCTGTTTCACGTCTTGAGTCACGCACCTGTTTTCGTTAATCATGTCCATAGTATTTAAGTTAATTCATTTTCTGTTGTTCAGCCTGACGACCTCGCACCCCATATATGCTTCTGCACACTCCTCTATGATCCTGCTTCATGTCCCTTGTCACAGTAAGTTTTGGTTCCATGTTTATAGTCTTTTTGTTTTTCATAGTTTATTCTCCGCCATTGTGCGCGCTTTTTGTTTGATCTTTTTTTAATAAATAAATCATGTACCTTGGTTCCCGTCTCGCCCGTGCCAACTTTCCGCTGCATCCTGGAAAAGCAAACTCTCAAGATCAAGCCGTGACATTAGGTCGTCAGCAGACCCGCTTTTCCGCAAGGAAGTTGGCCGAGTTGGACAATGCGGATGAAGCTTCTTGGGAGGTGCTGCGCGCCATGGAGGCAGAGACGCTGCGCTTTTCCCCCAGGGAGCGCAGGGGGATGATGTGGGGGAATGAAGGCAAGCTGGTGCCGATCGGCGCGTCGCTCCCGTCCCGGAAACGTCGCCAAGGACGGGGAAAAACTTCCTCGAGCCAGCAGGACACGCCGCTCCCACAAGCCCCGCCCCCTCCGGGCGGAAGCAAGCAGCAGTCTGCCCGGCTTCCCCATGATGACATCACAGACCAGGATTTTTGTTTCAATACTTTTTCTTTAAATCACCCGCCTCCAGCTAAAAACTCTAATGCCATGTCTTTGATAAAGCATTATCAAAACATGTTTTTAGAAATCAGGTCTAGTCAGTCACAGCCATCCCAATTTCATGCCCCGCCCCCCAAGACTCATGCCCCGCCCCCCAAGACTCAAGTCCCGCCCCCGTCACAATTTTTTTCTTTTTTTCCGCCCACACAACACCAGGTGGGGGATAAAAAAACAAAACAATTTGGCCAAAATAAAGGGGAAATTTCTGCCCTCCCCCGCCCACCCCTACAGAGAGTTCCAGACCGCAGGGAGCGCGTCTGGTATCCGCCCCTTGAGGGGGGGGCTGGGGTCGGGAGCTGTGTTGGTGGGGTGGCTCGGCATCACCATGCCAAGCCACAGCCTCCAGCACGACCGCCCTCACCAGTCTACCGACCCGTCAAGCCACAGCCTCCAGCAAGACCGCCCTCACCAGTCTTCCGACCTGCCAAGCCGCAACCCCCAGCTAGGCCACCTCCACCTGCTCCAAGGCTAGCTCCTCAGCTAGCACCTGTCGCGACACCTGTTGCCGCACCAAGGCTAGCACCAGCTCCACCACGCCAAGTTCCACGGCAGACTCCAGTACCCGCACCACGCCTAGCCGCATCATGCCAAGCTCCGGTACCAGCTCCATGCCGCCAAGCACTGCCTAGCCAAGACCAAGACCCTCCACGCCAAGACCAAGACCCTCCACGCCAAGTCCAAGACCAAGACCCTCCACGCCAAGTCCAAGACCAAGACCCTCCACGCCAAGTCCAAGACCAAGACCCTCCACGCCAAGTCCAAGACCAAGACCCTCCACGCCAAGCCCAAGACCAAGACCCTCCACGCCAAGCCCAAGACCAAGACCCTCCACGCCAAGTGCCGCCAGTCGCAGCTCCACGACGCCAAGTGCCGCCAGTCGCAGCTCCACGACGCCAAGTGCCGCCAGTCGCAGCTCCACGACGCCAAGTGCCGCCAGTCGCAGCTCCACGACGCCAAGTGCCGCCAGTCGCAGCTCCACGACGCCAAGTGCCGCCAGTCGCAGCTCCACGACGCCAAGTGCCGCCAGTCGCAGCTCCACGACGCCAAGTGCCGCCAGTCGCAGCTCCACGACGCCAAGTGCCGCCAGTCGCAGCTCCACGACGCCAAGTGCCGCCAGTCGCAGCTTCACGACGCCAAGACCCGCCATGCCAAGACCAAGACCAAGACCCGTCATGCCAAGACCAAGACCCGCCATGCCAAGACCAAGACCAAGACCCGCCATGCCAAGACCAAGACCAAGACCCGCCATGCCAAGACCAAGACACGCCATGCCAAGACCAAGACTCGCCATGCCAAGACCAAGACTCGCCATGCCAAGACCAAGACTCGCCATGCCAAGACCAAGACCCACGCCGAGCTTCGCCGCTGGACGCGTCACGCCGAGCTTCGCCGCTGGACGCGTCACGCCGAGCTTCGCCGCCTGACTTGCCACGCCTGCCAAGTTGACGACGCGCCTGCCTCCTCGTCGGCTACGGATATGGCCGCTACCTGGTCGCCCGCCACGCCAAGTGCGCCCACCTCCCAGTCGGCCACGAATGTGGCCAATCCCTGGGCATCCGCCTCGCCTGCTGCAGCGGTGTTCCACTCGCCGCCGCCACTTGACTTTGCCTCGGTGGATTCGGGGCCACTTGGGCTGGCGACCCACCGCCATGTTCCCCTCCCGCCCTCCCATGACTTTTGTTAAGTTTTTTTTCTTGGACATCTGGTATCTGTCCTTAAGGGAGGGGCTCTGTCATGTCTGTATTATCATGTTTTGTTTTAAGTCATGTTTTGTTTAGTTTCTGTCTTTTCACTCCCTTGTCTGGTCACCATAGCAACCATTAGTTTTCACCTGTCACGTCACGCACCTGTTTCACGTCTTGAGTCACGCACCTGTTTTCGTTAATCATGTCCATAGTATTTAAGTTAATTCATTTTCTGTTGTTCAGCCTGACGACCTCGCACCCCATATATGCTTCTGCACACTCCTCTATGATCCTGCTTCATGTCCCTTGTCACAGTAAGTTTTGGTTCCATGTTTATAGTCTTTTTGTTTTTCATAGTTTATTCTCCGCCATTGTGCGCGCTTTTTGTTTGATCTTTTTTTAATAAATAAATCATGTACCTTGGTTCCCGTCTCGCCCGTGCCAACTTTCCGCTGCATCCTGGAAAAGCAAACTCTCAAGATCAAGCCGTGACAATATTCCTTAAGATTTATTTATGCAAGTTTGAAGTATCAATTATCTAAACACAGTTTAGTTTGCATATTTTCAGGATGTATGTATATATATATATATATATATATATATATATATATGCGATACTTAATTCTAGCTGTCAATATACTCCTCCCCTCTTAACCACGCCCCCAACCACGCCCTGCCCCACCCCCGACCACGCCCCCACCCCCCACCTCCCGAAATCGGAGGTCTCAAGGTTGGCAAGTATGACTTAATGATTATTTGCATTAAAAAAATGAAGTTTCTCAGTGTGAACATGAAATATCTTGTCTTTGCAGTCTATTCAATTGAATATCAGTTGAAAAGGATTTGTTGTATTCTCTTTTTGTTTACCATTTACACAACGTGACAACTTCACTGCTTTTGTGTATACGAGATGATATATAGCGAGAATGGAATGGTCACACCAGGAATCAATCAACATTTTGTGTTAGCTCTCAATCTGCGGCTGAAAATGCTTGCAGGCGACTCATTTGACCCTAGGACTACCATGTTAATAGTTTGTCGACAATCCAGGTGGATACATGGTGGTCATCTACATTGGGATTACTGTTTGTGCTATCATTGTGTTCACAGAGTCCATGGTAGACCTGGTGTACACAGAAGGTTATTGCAACAGGAAGTTGGTTCCACTCGCCACTCACCAGGTCTTTGGACGTCCCCAGCCTCTTGAGGCCGTCCAGGGGCAGGAGGTCAGCCGAGTCCTTGTGCGTGAACTGAGTGGCCTGCTTGAGACGCCGCTGCTGGTGCAGGATGGCTTTATCTCTCATGGCCAGCTCGCCTTTTTTGGCCTCACTCATGCTTTCGGTCCACACGCCAAAAAAAAACAACAAAAAGGCAAGAGAAGGGGAGACCTTCAAAGATGACCGCCTTCTGGTAGATTCCACTCTGACGCTGCTGCTTGCCTCCTCATGTATTTGTGCTTGGTCTAGGGTCCGCTCCTGGGTGCTGATGAAGACCACGGTGATGATGCGAACATCCTCCTCGGAGCGTCGTCGAGCGTCGGCTGCCTCTCACACGGTCTCGCAGGCGAGTGGAGTGTTTTCCCCTCCCCTTGGTGCCATCTGTCCTTGCAAGCTCACATCCCTGCCTTCCTTTTTTCCCCCACTGGGTCCTCCTCCTCCCTCAGCCCTCCTCTACATGTCACTCATGCACAGTGCACCTTTGCTCACTTTAACAGCGTCTTTAAAGCCTCAGCATGCTCTATCCGTGTGTGTGTGTGTGTGTGTGTGTGTGTGTGTGTGTGTGTGTGTGTGTGTGTGTGTGTGTGATGCGCCGCACCCACAGATGCCTGCACCCCTGGGTGCTGATTATCCCTCAGTTCCCCCAAAGCCCCCCCCCCTGCTGCGTGGCTGGGATGGCGACCCCACACAGCCTGAGCCAATCAATGTGATGATACGAGCATCGATTTGCCCTCTGGCGTGAAAACGTCACTATCATTCTTCCACGCCGGCAAACACTCTCGTAAAATGCGAGTCCTGTTTTGATACTCGTTTAAAAGGCAATTCCTTTTCGCATTTCAGGGTAAAAATTGTAAAAAAATAAAATATATACAACAAATTAATTGGTTTGTGAAGGTGACTTAGAAGCTTTGATTTCTATGTGGCGTTTGCTGCCCTCTGCTGGTCACCTTGCATATCACGCAAATAGAGTGCAATACATTCAATATCAATCAATGTTTATTTATTTATATAGCCCTAAATCACGAGTGTCTCAAAGGGCTGCACAAGCCACAACGACATCCTCGGTCCAGAGCCCACATCAGGGCAACCCAGTGGGACAATGAGAAACCTTGGAGAGGACCGCAGATGTGGGGACCCCCGGTGCAATGGACGTCGAGTGGATCTAACATAATATTGTGAGAGTCCAGTCCATAGTGGATCTAATATAATAGTGTGAGAGTCCCGTCCATAGTGGATCTAATATAATAGTGTGAGAGTCCAGTCCATAGTGGATCTAACATAATAGTGAGAGTCCAGTCCATAGTGGATCTAACATAATAGTGAGAGTCCAGTCCATAGTGGATCTAACATAATAGTGTGAGAGTCCAGTCCATAGTGGATCTAACATAATAGTGAGAGTCCAGTCCATAGTGGATCTAGCATAATATTGTGAGAGTCTAGTCCATAGTGGATCTAACATAATACTAAGAGTCCAGTCCATAGTGGATCTAACATAATAGTGAGAGTCCAGTCCATAGTGGATCTAAAATAATAGTGTGAGAGTCCAGTCCATAGTGGATCTAACCTAATAGTGTGAGAGTCCAGTCCATAGTGGATCTAACATAATAGTGAGAGTCCAGTCCATAGTGGATCTAGCATAATAGTGAGAGTCTAGTCTATAGTGGATCTAACATAATAGTGAGAGTCCAGTCCATAGTGGATCTGGCATAATAGTGAGGGTCCAGTCCATAGTGGATCTAACATAATAGTGTGAGTCCAGTCCATAGTGGATCTAACATAATAGTGAGAGTCCAGTCCATAGCGGATCTAACATAATAGTGAGAGTCCAGTCCATAGTGGATTTAACATAATAGTGTGAGAGTCCAGTCCATAGTGGATCTAACATAATATTGTGAGAGTCCAGTCCATAGTGGATCTAACATAATAGTGAGAGTCCAGTCCATAGTGGATCTAATATAATAGTGTGAGAGTCTAGTCCATAGTGGATCTAACATAATAGTGATAGTCCAGTCCATAGTGGATCTAACATAATAGTGAGAGTCCAGTCCATAGTGGATCTAACATAATAGTGAGAGTCCAGTCCATAGTGGATCTAACATAATAGTGAGAGTCCAGTCCATAGTGGATCTAACATAATAGTGAGAGTCCAGTCCATAGTGGATCTAACATAATAGTGTGAGAGTCCAGTCCATAGTGGATCAAACATAATAGTGAGAGTCCAGTCCATAGTGGATCTAACATAATAGTGTGAGAGTCCAGTCCATAGTGGATCTAACATAATAGTGAGAGTCCAGTCCATAGTGGATCTAACATAATAGTGAGAGTCCAGTCCATAGTGGATCTAACATAATAGTGAGAGTCCAGTCCATAGTGGATCTAACATAATAGTGTGAGAGTCCAGTCCATAGTGGATCTAACATAATATTGTGAGAGTCCAGTCCATAGTGGATCTAACATAATAGTGAGAGTCCAGTCCATAGTGGATCTAATATAATAGTGTGAGAGTCTAGTCCATAGTGGATCTAACATAATAGTGATAGTCCAGTCCATAGTGGATCTAACATAATAGTGAGAGTCCAGTCCATAGTGGATCTAACATAATAGTGAGAGTCCAGTCCATAGTGGATCTAACATAATAGTGAGAGTCCAGTCCATAGTGGATCTAACATAATAGTGAGAGTCCAGTCCATAGTGGATCTAACATAATAGTGTGAGAGTCCAGTCCATAGTGGATAAAACATAATAGTGAGAGTCCAGTCCATAGTGGATCTAACATAATAGTGTGAGAGTCCAGTCCATAGTGGATCTAACATAATAGTGAGAGTCCAGTCCATAGTGGATCTAACATAATAGTGAGAGTCCAGTCCATAGTGGATCTAACATAATAGTGAGAGTCCAGTCCATAGTGGATCTAACATAATAGTGAGAGTCCAGTCCATAGTGGATCTAACATAATAGTGTGAGAGTCCAGTCCATAGTGTATCAAACATAATAGTGAGAGTCCAGTCCATAGTGGATCTAACATAATAGTGAGAGAGTCCAGTCCATAGTGGATCTAGCATAATATTGTGAGAGTCCAGTCCATAGTGGATCTAACATAATATTGTGAGAGTCCAGTCCATAGTGGATCTAGCATAATAGTGAGAGTCCAGTCCATAGTGGATCTAACATAATAGTGAGAGTCCAGTCCATAGTGGATCTAACATAATAGTGTGAGAGTCCAGTCCATAGTGGATCTAGCATAATATTGTGAGAGTCCAGTCCATAGTGGATCTAACATAATAGTGTGGGAGTCCAGTCCATAGTGGATCTAGCATAATATTGTGAGAGTCCAGTCCATAGTGGATCTAACATAATATTGTGAGAGTCCAGTCCATAGTGGATCTAGCATAATAGTGAGAGTCCAGTCCATAGTGGATCTAACATAATAGTGAGAGTCCAGTCCATAGTGGATCTAACATAATAGTGTGAGAGTCCAGTCCATAGTGGATCTAGCATAATATTGTGAGAGTCCAGTCCATAGTGGATCTAACATAATAGTGAGAGTCCAGTCCATAGTGGATCTAATATAATAGTGTGAGAGTCCAGTCCATAGTGGATATAACATAATAGTGTGAGAGTCCAGTCCATAGTGGATCTAACATAATAGTGAGAGTCCAGTCCATAGTGGATCTAACATAATAGTGTGAGAGTCCAGTCCATAGTGGATCTAACATAATAGTGAGAGAGTCCAGTCCATAGTGGCTCTAACATAATAGTGAGAGTCCAGTCCATAGTGGATCTAGCATAATAGTGAGAGTCCAGTCCATAGTGGATCTAACATAATAGTGTGAGAGTCCAGTCCATAGTGGATCTAACATAATAGTGAGAGTCCAGTCCATAGTGGATCTAACATAATAGTGAGAGTCCAGTCCATAGTGGATCTAACATAATAGTGTGAGAGTCCAGTCCATAGTGGATCTAACATAATAGTGAGAGTCCAGTCCATAGTGGATCTAACATAATAGTGAGAGTCCAGTCCATAGTGGATCTAGCATAATATTGTGAGAGTCCAGTCCATAGTGGATCCAACATAATAGTGAGAGTCCAGTCCATAGTGGATCTAACATAATAGTTAGAGTCCAGTCCATAGTGGATCTAACATAATAGTGAGAGTCCAGTCCATAGTGGATCTAACATAATAGTGAGAGTCCAGTCCATAGTGGATCTAACATAATAGTGAGAGTCCAGTCCATAGTGGATCTAACATAATAGTGTGAGAGTCCAGTCCATAGTGGATCTAACATAATAGTGAGAGTCCAGTCCATAGTGGATCTAACATAATAGTGAGAGTCCAGTCCATAGTGGATCTAACATAATAGTGTGAGAGTCCAGTCCATAGTGGATCTAGCATAATATTGTGAGAGTCCAGTCCATAGTGGATCTAACATAATATTGTGAGAGTCCAATCCATAGTGGATCTAACATAATAGTGAGAGTCCAGTCCATAGTGGATCTAACATAATAGTGAGAGTCCAGTCCATAGTGGATCTAACATAATAGTGAGAGTCCAGTCCATAGTGGATCTAACATAATAGTGTGAGAGTCCAGTCCATAGAGGATCTAACATAATAGTGAGAGTCCAGTCCATAGTGGATCTAACAAAGTAGTGTGAGAGTCCAGTCCATAGTGGATCTAACATAATAGTGAGAGTCCAGTCCATAGTGGATCTAACATAATAGTGTGAGAGTCCAGTCCATAGCGGATCTAACATAATAGTGTGAGAGTCCAGTCCATAGTGGATCTAACATAATAGTGAGAGTCCAGTCCATAGTGGATCTAACATAATAGTGAGAGTCCAGTCCATAGTGGATCTAACATAATAGTGTGAGAGTCCAGTCCATAGTGGATCTAACATAATAGTGAGAGTCCAGTCCATAGTGGATCTAACATAATAGTGAGAGTCCAGTCCATAGTGGATATAGCATAATATTGTGAGAGTCCAGTCCATAGTGGATCCAACATAATAGTGAGAGTCCAGTCCATAGTGGATCTAACATAATAGTTAGAGTCCAGTCCATAGTGGATCTAACATAATAGTGAGAGTCCAGTCCATAGGGGATCTAACATAATAGTGAGAGTCCAGTCCATAGTGGATCTAACATAATAGTGAGAGTCCAGTCCATAGTGGATCTAACATAATAGTGTGAGAGTCCAGTCCATAGTGGATCTAACATAATAGTGAGAGTCCAGTCCATAGTGGATCTAACATAATAGTGAGAGTCCAGTCCATAGTGGATCTAACATAATAGTGTGAGAGTCCAGTCCATAGTGGATCTAGCATAATATTGTGAGAGTCCAGTCCATAGTGGATCTAACATAATATTGTGAGAGTCCAGTCCATAGTGGATCTAACATAATAGTGAGAGTCCAGTCCATAGTGGATCTAGCATAATAGTGAGAGTCCAGTCCATACTGGATATAACATAATAGTGTGAGAGTCCAGTCCATAGTGGATATAACATAATAGTGAGAGTCCAGTCCATAGTGGATCTAACATAATAGTGAGAGTCCAGTCCATAGTGGATCCAACATAATAGTGAGAGTCCAGTCCATAGTGGATCTAACATAATAGTGTGAGAGTCCAGTCCATAGTGGATCTAACATAATAGTGAGAGTCCAGTCCATAGTGGATCTAACATAATAGTGAGAGTCCAGTCCGTAGTGGATCTAACATAATAGTGTGAGAGTCCAGTCCATAGTGGATCTAGCATAATATTGTGAGAGTCCAGTCCATAGTGGATCTAACATAATATTGTGAGAGTCCAGTCCATAGTGGATCTAACATAATAGTGAGAGTCCAGTCCATAGTGGATCTAGCATAATAGTGAGAGTCCAGTCCATACTGGATATAACATAATAGTGTGAGAGTCCAGTCCATAGTGGATCTAACATAATAGTGAGAGTCCAGTCCATAGTGGATCTAACATAATAGTGAGAGTCCAGTCCATAGTGTATCCAACATAATAGTGAGAGTCCAGTCCATAGTGGATCTAACATAATAGTGAGAGTCCAGTCCATAGTGGATCTAACATAATAGTGAGAGTCCAGTCCATAGTGGATCTAACATAATAGTGTGAGAGTCCAGTCCATAGAGGATCTAACATAATAGTGAGAGTCCAGTCCATAGTGGATCTAACATAATAGTGTGAGAGTCCAGTCCATAGTGGATCTAACATAATAGTGAGAGTCCAGTCCATAGTGGATCTAACATAATAGTGTGAGAGTCCAGTCCATAGTGGATCTAACATAATAGTGTGAGAGTCCAGTCCATAGTGGATCTAACATAATAGTGAGAGTCCAGTCCATAGTGGATCTAACATAATAGTGAGAGTCCAGTCCATAGTGGATCTAACATAATAGTGAGAGTCCAGTCCATAGTGGATCTAACATAATAGTGAGAGTCCAGTCCATAGTGGATCTAGCATAATATTGTGAGAGTCCAGTCCATAGTGGATCCAACATAATAGTGAGAGTCCAGTCCATAGTGGATCTAACATAATAGTGTGAGAGTCCAGTCCATAGTGGATCTAACATAATAGTGAGAGTCCAGTCCATAGTGGATCTAACATAATAGTGAGAGTCCAGTCCATAGTGGATCCAACATAATAGTGAGAGTCCAGTCCATAGTGGATCTAACATAATAGTGCGAGTCCAGTCCATAGTGGATCTAACATAATAGTGTGAGAGTCCAGTCCATAGAGGATCTAACATAATAGTGAGAGTCCAGTCCATAGTGGATCTAACATAATAGTGTGAGAGTCCAGTCCATAGTGGATCTAACATAATAGTGAGAGTCCAGTCCATAGTGGATCTAACATAATAGTGTGAGAGTCCAGTCCATAGTGGATCTAGCATAATATTGTGAGAGTCCAGTCCATAGTGAATCTAACATAATAGTGAGAGTCCAGTCCATAGTGGATCTAATATAATAGTGTGAGAGTCCAGTCCATAGTGGATATAACATAATAGTGTGAGAGTCCAGTCCATAGTGGATCTAACATAATAGTGAGAGTCCAGTCCATAGTGGATCTAACATAATAGTGTGAGAGTCCAGTCCATAGTGGATCTAACATAATAGTGAGAGAGTCCAGTCCATAGTGGCTCTAACATAATAGTGAGAGTCCAGTCCATAGTGGATCTAACATAATAGTGAGAGTCCAGTCCATAGTGGATCTAACATAATAGTGTGAGAGTCCAGTCCATAGTGGATCTAACATAATAGTGAGAGTCCAGTCCATAGTGGATCTAACATAATAGTGAGAGTCCAGTCCATAGTGGATCTAACATAATAGTGTGAGAGTCCAGTCCATAGTGGATCTAACATAATAGTGAGAGTCCAGTCCATAGTGGATCTAACATAATAGTGAGAGTCCAGTCCATAGTGGATCTAGCATAATATTGTGAGAGTCCAGTCCATAGTGGATCCAACATAATAGTGAGAGTCCAGTCCATAGTGGATCTAACATAATAGTTAGAGTCCAGTCCATAGTGGATCTAACATAATAGTGAGAGTCCAGTCCATAGTGGATCTAACATAATAGTGAGAGTCCAGTCCATAGTGGATCTAACATAATAGTGAGAGTCCAGTCCATAGTGGATCTAACATAATAGTGTGAGAGTCCAGTCCATAGTGGATCTAACATAATAGTGAGAGTCCAGTCCATAGTGGATCTAACATAATAGTGAGAGTCCAGTCCATAGTGGATCCAACATAATAGTGAGAGTCCAGTCCATAGTGGATCCAACATAATAGTGAGAGTCCAGTCCATAGTGGATCTAACATAATAGTGAGAGTCCAGTCCATAGTGGATCTAACATAATAGTGTGAGAGTCCAGTCCATAGAGGATCTAACATAATAGTGAGAGTCCAGTCCATAGTGGATCTAACATAATAGTGTGAGAGTCCAGTCCATAGTGGATCTAACATAATAGTGAGAGTCCAGTCCATAGTGGATCTAACATAATAGTGTGAGAGTCCAGTCCATAGTGGATCTAACATAATAGTGTGAGAGTCCAGTCCATAGTGGATCTAACATAATAGTGAGAGTCCAGTCCATAGTGGATCTAACATAATAGTGAGAGTCCAGTCCATAGTGGATCTAACATAATAGTGAGAGTCCAGTCCATAGTGGATCTAGCATAATATTGTGAGAGTCCAGTCCATAGTGGATCCAACATAATAGTGAGAGTCCAGTCCATAGTGGATCTAACATAATAGTGTGAGAGTCCAGTCCATAGTGGATCTAACATAATAGTGAGAGACCAGTCCATAGTGGATCTAACATAATAGTGAGAGTCCAGTCCATAGTGGATCCAACATAATAGTGAGAGTCCAGTCCATAGTGGATCTAACATAATAGTGCGAGTCCAGTCCATAGTGGATCTAACATAATAGTGTGAGAGTCCAGTCCATAGAGGATCTAACATAATAGTGAGAGTCCAGTCCATAGTGGATCTAACATAATAGTGTGAGAGTCCAGTCCATAGTGGATCTAACATAATAGTGAGAGTCCAGTCCATAGTGGATCTAACATAATAGTGTGAGAGTCCAGTCCATAGTGGATCTAACATAATAGTGTGAGAGTCCAGTCCATAGTGGATCTAACATAATAGTGAGAGTCCAGTCCATAGTGGATCTAACATAATAGTGAGAGTCCAGTCCATAGTGGATCTAACATAATAGTGAGAGTCCAGTCCATAGTGGATCTAACATAATAGTGAGAGTCCAGTCCATAGTGAATCTAGCATAATATTGTTAGAGTCCAGTCCATAGTGGATCCAACATAATAGTGAGAGTCCAGTCCATAGTGGATCTAACATAATAGTGTGAGAGTCCAGTCCATAGTGGATCTAACATAATAGTGAGAGTCCAGTCCATAGTGGATCTAACATAATAGTGAGAGTCCAGTCCATAGTGGGGCCAGCAGGAGACCATCTCGAGCGGAGACGGGTCAGCAGCGCAGAGATGTCCCCAACCGATGCACAGGCGAGCGGTCCACCCCGGGTCTGGTTCGGACGTTAAGTATCTTGTCAATTAAATATAAGTTGAAAAGGATTTGCAAAAAAATTGTATTCTGTTTTTATTTACCATTTACACAACGTGCCAACTTCACTGCTTTTGGGTTCTGTAAGTACCAAATTCGGTACCCATCCCTATTTTTAAATCGTGTTCAATTGACTGCAGAAACCCCTGAACATCAACTTTATTGTCATTAAAGTGCCATAAATATCGATATGAACAAAAGGAGAAGTTTGTTGGGAAAGCAAATAGAATTCCAACAAAAACCTGCTTAGCACACAACAACAAAGTAAAACAGTCTTTTGCTGGCAATGCGACACAAAAATGTCTTTGTGCTGTTTTTGGATCAGGTTCCCAAAGGAGAAGGCACGTGTGCGTGGAAATGTGGAATCCAAAAAGCAAGTAACAATGCAAAAGGAATTAAATGAGGCTCCGATGCTGAAATTGAAGTGACAGAATGTAGTATGAATGTAAGAATAGTTTCAATGTTGGAATGGTTTGAAGGTTGAAGAGTTAGAATTTCCACAAAAAACAGAATTTGGTTTGGAACTTGGGAAAGTGTTACTTTGAAAGTCCAGGATGAGCGGAATGTGTTGATGTTGGAATGGTTTGAATAGGTTGAAAAATGTGAGAATTGTGCAACGTGGAAAAATGTCCCATTCATTTCAACGGGAACTTCCTGGAAATTTGGGAATTTTGTGGAAAAGTGGTATTTTTTTTAACTGAAAGGGTTGGCGTTGGAATCCTTTAAATCAGTCAGGAAATGTTGAAGTAGTAACAGTTTTTTAATTTGAAAAATGGTATTATGGAATTTTGAAAAAAGCGGATTTTTTGGGGAAATTGGTAAAAACTTGAATGGTCTGAATGACTTGAAATGGTTGGTGTGGGAATTTTTCCAAATCGGTCGGGAAATGTTAAAGTAGTAATATTTTGAATTGAGAAATGGTGTTACAAAGTTCCTGGAATTTCAGGGAAACCGGGAATGTTTCCAGTTCAAAAAACATCTTAGTTTTTTGTCCTGAATAAGAGGAATGTTTTGACGGTGGAACGGTTCAAATGCGTCGGAAAATGTGGAAGGAGTAGTCGCCAGAAAAAAGGGTGGAAATGGGGCTTTGGAAAACCAGGAATTTTGGAAAATCCTGTAATGTTTTTGAACTTGGAAAATTGGTACTTTGATTTTCCAGAATGGTTTGAATCGGTTGAAAAATGTGGAAATTTGAAAAAAAAAAGGCCAATTCATTTTGAATGGGAAAAATGTCCTGGAAAACCAGGGAATTTTTTGAATTAGTCAAGGGAAAGCCCGCCATTCCCAAAGAGGCTGAACAGTTTGAAGTTGGAATGGTTTGAATCGGTTGAAAAATGTGAAAATGGTGGAAGTTTGAAAAAAGGCCAAATCATTTTGAATAGAAAAAATGTCCTGGAAAACCAGGAATTCTGGAAAACCAGGGAATTTTTTGAATTTGTCAAGGGAAAGCCCGCCATTCCCAAAGAGGCTGAACAGTTTGAAGTTGGAATGGTTTGAATCGGTTGAAAAATGTGAAAATGGTGGAAGTTTGAAAAAAGGCCAAATCATTTTGAATAGAAAAAATGTCCTGGAAAACCAGGAATTCTGGAAAATCTGGGAATTTTTGGAATTTTTCAAGGGAAAGCCCGCCATTCCCGAAGAGGCTGAACAGTTTGAAGTTGGAATTGTTTGAATCGGTTGAAAAATGTGGAAATGGTGGAAGTTTGAAAAATGGCCAATTCATTTTGAATAGAAAAAATGTCCTGGAAAACGAGGAATTCTGGAAAATCTGGGAATTTTTGGAATTAGTCAAGGGAAAGCCCGCCATTCCCGAAGAGGCTGAACAGTTTGAAGTTGGAATGGTTTGAATCGGTTGAAAAATATGGAAACGGTGGAAGTTTGAAAAATGGCCAATTCATTTTAATGGCAAAAATGTCCTGGAAAACCAGGAATTCTGGAAAATCTGGGAATTTTTGGAATTTGTCAAGGGAAAGCCCGCCATTCCCGAAGAGGCTGAACAGTTTGAAGTTGGAATGGTTTGAATGGGTTGAAAAATGTGGAAATGGTGGAAGTTTGAAAAATGGCCAATTCATTTTGAATGGGAAAAATGTCCTGGAAAACCAGGAATTCTGGAAAATCTGGGAATTTTTGGAATTAGTCAAGAGAAAGCCCGCCATTCCTGAAGAGGCTGAACAGTTTGAAGGTGGAATGGTTTGAATCGGATAAAAAATTTGGAAATGGTGGAAGTTTGAAAAATGGCCAATTAATTTTCAATGGGAAAAATGTCCTGGAAAACCAGGAATTCTGGAAAATCTGGGAATTTGTCAAGGGAAAGCCCGCCATTCCCGAAGAGGCTGAACAGTTTGAAGTTGGAATGGTTTGAATCGGTTGAAAAATGTGGAAATGGTGGAAGTTTGAAAAATGGCCAATTCATTTTGAATGGGAAAAATGTCCTGGAAAACCAGGAATTCTGGGAAATCTGGGAATTTTTGGAATTTGTCAAGGGAAAGCCTGCCATTCCCAAAGAGGCTGAACAGTTTGAAGTTGCAATGGTTTGAATCGGTTGAAAAATGTGGAAATGGTGGAAGTTTGAAAAATGGCCAATTCATTTTGAATGGAAAAAATGTCCTGGAAAACCAGGAATTCTGGAAAATATGGGAATTTTTGGAATTTGTCAAGGGAAAGCCCGCCATTCTCAAAGAGGCTGAACAGTTTGAAGTTGGAAGGGTTTGAATCGGATAAAAAATGTGGAAATGGTGGAAGTTTGAAAAATGGCCAATTCATTTTCAATGGCAAAAATGTCCTGGAAAACCAGGAATTCTGGAAAATCTGGGAATTTTTGGAATTTGTCAAGGGAAAGCCCACCATTCCCGAAGAGGCTGAACAGTTTGAAGTTGGAATGGTTTGAATTGGTTGAAAAATGTGGAAACGGTGGAAGTTTGAAAAATGGCCAATTCATTTTAATGGCAAAAATGTCCTGGAAAACCAGGAATTCTGGAAAATCTGGGAATTTTTGGAATTTGTCAAGGGAAAGACTGCCATTCCCGAAGAGGCTGAACAGTTTGAAGGTGGAATGGTTTGAATCGGATACAAAATTTGGAAATGGTGGAAGTTTGAAAAATGGCCAATTAATTTTCAATGGGAAAGATGTCCTGGAAAACCAGGAATTCTGGAAAATCTGGGAATTTGTCAAGGGAAAGCCCGCCATTCCCGAAGAGGTTGAACAGTTTGAAGGTGAAATGGTTTGAATTGGTTGAAGAATGTGTAAATGGTGGAAGTTTGAAAAATGGCCAATTCATTTTGAATGCAAAAAATGTCCTGGAAAACCAGGAATTCTGGAAAATCTGGGATTTTTTGGAATTTGTCAAGGGAAAGCCTGCGATTACCGAAGAGGCTGAACAGTTTGAAGGTGGAATGGTTTGAATTGGTTGAAAAATGTGGAAATGGTAGAAAGTTTGAAAAATGGCCAATTCATTTTGAATGCAAAAAATGTCCTGGAAAACCAAGAATTCTGGAAAATCTGGGAATTTTTGGAATTAGTCAAGGGAAAGACCGCCATTCCCGAAGAGGCTGAACAGTTTGAAGTTGGAATGGTTTGAATCGGTTGAAAAATGTGGAAATGGTGGAAGTTTGAAAAATGGCCAATTCATTTTGAATGGAAAAAATGTCCTGGAAAACCAGGAATTCTGGAAAATCTGGGAATTTTTGGAATTTGTCAAGGGAAAGCCCGCCATTCTCAAAGAGGCTGAACAGTTTGAAGTTGGAAGGGTTTGAATCGGATAAAAAATGTGGAAATGGTGGAAGTTTGAAAAATGGCCAATTCATTTTGAATGGGAAAAATGTCCTGGAAAACCAGGAATTATGGAAAATCTGGGAATTTTTGGAATTAGTCAAGAGAAAGCCCGCCATTCCCGAAGAGGCTGAACAGTTTGAAGGTGGAATGGCTTGAATCGGATAAAAAATTTGGAAATGGTGGAAGTTTGAAAAATGGCCAATTAATTTTCAATGGGAAAAATGTCCTGGAAAACCAGGAATTCTGGAAAATCTGGGAATTTGTCAAGGGAAAGCCCGCCATTCCCGAAGAGGCTGAACAGTTTGAAGTTGGAATGGTTTGAATCGGTTGAAAAATGTGGAAATGGTGGAAGTTTGAAAAATGGCCAATTCATTTTGAATGGGAAAAATGTCCTGGAAAACCGGGAATTCTGGGAAATCTGGGAATTTTTGGAATTTGTCAAGGGAAAGCCTGCCATTCCCAAAGAGGCTGAACAGTTTGAAGTTGCAATGGTTTGAATCGGTTGAAAAATGTGGAAATGGTGGAAGTTTGAAAAAAGGCCAATTCATTTTGAATGGGAAAAATGTCCTGGAAAACCAGGAATTCTGGAAAATCTGGGAATTTTTGGAAATAGTCAAGGGAAAGCCTGCCATTCCCGAAGAGGCTGAACAGTTTGAAGTTGGAATGGTTTGAATCGGTTGAAAAATGTGGAAATGGTGGAAGTTTGAAAAATGTCCAATTCATTTTGAATAGAAAAAATGTCCTGGAAAACCAGGAATTCTGGAAAATCTGGGAATTTTTGGAATTAGTCAAGGGAAAGCCCGCCATTCCCGAAGAGGCTAAACAGTTTGAAGTTGGAATGGTTTGAATCGGTTGAAAAATGTGGAAATGGTGGAAGTTTGAAAAATGTCCAATTCATTTTGAATAGAAAAAATGTCCTGGAAAACCAGAAATTCTGGGAAATCTGGGAATTTTTGGAATTTGTCAAGGGAAAGCCCGCCATTCCCGAAGAGGTTGAACAGTTTGAAGGTGAAATGGTTTGAATCGGTTGAAGAATGTGGAAATGGTGGAAGTTTGAAAAATGGCCAATTCATTTTGAATGCAAAAAATGTCCTGGAAAACCAGGAATTCTGGAAAATCTGGGATTTTTTGGAATTTGTCAAGGGAAAGCCTGCGATTACCGAAGAGGCTGAACAGTTTGAAGGTGGAATGGTTTGAATTGGTTGAAAAATGTGGAAATGGTAGAAAGTTTGAAAAATGGCCAATTCATTTTGAATGGAAAACATGTCCTGGAAAACCAGGAATTCTGGAAAATCTGGGAATTTTTGGAATTTGTCAAGGGAAAGCCCGCCATTCTCAAAGAGGCTGAACAGTTTGAAGTTGGAATGGTTTGAATCGGATAAAACATTTGGAAATGGTGGAAGTTTGAAAAATGGCCAATTCATTTTGAATGCAAAAAATGTCCTGGAAAACCAAGAATTCTGGAAAATCTGGGAATTTTTGGAATTAGTCAAGGGAAAGCCCGCCATTCCCGAAGAGGCTGAACAGTTTGAAGTTGGAATGGTTTGAATCGGTTGAAAAATATGGAAATGGTGGAAGTTTGAAAAAAGGTCAATTCATTTTGAATGGAAAAAATGTCCTGGAAAACCAGGAATTCTGGAAAATCTGGGAATTTTTGGAATTAGTCAAGGAAAAGCCCGCCATTCCCGAAGAGGCTAACAGTTTGAAGTTGGAAGGGTTTGAATCGGATAAAAAATGTGGAAATGGTGGAAGTTTGAAAAAAGGCCAATTCATTTTGAATAGAAAAAATGTCCTGGAAAATCTGGGAATTTTTGGAATTAGTCAAGGGAAAGCCCGCCATTCCTGAAGAGGCTGAACAGTTTGAAGTTGGAATGGTTTGAATCGGTTGAAAAATGTGGAAATGGTGGAAGTTTGAAAAATGTCCAATTCATTTAATAGAAAAAATGTCCAGGAAAACCAGGAATTCTGGAAAATCTGGGAATTTTTGGAATTAGTCAATGGAAAGCCTGCCATTCCCGAAGAGGCTGAACAGTTTGAAGTTGGAATGGTTTGAATCGGTTGAAAAATGTGGAAATGGTGGAAGTTTGAAAAAAGGCCAATTCATTTTGAATGGGAAAAATGTCCTGGAAAACCAGGAATTCTGGAAAATCTGGGAATTTGTCAAGGGAAAGCCCGCCATTCCCGAAGAGGCTGAACAGTTTGAAGTTGGAATGGTTTGAATCGGGTGAAACATGTGGAAGGTGGAGCCTGCCAAAATCTGGAGAAGAAGAAGAAATAGATGAATTTTGGTGTAGAAAAGCAAATGTGTGAATGTTTGGACACAATGGTTGATGGGTAAAACCAAAACGGTTTTCCTATATTTAGACTTTTGCATGGTAGAATGTTGCTTTATTTTAGGCACAGAGAATCCAATCGATGCCAAAGCAACGAGAGTCATGCTGAAGAAGTTAGTTTGCTTTGGAGTGCTACATACGAGCTGCAAGCCCGCCACCCGCTGGCCTGTGTTGACACTGCACTGTCCCGCCTCGTGTTCCCTGCAGTTCTCCCTCCGTCAGAGCACGTCGGGGAGGTAAAGCGAGCACAGCAGCATGTTCTGTCCCAGCACCGCGAAGCGCCTGACGGCCTCCCAGGCGTCGGAGAAGATGTTGTACTTGAGGAAGACGCGGTGCTCCAAGCTGGTGATCAGGCCCACGTCGCGGCCCATCATGTAGATGCCGTCGTTGTGCGACGCGCAGGTCAGATTCAGACCCGACTTGGACGTGTTCTCCTTCAAGAGGAGCCACTCGCCCGTGGTCACGTTGTAGGACTGCACGGTGAGCACGTCCTCCGTCTGGCTGAGACGCTGCTGCTGGTGCCCCAGTTGGTGCGTGTAGCCCCCCACCAGGTAGATGATGTCCTCCACCGAGAGCATCTGCTGTTTGCGCACATGCACCGAGCTCGGTCGGAACGCCGCCCAAGTGTCGGAGGCGGGGCAGTAGCGGAGGAGTTTGGTGTTCCTGTCTGAGAGATGGACAGTGTCACCTTTGGGATTTCGCCGCAAGACAAAAAGCGCCCACCTCGTGCGGTGTATCCACCCATGATGTAGATCATCCCCTGGCACTCGCAGGCGGAGAACTCGGACAGCGGGTCGGGCATTGAAGTCACACAAGTCCAGAAGTCGTTCTCGGGGCTGTAACACTCCACCGTTCCCAAACACTGACCCCCCACCGCGTAGAGCTTCCCCTGGACCGCCAGCAGCTTGAAGTTGGACCTGAACAAAAGCACAGAGCACAGGTGAGTGACACTTGAAGCGCTGATGGATGGCAAGATGACCGTATTTCTCGCACTGTAAGGCGCACTTCAAATCCTTTCATGTTCTCAAAACTCCACAGTGCGCCTTATAACCCGCTGCGCCTAATGTACGGAATCATCTAACATAATAGTGTGAGAGTCCAGTCCATAGTGGATCTAGCATAATAGTGAGAGTCCAGTCCAAAGTGGATCTAACATAATAGTGAGAGTCCAGTCCATAGTGGATCTAACATAATAGTGAGAGTCCAGTCAATAGTGGATCTAACATAATAGTGAGAGTCCAGTCCATAGTGGATCTAACATAATAGTGAGAGTCCAGTCCATAGTGGATCTAACATAATAGTGAGAGTCCAGTCCATAGTGGATCTAACATAATAGTGAGAGTCCAGTCAATAGTGGATCTAACATAATAGTGAGAGTCCAGTCCATAGTGGATCTAACATAATAGTGAGAGTCCAGTCCATAGTGGATCTAACATAATAGTGAGAGTCCAGTCCATAGTGGATCTAACATAATAGTGAGAGTCCAGTCCATAGTGGATCTAACATAATAGTGAGAGTCCAGTCCATAGTGGATCTAACATAATAGTGAGAGTCCAGTCCATAGTGGATCTAACATAATAGTGTGAGAGTCCAGTCCAAAGTGGATCTAACATAATAGTGTGAGAGTCCAGTCCATAGTGTATCTAACATAATAGTGTGAGAGTCCAGTCCATAGTGGATCTAACATAATAGTGAGAGTCCAGTCCATAGTGGATCTAACATAATAGTGAGAGTCCAGTCCATAGTTGATCTAACATAATAGTGAGAGTCCAGTCCATAGTGGATCTAACATAATAGTGAGAGTCCAGTCTATAGTGGATCTAACATAATAGTGTGAGAGTCCAGTCCATGGTGGATCTAACATAATAGTGAGAGTCCAGTCCATAGTGGACCTAACATAATAGTGTGAGAGTCCAGTCCATGGTGGATCTAACATAATAGTGAGAGTCCAGTCCATAGTGGATCTAACATAATAGTGAGAGTCCAGTCCATAGTGGATCTAGCATAATAGTGAGAGTCCAGTCCATAGTGGATCTAGCATAATAGTGAGAGTCCAGTCCATAGTGGATCTAACATAATAGTGAGAGTCCAGTCCATAGTGGATCTAGCATAATAGTGAGAGTCCAGTCCATAGTGGATCTAACATAATAGTGAGAGTCCAGTCCATAGTGGATCTAACATAATATTGTGAGAGTTCAGTCCATAGTAGATCTAACATAATAGTGAGAGTCCAGTCCATAGTGGATCCAACATAATAGTGAGAGTCCAGTCCATAGTGAATCCAGCATAATAGTGAGAGTCCAGTCCATAGTGGATCTAACATAATAGTGAGAGTCCAGTCCATAGTGGATCTAACATAATATTGTGAGAGTCCAGTCCATAGTGGATCTAACATAATAGTGAGAGTCCAGTCCATAGTGTATCTAACATAATAGTGTGAGAGTCCAGTCCATAGTGGATCTAACATAATAGTGTGAGAGTCCAGTCCATAGTGGATCTAACATAATAGTGTGAGAGTCCAGTCCATAGTGGATCTAGCATAATAGTGAGAGTCCAGTCCATAGTGGATCTAACATAATAGTGTGATAGTCCAGTCCATAGTGGATCTAACATAATAGTGAGAGTCCAGTCCATAGTGGATCTAGCATAATAGTGAGAGTCAAGTCCATAGTGGATCTAACATAATAGTGTGAGAGTCCAGTCCATAGTGGATCTAACATAATAGTGTGAGAGTCCAGTCCATAGTGGATCTAACATAATAGTGAGAGTCCAGTCCATAGTGGATCTAACATAATAGTGTGAGAGTCCAGTCCATAGTGGATCTAACATAATAGTGTGAGAGTCCAGTCCATGGTGGATCTAACATAATAGTGAGAGTCTAGTCCATAGTGTATCTAACATAATAGTGAGAGGCCAGTCCATAGTGGATCTAGCATAATAGTGTGAGAGTCCAGTCCATGGTGGATCTACATAATAGTGAGAGTCCAGTCCATAGTGGATCTAGCATAATAGTGAGAGTCCAGTCCATAGTGGATCTAACATAATAGTGTGAGAGTCCAGTCCATGGTGGATCTAGCATAATAGTGAGAGTCCAGTCCATAGTGGATCTAACATAATAGTGAGAGTCCAGTCCATAGTGGATCTAACATAATAGTGAGAGTCCAGTCCATAGTGGATCTAACATAATATTGTGAGAGTCCAGTCCATAGTGGATCTAACATAATAGTGAGAGTACTGGTACCTTTTTTGGTTGAGCGGCGCCACCTGGTTCCACTCGTTCCTGCAGGGGTTGTAGCAGTGCACAGCGGAGATCTCCTGGCTGGTGGTCCTGTAACCCCCGACGACGAAGAGGTAGTTGTCCAGGACGGCCGAGCCGTAGCCTCTGACGTTGATCATGTCCGGAGGCAAGTTGTTGGCCAAAGGCTTCCAGCGCCGCTCCGCCTCGCCGTACCTCAGCATGGACCAGGGCTCGTCGTGGTCCAGCACGTCCATGCAGAGGTAGGAGAAGTCGCCGATGACCACCAGGGTGGAGCTGCCCTTCATGCGCATCTCCCTCACCTGCTCCCTGACGGCGCAGGGCAGGCGGCCGAACTCGGGCCGCCTCATCATGGGGTGATAGTGGCAGCTCATGTACTTGAGGCAGGCGCGGTGCAGCTCGTGCGTGCCGTAGACCTCCGAGAGGCCGTAGAGGTCCACGCAGTTGTCCAGGCGGATCTCGGCGGAGAGGAGCTTCAGGATGGAGGTGACCTGGAGGAAGGACGCGGTCTCGATCAAATCCTCCAGGGTCTCGTTGGCAACCTCCACCTTGGAGGTGTTGATGAAGTCCAGGACCAGCTCCAGGCCGGGGACGCTGAGGCCCCGCAGCTGCACGGAGTCCTCCGTGGACTCCCTCATGCCGGAGCTGTACAGCGCCCGGAAGTAGTCGCTCTTCTCGATCAGCTTCTTCTTGTCCACCTCGTAGATCTTGTCCTCCATGACAATAGCGATCATCTGGTCTGATGACATGTTGGAACAAGTTTAGAGTGTTTACTCTTACCCTCGCTGTTTTTTGTTGTTGTTGTTTACATGCCACCGCAGGGCAGCAGTCCTTATATGGTCATGTTCGGCCCAGAGCAGCAGTTCATATATGGTCATGTCCGGCCCACAGGTCGACATGGAGCAACTTTCATTCAGCTAACCAGCTAACAACAGTGACCAAGAGCAAACTTCCACGCGTTAACATCACCCAAGAGTTTTCCTAAATAACTCGTCCAATGATCACGGATGTTTTCCCCCAGATGGGAGATATTCAGACATCGGTGTTGGGGAATTTCCGCGTCCTGGGCTGAGCTGTCCAAAAACCTGGGCTGTTTTGGTTGTCTTCTTCGTGGCTTCTTGTGCTGCTGCCGCTGCTGCTATCTGGTGGCAGAAGCGCGTTACTGCGCCTGATCCGGTTTGACTGGTTGCGTGAATATTGCGGCGTTCTTTTTTAGGTCATAAGGTGAACCAGGAAAAAGTGGCTAGAAAGTGATTTTCGTTCCCACGTCTGGGCAATACTCTTTTTTTGCATTTTTGCATAAACAATGCCATTGTGGACATTAGGTTAAAAGTTCTCCGCAAAATATCCGGGCGGTTTTTTTTTAGAGCCATAAATGTTATAAAAATAGGAATGACAAAAAAAACGAAAATCTTTTCATTCTGGAAACAGAATCTCTCTCACAAATTGACATTAATACATATACCTAACATTTGAGACAAGTATTTTAGCATTGGTATACTTTAATTTGAATTTGAACCATGAAACATACAAAAAAAATGAAAAAACACTTCAAAATAAGTGAATCGCAACCTGTACACTTGAACATACACATGGTACATTTTGCTAAACAATGATTTTTTTATACATTAAAAATGTCAGTAGATACTGTGTTATAAGAGGTAGTAAAAAATAAAACAAAATAAAGAACACGTAGGCCCAAAAAGGCTGACATCAATCAAAATATAGAATAATGCAGAAGATTTGTCACCGATTCTGTTCATAACTTTTATGGACAGAATTTCTAGGTGCAGTCAAGGCGTTGAGGGGATCTGGTTTGGTGGCTGCAGGATTAGGTCTCTGCTTTTTGCAGATGATGTGGTCCTGATGGCTTCATCTGGCCAGGATCTTCAGCTCTCACTGAATCGGTTCGCAGCCGAGTGTGAAGCGACTGGGATGAGAATCAGCACCTCCAAGTCCGAGTCCATGGTTCTCGCCCGGAAAAGGGTGGAGTGCTATCTCTGGGTTGGGGAGGAGATCTTGCCCCAAATGGAGGAGTTCAAGTACCTCGGAGTCTTGTTCACGAGTGAGGGAAGAGTGGATGGTGAGATCGACAGGCGGATCGGTGCGGCGTCTTCAGTAATGCGGACGCTGTATCGATCCGTTGTGGTGAAGAAGGAGCTGAGCCGGAAGGCAAAGCTCTCAATTTACCGGTCGATCTACGTTCCCATCCTCACCTATGGTCATGAGCTTTGGGTTATGACCGAAAGGACAAGATCACGGGTACAAGCGGCCGAAATGAGTTTCCTCCGCCGGGTGGCGGGGCTCTCCCTTAGAGATAGGGTGAGAAGCTCTGCCATCCGGGGGGAGCTCAAAGTAAAGCCGCTGCTCCTCCACATGGAGAGGAGCCAGATGAGGTGGTTCGGGCATCTGGTCAGGATGCCACCCGAACGCCTCCCTAGGGAGGTGTTTAGGGCACGTCCGACCGGTAGGAGGCCGCGGGGAAGACCCAGGACACGTTGGGAAGACTATGTCTCCCGGCTGGCCTGGGAACGCCTCGGGGTCCCACAGGAAGAGCTGGACGAAGTGGCTGGGGAGAGGGAAGTCTGGGCTTCCCTGCTTAGGCTGCTGCCCCCGCGACCCGACCTCGGATAAGCGGAAGAAGATGGATGGATGGATGGACAACAAAAAGTGCATTACAGTTTAGAATCTGTACACAATATGGTACAAAACAATATTTACATGAACAAAACAATGTGTTGATGTCACAGCAGGTCTTGGGTATTTTTTTAAATATTTTTTTATTATTATTTTTGTCTTAACTTTGCACATTGTTAAAGCCATATCTCAAGAATTCTTTGATAGATTTTCCTCAAATTTGGCACAAACTCAAACTATGATTATTATAACTTTTTTAAGGTCAAGTGCACTGTAACCTCACATTCTATTTTTAAAGTATTTAACTTAAGTAACAAAAAAAAAGAAATAGGAAAATACTCTGAGGGATTTTTCTCAAATAGGGCAAAAACTACAATTTTTATTAGAGAACTAACCGATTAAGTGTGACTTTGCGTATTCTGAAGGAGGGATACATTGTTCATCTCTTAGCTATCACTATCATCAGAGCCATTTCCCCTCTCGCTCATCCACACGAAACCACTAGAACAGGGGTCGGCAACACAAAATGCTGAAAGAGCCATATTGGACCAAAAATACAAAAAAAAAATCTGTCTGGAGCCGCAAAAAATTAAAAGCCATATTACATACAGATAGTGTCATGAGATATAAATTGAATTAAGAGGACTTAAAGGAAACTAAATGACCTCAAATATACCTACAAATGAGGAATAATGATGCAATATGTACATATAGCTAGCCTAAATGGCATGTTAGCATCGATTAGCTTGCAGTCATGCAGTGACCAAATATGCCTGATTATCACTCCACACAAGTCAATAACATCAACAAAGCTCACCTTTGTGCATTTACACACAATGTTAAAAGTTTGGTGGACAAAATGAGACAGAAAAAGAAGTGGCATAAAACACGTGTTAGAAAGTCGGAGAAAGTTATAAATATAAACAAACTATGGTGAATTCAAGGACCGCCAAAATTAGTAGGACAAAACGGCGCTCACCAAATACTCGAATCAGTGAAGCACGTTTAATACAAACAGTGTGCTTTATAACAATTAGGGAGGTTTGTGTCATGTTTGTCCTCCTACAGAAACCAAATTAAAACAAAAAAAAAATAATTCCCTTCATCTTTTTCCATTTTTCATACATTTTTGAAAAAGCTCCAGAGAGCCACTAGGGCGGCGCTAAAGAGCTGCATGCGGCTCTAGAGCCGCGGGTTGCCGACCCGTGCACTAGAAAAAGCAGCACCAACCAGATTTGTATTTCCTCAGAGGTCGTTACGCCGGAAGTTTGTTTTATTTTGAAAACAGGAACTGACACGTGTGCATAAGTGAGGGCTTGACTGGCGGTGTGTGAGTGACAGGCGCATCGATGATCCGCACTCCGCGCACACTCTCCGGCTACAGGCGGCGGGACAGCGGGCCGTTCGTGATCCGAGTGTAGGATGTGGGAGCCGGCGTGGGCCTCCTGGTTCCCCCGCTGCTTGGTGCTCGTCATCGCCGCTCAGAGGGCGTCTAGCGAGGACTCCGCACCGCGGCGATGTGATGAGGTGAGCGCGCCTCTTATTATGTGTTAAATATAAACGCGTATATTTCCATTATGTTGTTTAATTATCAATTTATCCAGCCGAGCAGCCAAATTGTTTGAATTAGTCCAATCTTATCTACCGTTTTCTCAGACATTCTGATCGTTTTTACCGGTAAACTGGTTGTTTATGACGAACACAAAAGACGCTCCACACTGAAGCGGTCTACAGGATTCTTTAAGCCTCCATGCATCCACCTCATGCCGGCCTTAGGGGCCAGCACTACCCGGCCAGGAGCAGTCCAGACCCGGCTGCTCTGACAAAGACATGGGAGGTGCATATTTTAAATAATATGTTTATTCGCTGGTTCTGGCATTTTTATTTACAAACAACATGATGCTACAAATCTACTTTACAAAAGAGAAGTGTGGGATACTTCTCTTGTTGCCTTTTTTTGTATTTGATTTCATCAAATGGATTTATATTATTATTTGGTGCAGGAGGGGATAGAAAGAGGGAAAAAAGGAAGGCAGAGGGGGAAATTGTGGGGACGAGAGAGAGACGACAACAACAACAAACACAACAACAACAATAGAACAACATCAGCAAATAGGATAAGTACAAACATGATGGTAAAAGTGATAGCAAATAAGCAGTTAGTGAAATAAATAATACATAAATGACAATGAGCATTATTACACTACAAATGGAGCAATACAATTACCAATAGAAATTGGCTATTGATAATGAACAATACCAATAATTACCTCTATTATCAACAATACAGTTGTTCAAATGCAACAATACATATATCTAATGATAACTTGAAATACAAAAGAATGCAGATATATGGAGGGGAAGAAAGAGAAGCAGACTATATCAGTGACGTGCGGTGAGGTTGATGGCTGGTGAGGCACTGACTTCATCACAGTCAGATTTACAAACATATGAACCCTAAAGAGTATCTTATTCACCATTTGATTGGCAGCAGTTAACGGGTTATGTTTAAAAGCTCATACCAGCATTCTTCCCTGCTTGGCACTCAGCATCAAGGCTTGGAATTGGGGGTTAAATCACCAAAAATGATTCCCAGGCGTGGCGCCGCTGCTGCCCACTGCTCCCCTCACCTCCCAGGGGGTGATCAAGGGGATGGGTCAAATGCAGAGGACAAATTTCATTACACCTAGTGTGTGTGTGACAATCATTGGTACTTTAACTTAACTTTAACTTTACACATACAAACTGTAGCACACAAAAAAG
Organism: Nerophis lumbriciformis; assembly: GCF_033978685.3. Lineage (NCBI taxonomy): Eukaryota > Metazoa > Chordata > Actinopteri > Syngnathiformes > Syngnathidae > Nerophis > Nerophis lumbriciformis. The sequence continues at coordinate 9,736,021 of NC_084572.2, read as the reverse complement.
CTCATTTAATAAAAAAAAAACGTTATTATGGTCTTACCTGTACTTAGAAATTAAGTCCATGCGCCGCAACTAAAGCCCTCACTTAAACTTTCCACGTGCAAGATTGAATCTATTTAAAAAAGTGTAACCGAGGGTTTATAAATGTCGCCTATACTGTATGAAACTACAAAATAACAAACACGGCGGCTCCAGTTTACACCAGGACCACTTTATTTACCTTCTTTCAAAAACCTCTGCAACGTGACATCACTTCCGCTCTTAGCGCCTTCAAAATAAGAGCTCAAGGCATATACTGTATAACAGCGCATAACAGGAACTTAACATCACAAAGAGGAAAGCCCATGAAAATAGGTTACAAAAGTTATTTAATAAGAAGCCAAAAAGTGCAAAAACAATAATGTTCGTGTTGGAGGAGTTGTGAACTAGGTACACGTGCAGTCTGCAGGTGTACCTAATGTTGTGTCCCTGCAGTCATTCACAACTCCTCCAACACCAACATTATTGTTTTTGCACTTTTTGGCTTCTTATGAAATAATTTTTTTAAATAGATTCAATCTTGCACGTGGAAAGTTTAAGTGTGGGCTTTAGTTGATATAACAATTCTACGGCGGAGGTGCAGGAGGCGAGCCTCAGCCAGTGCGTCTTTTGCAGCCGTTTTATGATCGCTCAGCACAAGAAATACTTTACACACATACAGTTGTTGACAAAATACACTGTACATTATATACCTCAGCTAACTAAACTATGGAAATGTATAATATAATTCAAATAGCAATACGGTCTCACTGCACAGCAGGCCAGCAGTTAGCCGAGTCCGGAATCCATGTTGAGGCACTGAGTGACGTGCCTCAACTGGCTGCTGTTCACCGCACCGTCTCTTCTCAGTATTTGAACGGCAAATGTGAAAATTCAGCGATTTTGAATAAAAATAATCTAAAACTGGTGAAGTTAAATGGAAAATAACTTTATAGTATAATCACTGGATACATATAACAATTTTATTTTATTTTTTTCTTTTTACATTTTTTTTCTTTCCCCGCCTCACCTGCCTCTAGTGACTGCACGTCACTGTAGGTACCTATGTATGTATGAATAACTGTGTGTATGTGAGTATATCTGGTATTTGTATGTATAATATATATGCAGTGCTGTTTTTAAATGGCCGCAAGCAGGGGCGCCGAAAAGGGGGGGTAAAGGAGACGGATTCTAGGGGCCCATGATGGAGGGGGGCCCAGAGAGGCCCCTAATGATGATGAAATTATAATACAGAAAAAATAATGACACTGTGTTGGGGGCCCTGTAAAGATTCTTTTCATGGGGCCCAAAATCCCTAGCGGCGCCCCTGGCCGCAAGTCTTGAACTATAGAAAGTATTTCAATGGTCGACATCTGCGCTTTTGAGTGTTATAGGAGTTATTACGGTAATCTACGACACAGCAGCTCAGATCAGGAACAAAGCAGAGTGGGCGGGGCTTGTTTTCAGAGCAGCCAGCCCGAAAACGCATGTGTCAGAAACAGATGCGAATGCCGATTTTTACGTGATAATATATCATATTGTAGATGTTTATTACCCTTTTGCATTCATATTTTGCTGTTTTTTTACATTTTTGTTGTGATTTGCTTGATTGTAAAAGATACACAACTATGGAGGAGCTGGTCTGATAAGTAAAATATGTTCATATGTTGTTAATATTCAGTGTTTTATTGTTCATAGTTAATATTGTGAATCCCACTTTCTTTATTTTCATGTACATTTTGGGTGTCCCATTCAGTGAAAAACTAAAATTCCATTCTGTTTTCTTGAGGTGGTCTGTCATAACTTTTTTAGAACTCTATGGGACATTGTGACTTTTGGTATTAGTGTTCCTGGGAAAAAAAGGGACCCAAACAGCTAAATGTGTATATATCATTTAAAGTTAAAGTACCACTGATAGTCACACACATACACTAGGCGTGGTGAAATTAACCTCTGCGTTTGACCCATCCCCTTGTGCCACCCCCTGGGAGGTGAGGGGAGGAGTGAGCAGCAGCGGTGGCCACGCTTGGGACTCATTTTGGTGATTTAACCCCCAATTCCAACCCTCGATGCTGATTGCCAAGAAGGCAGGTAATGGCTCCCGTTTTTATAGTCATTGGTATGACTTGGCCGGGGTTTGAACTCTCAGGGCGGACACTCTAACCCAGGGGTCGGCAACTCGCGGCTCTAGAGCCGCCCTAGTGGCTCTCTGGAGCTTTTTCAAAAATGTATGAAAAATGGAAAAAGATGAGGGGAAAAACATATATTTTTTGTTTTAATATGGTTTCTGTAGGAGGACAAACATGACACAAACCTCCCTAATTGTTATAAAGCACACTGTTTATATTAAACATGCTTCACTGATTCGAGTATTTGGCGAGCGCCGTTTTGTCCTACTAATTTTGGCGGTCCTTGAACTCACCGTAGTTTGTTTACATGTATAACTTTCTCCGACTTTCTAGGACGTGTTTTATGCATACTTGCCAACCCTCCCGAATTTTCCGGGAGACTCCCGAAATTCAGCACCTCTCCCGAAAACCTCCCGGGACAAATATTCTCCCGAAAATCTCCCGATTTTCAGCCGGAGCTGAGTGAGGACAGCCTTTTTTCACTACGGGATGACAACAGGGTGACAAGAACTAAATCATCCAGACAAGAGATAAATTGTATTATTATGTTTATCTTACCTAAAAATAAATATATTTATTAATAAAAAAATTAAAAAATCAAAAATCAATATTTACTATATTTTGCTAAAAACATCAACATTTATTGTATTTTTATTTGTATTTTTTCTGACTCCTTATTGCATCCAGGCATTAGAATTATACATTAAAGTAAACATATTTGAAATAATTAATTTTAAATTATCATAATAATTCATTTAAAATGACCATATTTAATTATTAAAATAATTGCTTGTTTATCAACAACTTTAGCATTTTATTCATTACATTTTGAAGCTCTCAGAAGCCAAGTTATGTTATATTCCTTAAGATTTATTTATGCAAGTTTGAAATATCAATTATCTAAACACAGTTTTGCTTGCATGTTTTCAGGATGTGTATATATATATATATATATATATATATATATATATATATATATATATATATATATGAAATACTTGACTTGGTGAATTCTAGCTGTCAATATACTCCTCCCCTCTTAACCACGCCCCCAACCACGCCCTGCCCCACCCCCGACCACGCCCCTACCCCCCACCTCCCGAAATCGGAGGTCTCAAGGTTGGCAAGTATGGTTTTATGCCACTTCTTTTTCTGTCTCATTTTGTCCACCAAACTTTTAACGTTGTGCATGAATGCACAAAGGTGAGTTTTGTTGATGTTATTGACTTGTTGGAGTGCTAATCAGACATATTTGGTCACTGCATGACTGCAAGCTATTCGATGCTAACATGCTATTTAGGCTAGCTATATGTACATATTGCATCATTATGCCTCATCTGTAGGTATATTTGAGGTCATTTAGTTTCCTTTAAGTCATCTTAATTCAATGTATATCTTATGACACACTATCTGTATGTAATATGGCTTTTAATTTTTTGCGGCTCCAGGCAGATTTGTTTTTGTATTTTTGTTCCAATATGGTTCTTTCAACATTTTGGCTTGCCGACCCCTGCTCTAACCACAGGGCCACTGAGTAAACACACATTGGCCCCCCAGACGCATTTTTTTCTCTCAATGTGGCCCCCCGAGTCAAAATATTTGCACAGCTCTGCTATAGACTACTACATTATTTGCAGGCTAGCTGCTCGTGCTAAGCTAAGCTAAACATCCCTATTTGATCTATTGTTTGTGCATTTTGTTTCATTCCCATTCCTCTTTGTGCAATCTCCTGCACTGCCTTTTTTTTTATTATCCCCCTTCCTCTCATCCGTCGCCATGACAACCGGCGTGAGTCATCCGGGAGACCAGCAGACCACATTATCCTTATCGGTTTCACCTTTTATTGTCCTTTCTTGTGCAAACACGGCAGGTGTTTCGCGGCTACGCGGTTGGCGTTGCTGGGGGTTGTCTCGCGGGCAGGTCACGTGACGAGGCAAGGGTGGGTTTTGTGTATCTCCCCGGGGGAGGTGATCGGTATCTGTGGAGCGTTTTGTCCATATGAGACACAGCAAAACGTCAACAAGAGCACTCTGGGGAATGATTGAGCATTAGGGTCATGCTGTGGAAGTTAGCATTAGCGTATCACCCCCCCCCCCCCCCCCCCCCGGCAAAAACGTGCATTAAACAAATGCCCTTTATGGCCCATTAGTGCTGGGGATGGTTGGTTGCCACGGCGATCAGGGTCACCCCATCACAGTCGTCCATTAATGGCTCCGCATGTTTTCTGGTGACAGCATTAACGATGTCCGTTCCTCCTACAGACGGACTACATCTACCAGTACACAGAGTGCGACACCACCGGGTCACGATGGCGGGTTGCCATCCCACTCAGTCCGGGCTCCTGCTCCGACCTACCACCCCCCAGCAGAGGAATGGACTGCTGTGAGTACCACCTGCGATCAATACCACTATGGACTGGACTCTCACTATTATGTTAGATCCACTATGGACTGGACTCTCACTATTATGTTAGATCCACTATGGACTGGACTCTCACACTATTATGTTAGATCCACTATGGACTGGACTCTCACTATTATGTTAGATCCACTATGGACTGGACTCTCACTATTATGTTAGATCCACTATGGACTGGACTCTCACAATATTATGTTAGATCCACTATGGACTGGACTCTCACTATTATGTTAGATCCACTATGGACTGGACTCTCACTATTATGTTAGATCCACTATGGACTGGACTCTCACTATTATGTTAGATCCACTATGGACTGGACTCTCACAATATTATGTTAGATCCACTATGGACTGGACTCTCACTATTATGTTAGATCCACTATGGACTGGACTCTCACAATATTATGTTAGATCCACTATGGACTGGACTCTCACTATTATGTTAGATCCACTATGGACTGGACTCTCACAATATTATGTTAGATCCACTATGGACTGGACTCTCACTATTATGTTAGATCCACTATGGACTGGACTCTCACACTATTATGTTAGATCCACTATGGACTGGACTCTCACTATTATGTTAGATCCACTATGGACTGGACTCTCACTATTATGTTAGATCCACTATGGCCTGGACTCTCACACTATTATGCTAGATCCACTATGGACTGGACTCTCACAATATTATGTTAGATCAACTATGGACTGGATTCTCACACTATTATGCCAGATCCACTATGGACTGGACTCTCTCACTATTATTTTAGATCCACTATGGACTGGACTCTCACACTATTATGTCAGATCCACTATGGACTGGACTCTCACACTATTATGTCAGATCCACTATAGACTGGACTCTCACACTATTATGTTAGATCCACTATGGACTGGACTCACACTATTATGTTAGATCCACTATGGACTGGACTCTCACACTATTATGTTAGATCCACTATAGACTGGACTCTCACACTATTATGTAAGATCCACTATGGACTGGACTCTCACAATATTATGTTAGATCAACTATGGACTGGACTCTCACTATTACCGTGTGTTAGATCCATAATGGACTGGACTCTCACACTATTATGTTAGATCCACTATGGACTGGACTCTCACTATTATGTTAGATCCACTATGGACTGGACTCTCACTATTATGTTAGATCCACTATGGACTGGACTCTCACTATTATGTTAGATCCACTATGGACTGGACTCTCTCACTATTATGTTAGATCCACTATGGACTGGACTCTCACACTATTACCGGTATGTTAGATCCACTATGGACTGGACTCTCACACTATTATGTTAGATCCACTATGGACTGGACTCTCACTATTATGTTAGATCCACTATGGACTGGACTCTCTCACTATTATGTTAGATCCACTATGGACTGGACTTTCACACTATTATGCTAGATCCACTATGGACTGGACTCTCTCACAATATTATGTTAGATCCACTATGGACTGGACTTTCACTATTATGTTAGATCCACTATGGACTGGACTCTCACAATATTATGCTAGATCCACTATGGACTGGACTCTCACAATATTATGCTAGATCCACTATGGACTGGACTCTCACTATTATGTTAGATCCACTACGGACTGGACTCTCACTATTATGCTAGATCCACTATGGACTGGACTCTCACTATTATGTTAGATCCACTATGGACTGGACTCTCACTATTATGTTAGATCCACTACGGACTGGACTCTCACTATTATGCTAGATCCACTATGGACTGGACTCTCACTATTATGTTAGATCCACTATGGACTGGACTCTCACACTATTATGTTAGATCCACTATGGACTGGACTCTCACACTATTATGTTAGATCCACTATGGACTGGACTCTCACACTATTATGTTAGATCCACTATGGACTGGACTCTCACACTATTATATTAGATCCACTATGGACTGGACTTTCTCACTATTATGTTCGATCCACTATGGATTGGACTCTCACTATTATGTTATATCCACTATGGACTGGACTCCCACAATATTATGCCAGATCCACTCGACGTCCATTGCACCGGTCCCCTCCAAGGTTTCTCATTGTCATCCCCTTGGGTTCCTTGCCCTGATGTGGGATCTGAGCCGAGGATGTCGTTGTGGCTTGTGCAGCCCTTTGAGACACTCGTGATTCAGGACTATATAAGTAAACATTGATGGATTGATTGATTTTTGAGCCTTCAACGTGATAATTGCTGGTTTGTTTGTCCGTTCATAATAAACTCCATTACAATGACACTCAGCAAAGGCGAGGTCAAGCGAACCAGATTTGGATCAGCACCACTACCAGATTTGCGTTTTGTTCACTGGAAACTCGCAAAAAGGTGTAAAAACAAGTTCTACTTCACTTGTATGAAACACGTGAAAGTGAAATCCTGCACCCACGCCTTTGTTTCAACATCTAATTAGTAGTTCTTTGTTGGCCTGTGCCACACCTCACCACAAAGGTAAACCAAAGTCATTGGGCTGTTTTTGTTTGTTTTATTTCTTAATTATACCTAAATTAATTGGATAGTACTTTAATGATCCTCGAGGGGAAATTACATTCTCAGCACATTACAGGGAGAGAGTGTTGACGTACAGTACAGGCCAAAAGTTTGGACACACCTTCTCATTCAATGTGACTATTTACATTGTAGATAGTCACTGAAGGCATCATAACTATAAATGAACACATGTGGAGTTATGTACTTATTAAAAAAAAGGTGACGTAACTGAAAACGTGTTTTATAATCTTGTTTCTTCAGAATAGCCACCCTTTGCTCTGATTACTGCTTTGCACACTCTTGGCATTCTCTCCGTGAGCGCCAAGAGGTAGTCACCTGAAATGGATTTCACTTCACAGGTGTGCCTTATCAGGGTTGATTAGTGGAATGTCTTGTTTTATCAATGGGGTTGGAAATAAAGAAAACACATTGAATGAGAAGGTGTGTCCGGACCTCTGGCCTGTACTTTATGTATAACCTAAAGTTACTCACATTAATGCAAAACACTTTCTCCGTACTTCTCCATGTTTGGTGCATTTTAGCTGCTTGATGTTTCTGATTTGATTACAAAACTTTAAGGAGGTCGCCAGGGAAAGAAACAAAGCAGAAGTCAAACTTTCACATGCTTTTAATATTCAATGTTTTATCGTTTATACTTCATATTGCATTGTCCTCAGCGTCTGATGTGGGTGTTTAAGGTGAAGTTATGTGTTGTTGTTCATTCAGTCAAAGTGTCGTCATCACCTGTTACACCCCTGGATGTCCTGGACACACCTTCTCATTCAATAGGTTTTCTTTATTTCCATGACTATTTACATTGTAGACTGTCACATCAAAACTATGAATGAAGACATGTGGAGTTATGTACTTTACAAACAAAATGACTGAAAACATGTTTTATATTCTAGTTTCTTCAAAGTAGCCACCCTTTGCTCCGATTACTGCTTTGCACACTCTTGGCATTCTCTCCATGAGCTTCAAGAGGTAGTCACCTGAAATGGTTTTCACTTCATAGGTGTGCTTGAGGCTCATCGAGAGAATGCCAAGAGTGTGCAAAATAACACTTGAGTTTGCACTGATTAAAGCAAGCTATAACAGACTGAATGAACAACAACACATAACTTCACCTTTAACACCCCCCCCCCACACACACACACACACACACATCAGACGCTGACGACAATGCAATATGAAGTACAAACGATAAAACATTGAATATTAAAATAATGTGAAAGTTTGAATGAATTGAAAGAGAAGGTGTGTCCAAACGTTTGGCCTGTACTGTATTGCAATGGGCAGCACGGTGGAAGAGGGGTTAGTGTATCTGCCTCACAATACGAAGGTCCTGAGTAGTCTTGGGTTCAATCCCGGGCTCGGGATCTTTCTGTGTGGAGTTTGCATGTTCTCCCCGTGACGATGTGGGTTCCCTCCGGGTACTCCGGCTTCCTCCCACCTCCAAAGACATGCACCTGGGGATAGGTTGATTGGCAACACTAAATTGGCCCTAGTGTGTGAATGTGAGTGTGAATGTTGTCTGTCTATCTGTGTTGGCCCTGCGATGAGGTGGCGACTTGTCCAGGGTGTACCCCGCCTTCCGCCCGATTGTAGCTGAGATAGGCTCCAGCGCCCCCCGCGACCCCAAAAGGGAATAAGCGGTAGAAAATGGATGGATGGATGTATTGCAATGGCTCTCAATTATTGCTTGTCAGGTTCAAACACTGATGACGTCTATTAAACAGACAAGAAGCAAGGAATCATGCAGAGACAAAGTTGAATTTTACTCATGAGGAGAGACGTATTGTGCTGTACACTCAGTTACAGTTCCAACCTACGCTCTAAGGTACAGTCCCACGTGCTCCTCTATTTATTCGGGAGGTCCCTGGTTACATCACTGAGGCTGCTTCTGAAGGAAGGGGGGTAATTTCAGCAGCCCCAGTTAGACACAATATATGATTATTCCGAAATGCAAATGTGCTGACACTCGTTATATCGCCCTGTCTCTGCTTTGTCTGCGCCAAGGTACTCGATGTTCGCCCTTGGCAGTCAGCAGGCCGGGTCTGGACACAAACACCAATATGAGACTGATTGATTGATTGATTGAAACTTTTATTAGTAGATTTCACAGTACAGTACATATACCGTACAATTGTCCACTAAATGGTAACACCCGAATAAGTTGTTCAACTTGTTTAAGTCGGGGTCCACTTAAATCAATTCATGGTACAAATATACTGTATACTATCAGCATAAGACAGTCATCACACAAGTTAATCATCAGAGTATATAAATGTAATTATTTACATGGGATGTGTGTGGGGGGGGGGTTAGGTTTGGTTGATATCAGCACTTCAGTCATCAACAATTGCATCATCAGAGAAATGGACATTGAAACAGTGTAGGTCTGACTTGGTAGGATATGTACAGCAAGTAGTGAACATAGTGAGTTCAGAAAGCATAAGAACAAGTATATACATTTGATTATTTACATTTGATTATTTACAATCCACGACCCGACCTCGGATAAGCGGAAGAAGATGGATGGATGGATGGATATTTACAATCCGGGGAGGTGTGATGTGGAGGGGGGAGGGTGTTAGTCTAGGGTTGAAGACGACTCACAATCCAAGATTGCAAGTTGTCCCTTTGCACAGATAGAAAAGTACAACTTCAGCACAATTGATAATAACTATAGCAACAGCCTTTAAGCATAAGAGTTGTGTGATAACTTAAACATAATTATCCTAACACCCGCCCCGGAATTGCAATGCTGTTGAAAACTTGATCGTGTTTGCTTATCCGAGTTTAACAACTCAATTTATAACAAAAAATGCAAAGTCTGTGCAATTCCCGAAACAGACACAAGTGCTGAGGTGTGTATTCTTATACTTGAGTACTAAATTCTTGCTTTTCACGACACTTCACTGCCCCCGTCTCTGCAGCCTTCTCCTGCTCAGCTGGAGAGTTTCTGGAGATGTCCACACAGTCGTGCACGCCGTGCGCTGCAGGCTCCTACTCGCTGGGCAGCGGCCTCCGCTTTGACCAGTGGGACTCCCTCCCGGGGGGCTTCATCAGCATCGCCAGCTTCCTGAACGCGCGGCAGCACGGCGACGACATCCAGGCGTGTAACAGGTGATGAAGGCACTTTGACGGTGGACAATTATGTCTGTCGTCGTCTGAGCGCCATTGTGCTCGCCGCAGCTCCATGTGGACGCCACAGGGGGTCTACCTGGAGTCCAACAGGGACGAGTGCACGGTGTCGCTGGTGTACGTGGTGCATCTGGAGAAGCAGGGCTCCGTGTCCTTCACCTACCAGTACCCTGACAACAACATCTTCTTTGAGTTCTACGTAAGCATCAACGCCAGCTCGCGCAGATCCAGCAGTTATTGTGGCGTAAACACGAGGGTGTGTTCAGGTCCAGAACGAGCAGTGCCAGGAGATGAGCCAGAGCGAGGAGCAGAAGTGGCTGAAGGTCACCAACAACGGAGAATGGGGCACTCATGAAGTGAGTGGATTGATTGATTGATTGAAACTTTTATTAGTAGATTGCACAGTACAGTACATATTCCGTACAATTGACCACTAAATGGTAACACCCGAATAAGTTTTTCAACTTGTTTAAGTCCACGTTAATCAATTCATGGTACTATTATATACTATCAGCATAATGGAACCCTCTGGAACCCTTATTTCGAACATGCATGCGGTTACAATATGATACATCAGATTTTTCCAGTTTATTATTCCAGCATGTCTGAAAAAGAGTAAGCAGAGCTTAATTAATCCTACCTCTTTTCGTTTCATAGCAATTTGCAACACATTTGTTTTTCCTCAGTAACACAACAGTGACTAAATAAATTAATATAAATAAATAACTGAATAAATTAGGGCTGTCAAAATTAACAAGTGAACTCATGTGATGAATCACAAAAAAATATCCCATTAACTGTCAGGTTCAAACACTGATGACATCTATTAAACAGGACAAGAAGCAAATAATCAAACAGAGACAGAATTCAATTTGGCTCAATTTTGAGGAGAAACGTCTGGTCTGTACTCTTGTACAGTTTCCAGCACGCTCTGACGAAAAAAGGTTTACGTCTCCTCTTTTATTTGGATATTCCCCGTTTACACAACAACATCTGTTTCTAAAGGAATGGGGGGTATGTGAACAGCCATTGCTTTCGGTCACATCAACACAAAAGAAAAAGATGCCCCGGGCTTGGGCTGGTCCTGGATCGAGCTTGGGCAAGTCTTGGATCACAATAGATAACCCCCTCCCGTCTCCTCCCATCGTACACAATGGAATTTTCCAAGCCTTTGGCTTGGTGCAACAAAGACAGCCTCTTGTCTGTTCATTGGGAACTCAGGGAACGGAAAGTTTTTTGATAATTTACAAACAATTTTTCTGACATTAACCATGTACCGTACACTAAAGCCAAAACAAAGCCTACTACTACACTGCAAAAAGTCAGTGTTCAAAAACAAGAAAAAAAAAATACAAAAATGAGGGGTATTTTATTTGAACTAAGCAAAATGATCTGCCAAGAGAACAAGAAAATGTGGCTTGTCAAGACTTTCCAAAACAAGTCAAATTAGCTAACTTCAATGAAACCAAAAAATACCTTAAAATAAGTATATTCTCACTAATAACAAGTGCACTTTTCTTGGTGGAAAACAAAATAGAGAACTTTTTGCTCAATATGTTGAACAATATTCTTAAATGAAGTAAATGCTAGTGCCATTATCTTGACATAATGATATTACATTTCTTGAAACCAGCAAACTTATACTAAAAACTAATTTATTGTTCTTAATGGAAAGGCAACAAGGCAAGCGCTTGTTACTCTCGGGGTCTCCTAGCCGCTCAGGAAAATCATATTGTCTAAAAATGCATTTTTCCTTGGATAACGTGACAGGTGAGCATCGGAACCTTGATTAGCCATTCAAATCTGTTTGTGTCAACTTTTGTGCATGTTATCAGATCAAAGTCACTGGGGTGTGTAAACTTTTGATCGGGGTCATTTGGGTACTTTCTTTTGTCATTTTGATTTAGAGTAAACACAGTTGTTTTGCCAATTTCACGCAACCATTAAGCATGAGTGGAAGAAAGGTTTTTGTGTTATCATTCATATTCTCTGAAGAATAGCTAAGAAATCATCAATTCTCCCCGGGTATGTAAACTTATGAGCACAACTGTAAGTTGGTGTATGACCTGAGTCTGATGACGCCGCTCCCAGTTTGTGGAACGCTCTCCCTGACCACCTGAGGGCACCACAGACTGTGGATGCTTTTAAAAAAGGCTTAAAAAACCCTTCTTTTTTAAATAAAAAAAAGGCCTTTTTTTAGATATATGCATACTAGTTTTAGCTATTTGGCTGTTCTAGTTTTTATTTTTATTTTTTATTATCTTTTTATTTTTATTTTTTTTAATACACTGTAGCACTTTCAGGGTGTTTACTCAATGTAAAGTGCTTTTTACAAATAAAATATATTATTATTATTATTATTACTTGCATTGATTGGAATCAAACAGAGATGATGTCGCTGACTGACTTGTCTTCTAGATCAGCCTGTGGGCCGGGACCAACATCTTGTACTGGAGAACCACAGGGATCCTGGTGAGCGGGAAGCGGGTCAAACCTGTTCTACTACGGGACATAAACATAGAAGGTATACCCTCCTGAAAAAAACCTCTAAAACGTCCAAAATGAAAGTCATTGGAGAGTTTTTTTGCGTTTCCAGGTGTCTCCTACGGGTCTGAGTGCTTTCCCTGCCGACCAGGCTGGTTCAGCCCCGCCGCTGGCTCCGCCTCCTGTCAGCCTTGTCCCAGCAACACCTTCTCCAGCAAGGGTTCTCCGTCATGTTCCCCGTGCCCGGAGAACCACTACTCGCGTACGCAAAGTTTCATATCCTTGATCCTCCAGGAAGTAGACAGCCTCATTTCTGCCTGGTCTTCCCGTTTAGCCACGGGCGGTAATTACACTCATTAAAAATGACAACATTCCAACTTTCCTCCTCCTTCTCGTCGCCGTCAAGAGGAAGGATGGGCCGAATGCAAGGTGAAACTGCCTTGTTCCGAGAAGGACTACTTCCAGATCCACACGGCGTGCGACAACGAAGGCAAGGTCGGCCCAGTTTGTGCAGCCACACACACACACACACACACACACACACACACACCTCCGAAAAATGCCTTCCTCTTTAGGACCACCCTTTCTAGATATATAAAGCTTTGTATTTACAACATTAATAATATATACATACTATGCATATATACAAAAGCCAAAAGCAGTGAAGTTGTCACGTTGTGTAAATGGTAAATAAAAAGAGAATACAACAACTTATATTCAATTGAATAGACTGCAAAGACAAGATATTTCATGTTCACACTGAGAAACTTCTTTTTTTTGTGCAAA